>NW_010965019.1:554245-581735 GCF_000463585.1 Tarenaya hassleriana
TTATTTATATATATATATATATATATATATATATATATATATGTGCGTGTGTGAATTTCTTTGTTTAGATATATTCTAGTTCTATCAAAATTTTTAACTTTAACCTTTTCTGATATATATATATATATATATATAAAAGTGGATGAGGGAGACAGATTGGCGTGGTCGAGTAGCCGCGTGCATTATCCAAATAAAAAGAAATATATTATTTACCTTTTTATAATTATATTTATTGTCATGGTGAAATTCCAATGGGCGTTTAAATATAAATAAAAAAGAAATGCTTAAATTAGGTTCGTCGGCACGTTTTCTCTATCTCCAGCTGTTAAAACCTTTGACAGCTCATTAGTTACCTTTTTTCTTGAATCTATAAATATGCTGAATTTTAAAAATTACAATAACATTTTTAAAAATTACAGTAACATTTTATAGGGACATTTTAAAATAGCTGAGCAAAGCCATTTTTTTAATTTTCCCTTCACACAAATTGAAAAACCTTCTTAATTCAAGATTGAATATTTATAAATATATGTTAAAATGCAGGATTTTATAATAATATAATAGTATTTTTAAAATTTTATATTGATTTCTATTTTCTTAGCTCCATAAATAGTATAACATTGGAGAAAAATCGTTTTAATTACTTATCCTTGATATTCTCTCTAGATTTTGAATTGGTTCACTTTTTGCAAATACAAAGTTTTTTTTTTGGTAAAATTTTGCAAATACAAAGTTCCAACTCTTAGACACAACTAATGTAAAACATTTAAAAAATCTTATGAATATTCTAAAATAAATAAAAAATAATATATATATATATATATATGTGTGTGTGTGTGTGTGAAACATCAATTCAGTTTATCCCAATGCATGGAAACAAAAAAAAAAATTGTTGAACATGGAAACATTTTTACCTTCTAACAAGTGTGATTATATTTGTCTTTTTGACCAAAAAAAAAGTGTGATTATATTTGTGTGTTTTTTTTTTGTACTAGAAAAGTTTAATAGAAGTAGATTGTTTTTTTTTTAAATTATATTTCGGTCCAGTTTTTAAAATCAAAAGATTTGATTTTTATTCGGTTTAATAAATTACAAATGAATTAAATTCTATTTTTGGTTTTATTATTAAACTTTTTCATCTCTTACAACAGTCATAAAATGGATTATACTATCAAAACTTATGCGAACAATGTACTCAACCTCATATATGTAGCTCTAAACATTTGATGGGTTCGACCAAACATTTGATATCAACGACCCAGAACACATAAACACATTTATATATATTATTATGTCAAATAAAAATAAAATTAAATTATTGCATGTATCAAATATTAAGATATAGTACTTTTTGACCCGACGACGTTAATTGATTTGGCGAAGATTTTGTTACAATGATATTTTATCCGAAACGCAATAAACGGTCAAAAGTCTTTATGCTTATCGCTTCGTCACAATGGGAGGCTTTTTAAAATTATTATTATTATTTAATAAATAGATTGTACCCCTTCGATTAAAAATTCCTCTTAAAAAAATTATCTGTCACGCACACGTCTATCTTAATTTTTATATGAATTTTTTATATGAATTTAATCGCTCTTTAATTTAGAAATCTAGATTACGATAATTAATAAGGATGGACAAAATACGGGTATCCATGCGCTTTACAATAAAATAGAGATGGTGTTTTAATATATTTAAAATCCAAAATTTAGATTCGGATTCTAGTTTGTATTTTCAGGTTAGGAATTATTACCCGAAGATATCTAAAAAGTAAACAAATAAATATTATACTTTCAAATTATTATAAAATTATAAATATATTTATTAATATCTAATTGTTTTTACCTGTATTTATGTAAAAAAATTATCATTGCAATCTATTTATTTTAAATATAAATATTTATCAATATTATATTATGGAAATTTTGATTTCTAAGAAATTAGATTTGTAGTCTATGACAATCTATATTCTATCTTATATAATAAAATAAAATAATAATAATAATAATAAATTAAATCACCTCACACAAACTCCGACGTGGCAGAGGATATCGTTACTTCCTGTATCTATCGTCATCTTATCATAATCTTAGCAAAATATTTCCATTAATTGCAATATTATACCATGCACGAACAATTACTAACAAAAGCATTCAAAACAAGATATTCTAGAATATTGTTTGCAATAAATGGAAAATTGAGTCTCCTCGAATTGGTAAAAAAATAATTGTAAAAATTCCGTATTTATCCCAAAAAAATGTATATTCAATTGTATAAAAAATGGAATTTTCGAAACTTTATATTATTGGAGTAAAATGTATCATAGAATCGAACCGAAAATTTAAATGTCATACTTTTTTTTTCTAAAGTTATAACTTTGCAGAACATTTTTAAAACTTTCAAATTTCTGAATGTAGTTTGGTTTCATGTAATGATATTTTATCATTAAATTAAAATGTCCATTCGTAGGGGTAGTTTAGGTAACAAGGTAAAAAAATATACGGGTTACCGCGAGCAAGACCTAAGCCCCGACAAGTCCTTGCAAAATCCAACTGGGCAGATTTATGCATATTCTTTTTCTTTCTTCTGTTTCCTTTTTAATTGTTTTTGGTTTCTCTCTCTCTCTCTCTCTCCCCCCATCTTCTTCCATTTTTTTTTTATACTTTTTCCTTTTCTTTTTCCACAGATTCTTTCCTTTCAAACTCTTCTGTAATATTTGTAGTGCCCATTGTTGAACATATCTTTGTTTCCATTACCAACCTTTTTTTTTGTCTCTCTCATATAAATAATGAATTCTATGTCTCTTTTCCTCGACTCGTTCACAGAAATCTTTCACCGGCTTTGAACCTAACGCACGTTTCATCGTTATCTGTTTTGCCCATCTGTAAGTCTTTATCTTTTTTGTTTTGGGTTTAATAAGTCTTTCATTATATCAAGATCTTTTTTTTCCGTAAGTTTTTGGCCTCTGAAGACTTTTCAGCCATTCTTGCGTTTGAAGAAGTGTGTTTTCTATCTATCTTCCTCTGTTTGGTTGCCGAGGAGTTGAACGGTTTTGATCGTTTCCTTTCGAAAGTTTTATTTTGTTGTTTGGGTTTGTGGATTTTATCTCTCTTTCTCGGCATCCAAACGGAGGGTTCTTGTTTCCACAGCGTTTAAAGCGTGTTTCTTTTTTCTGGGTAAGGAGAGGGTTCGAGAATTCTTGAAGTAATGCGTCTGTGTTTTTCTCGGAATCCAAACGGATTACACTTTTTTCTGTCAATCTTGATCGTGATCTTTGGAGTTTGTATGTGCAGTAGAAGAATCTGCGAACAGGACTTTGCACGGAACCTGTTTGTTCTCTGGCCTCTGTGTGGTTTTTACCACTGAGCCATCCCAGGTGGTTTTCTACTTCTCTTAAATTTCTATTTTTTCATCTTCCCGTGTGTATATATAATTTTTATCCATGCATCTATGTATTTAGTCGTCTGTTTAACAAGTGTTTAGTGTTGATTTCGATCTGCGTTAATTCTTTTCTCCATTCTTTTCTATGTATTTAGTGTTTAGTGTCGCGGTTTCTGGTGAACTAAAATTAAAAATCTTCCATATGATATATATCAGATTATTGATTCCTAAAGAGAGGTTAATGTAAAAGTCAGAAAAAGAATGATCTATTTTGGTTTAAATTGTGTTTCTTGCTTATAGGTTTGGTAGATTTTCCTGCCTACGAATGGATAAGAGACCTACAAAGTCTCCGTACTGTATTTTTGCTGAATCTTTGGTGGCCACCATTACAAGATAGACAATGTGACCTAATGTTTTTGATGACTTAGAGAAGATATCACTTAAAAATAAGGATGGGTTTTGTTGGTATTCGAATGACATCCTATCTGGTTGTCTGAAAGTTTATATAAAATAAGATTTCTAAGCCGGGTTTTCGGGTGAGGCATGAAGATGTCGTGGGCAATTGTTTTTATGATACAGCAAGGAACAGATCAGTTCAAAGCATGGAAGGATTAGTTGCCTTTGACTCAACCTTGCGTGTTAAGCAAACACTTGGTTGTTTTTGTCTGCGTTCGTGCAAGCTTTGATTATTTTATAAGACTCTGAAGTTTTATATAGGGAAATTTCATTGATAAAGTCTGCAATGGATATGCGTTAGGATGAAGGTGCTTGCCCATTTAAATGCTTTGCTATCCACCTTCTCGTTTTTATTTCATTTCCACACACACAAAAAAACTTGCCCCTTGGTGTTTTAATCTTTAGTCAGTAGAGCTATTTCAGATTATAATGGAAAACTGGTTTCTCTTGAGTTCCCTGTTACAATGTACAGAATCTTGATCTTTTTTCTGTGTTTCTTCCAACAGTTACTTGGCTCTAGTTGTCCGAAGGGCGAACATTTTAACAGAGGATATGTTTTCCGGGTCGTGTGGGAATTTGTTGGAGTTGGAGTCAGGGGACATGTACAATTTCCCCCAGGCTCCAAAGCTGTTGCCTCGTGTCATGACGCTTCCAGGAGTTATTCCTGAAGAAGAAGATTCAGACTCTTCTAGAGTCGAAAGCCGTGAGAAGAAAATTATTGTGGCAAATCATCTTCCCCTTAATGCTGAGAAGGACAGTGAATCCGGGGAATGGAGATTTTCTTACGACGAGGACTCCCTTCTCTTGCAATTGAAGGATGCCCTTCCACCAGGTACAGTTGTGGTTTATGTTGGCTCTCTCAAGGTTGAAATAGAAGCTAATGAGCAAGAGCAGGTGTCTCAGAAGCTTCTAGAAAAGTTCAACTGCGTTCCCACGTTTCTTCCTCCCGATCTTCACCAAAGATATTATCAAGGGTTTTGCAAGCATTATCTATGGCCCCTCTTCCACTATATGTTGCCGATATTCCAAGATTATGATAGCTGGTTCGACAAAACGCTTTGGCAGTCCTATCTTACTGTTAACAAGAGATTTGCAGATAAAGTGATGGAGGTTCTCAATGCTGAAGATGATTTTGTGTGGGTCCATGATTACCACCTTATGGTTATGCCGACTTTCTTGAGAAGGCGGTTCCATCGTGTGAAGCTCGGGTTTTTCCTACATAGTCCATTTCCTTCTTCAGAAATTTACAAGACACTGCCTGTGAGAGTTGAGATTTTGAGAGGTCTCCTAAATGCTGATCAGATTGGCTTTCAGACATTTGATTATGCTCGACATTTCCTCTCTTGCTGCAGACGAATGCTTGGCCTGACATTTGAATCTAAAAGAGGCCACATCGGTCTTGAATATCTTGGCCGAACAATCTATGTCAGGATTTTACCTGTGGGTATCCATATGGGTAGGCTGGAATACACCTTAAACCACCCGTCTTCTGCTGCAAAGGCGAAAGAAATCAAAGAACAATATGCAGGGAAAACGGTGATTCTTGGGCTCGATGACATGGATATATTCAAAGGCATCAGCTTGAAATTGTTGGCCATAGAGCAACTTCTGCAGCATGGTGAACGTTGGTGTGGAAATCTAGTGTTGATTCAAATCATAAATCCGGAAAGGAGCCCGGGACGAGACATCAACGAAGCAAAGAGAGAGATTTACGAAGTGGTGGAAAGGATAAACCATAAGTTTGGATCCCCCGGATATGTTCCTGTGGTGCTTATTAATCGGCTTTTGCCTCGCCATGAGAAGACCGCCTATTATGCTGTCGCAGAATGTTGCATCGTGAATGCGGTTCGAGATGGAATGAACTTGGTTCCTTACAAGTACGTGGTTTGCAGGCAAGGGAGTTCGAAAATGGACGAAGCCCTTGAAATCTCACCTGAGTCCCCTCATACGAGTACACTTGTCATCTCAGAGTTCATCGGATGCTCTCCTTCTCTGAGTGGCGCGATTAGGGTTAATCCATGGGACATTACCGGTGTAGCGGATTCATTAGCCAAAGCCTTGACAATGACAGAGACTGAGAAGCAATTACGCCACGAGAAGCACTACAAGTACGTTAGTTCTCATGATGTTTCGTATTGGGCAAAGAGATTTCTTCAGGACTTGGAACGAGCGTGCAAGGAGCATTACATCAACCGCTGTTGGGGCCTCGGGTTCGGTATCACATTCCGTGTCTTGTCTCTTCCTCCGAATTTCAGGAAACTGTCCATTGATCATATAGCCCCGGTGTATGAGAGAACAAGCAGGAGGGCCATTTTTCTTGATTATGATGGGACTGTGGTATCAGATTCATCCATAATCAAGTCTCCTGGAGATAAAGTGACCACCATTCTCAACGATCTATGCAATGATCCGAGGAACACCGTGTTCATAGTCAGCGGCCGAGATCGTGATACTTTGAGTGGTTGGTTTTCGGGTTGTGGAAAGCTCGGTATAGCAGCAGAGCATGGCTACTTCATAAGGTAATCCAGATTCTTTAAAGTTTAACTTTTAATTTGTGACCTGGGTTCAGTACCATTAAACCCTACCCTGTCTTGTTTTCTCGAAGGTGGTATAGGAACTCCGGGTGGGAAACATGCTGTTCGGATTTAGATTTCGATTGGAAAGGTATCGCTCTACCAGTCATGACTTCATACACGGAGGCAACTGATGGTTCTTACATAGAATCCAAGGAAACAGCCTTAGTGTGGCAGCACAAAGATGCAGATCCGGATTTCGGATGTTGCCAAGCTAAAGAACTTCAAGATCATCTCGAGAGTGTCCTTGCGAACGAACCAGTTGTTGTCACCAGTGGCAATCACATTGTCGAAGTGAAGCCTCAGGTACGAATATTCGGGTTTTCATGATCAAAGTTGTCATCTTTTTTATACCCATTTCACCAAATGCTTCTGATGTTTCAGGGAGTTACAAAGGGAGAAACAGCGAAGAAGATCCTATCCAAATTGATCGAAGACGGGAAACCTCTGGACTTTGTGTTGTGCGTTGGAGATGATAGATCGGATGAGGATATGTTCGGTGCCATATCGGATATGCAGCATTCTTCTGCGCCGGAGATCTTCGCCTGCACGGTGGGCCAAAAGCCGAGCAAAGCAAAGTACTATCTGGACGACAGTGAAAAGGTTTTGGAGTTGCTGAAGGGGTTAGGGACAAAAGAGACAGAGCAAGGAATGCAGAATTCAGATTAGGGGTCCTCGTTAGATTCATTTGGTCTCATGGAAATTCTTTGCACATACAAAAGAGAGCACTTGATTTTTGGACAGGGCTGGTGACCGCAACAGCTAAGCAACTGAAGCTTTATTTTTGGATTGTTTTTTTTTTAGTTTAGTTTTTCATGTTTTATTCTTCAAAATCTTTTAACTGATTCATTGTGTTTAGGTTGTAAATATTTGATATTTCTGGGGCTTTTAGGAGAGAGCGTCTAACATGCCACCGGATTTATGCAATTATTATTATTATTATTATTATTATTATTATTATTATTATATCCACAAAAATTTAATAATAAAACTAAAAAATTGAAGGATAATCCTTCGTTAAATCCAGAGAAAACGGCTCCAAATCTAGACAAGAGTTTAAACACGATATGAAAGTGGATGCATGGTAAACGAAGATTTCGTTATCATTGTTATTGATCTCTTCGCATCCAATTCCAAGATCATATTTATATACAATGTATACGCATCCGTATTCATGTTTTATACGATAAGTTTAATTCTAAAACCCCTAAGCAATCTATAACAAAAACTACAATCCAATTTTGAAATAGACCATCTCTAATCTTTGTAAAACTCCATTTAGGTTCTTATGTAGTATTTATTTAATAAAACCGTATCGTAACAAAACGACATCAATACCAAACCGAATGATATATGATACTATTTTTGTAAAAATTTTATAATACCGAATACATCGTTTTCAAATTAAACCGTTAAAATTCCAAAGCAAATACCGAAACGCAGGCCTCTAACCGAGATCGGTGCCTTTTATGGTTTTTTCATCCTCGAGGGAGTTAGGGAACCAAAATTAGCAGAACTCCTTGCGTTGTGATCTGTGCTTATAATTGTTTTACAAAAACAGAACATTTTTTTAATAATTTAAAAAGTTTGATGAATTTTTATTAAAAATAACAATCAATAATTTTTTATAATAAATTTAAAGTTACATTTGCTATTGAATAAATTCTATAATTTATTATTTTTAATTAATATTTATTAAAAATAATAATCAATAATTTATGATTTTTATAATAAATTTAAAATATAAGGTTTCTTATGGTAGATTAATATTTTATGGGTTTTTTTTTTCTGGAATAATCGCCGAGTTTTTCCCTCTCTTTTTTTTCCTGAAAAAAGATCCACTTTTAATTCAGAGAGTAAAACGCGACGGTAGGTTTTTTTTTATTATCAGTGATCAGTGGTGAAAAGCAAAAGCTTCGAGCAATCGACAATGGCGTCTCATCGCTTCACTTTGGTAGCTCTTCTCTTCATCGAAATTTTCTCTTCCGCTTCTCAGGTAACGCCATTTTTCTGACATTTCTCTTCTTCAAAACCCTAATTTTCTTTTGTTGGAATCGGAATGGAACGAAAGACGATTCTGGTATTTTTTTTTTCGTCTTCCATTCTCTCGCAGATTTACGCAGGGAGCGCGATCCGTGGAAGGATCGAGCTTCACTTCTCGCCGTTCGCCTCAGCTCTTGAGACGTTGCAGAAGCAAATTGGGTATTGCTTTTTTACGTCATTTCTTTTGATCGTGTCGTTCAACTTCAAGGATATTGAATTTTCATTGTTTTCCTTTCTCTTTTTTTTAGAGAATGTGTATTTGGTTGCTGAGAAAATCGTGAGGACGTTTGAAGTTGCTTTTCTCCATTAAGGTTTTTGTGTATTTGAATTTTCTTTCTTGGAGAGTGTTTGGTAGCTGAGAAAATTGGGTGTAGTATGTTACGTCGTTTCTTTTGATCCTTATTCTGTTCAACTTCTAGGGTCTTCTTCTCTATGTTGATTGCGATTTATTGAGCTTAGAGGATTTCTTTTACTGGAAAGTATTTGGTTGGTGAGAAACTGAGCAGGAAAGACTCTACTAATTGAGCTTAGAGGACTTGATGAGTTGCATTAGCTGTGGATCTTACACGGGGAAGAGATGGAATATATATGAACATTGTCCATGACCCTGTATGCAAGTTAGCAACTTTTTGTTTGCATTAGAGAGATAAAGAACTGAAAATCCACATCCTGTAAAGTGTATTGATCTAAGGATATTCTTCTTTGATTTCCTGTTCTTATTCCAGCTACAATTTCTCCAACACCAATCTTCTTCGCCGTGCCATGACTCATGCTTCCTACTCGGAAGAAAACAACAAAGCTCTGAGCATCTTGGGAACCCATATCATTGAAACCTCAGTCTCTCTACATTTCCTCACAAAAGACATTGATGTGTCATCGAAAGAGCTGAACCGTCTGATATCAGAGGTTTCAAACGTGAATTCATCGTGTGCCCTTGACGGGAAGCGGCTAGGTTTGCAAAAGATCATCAGGGTTTCTCACAAGACAGACGCGTCAAACTCTGTCATCATCTGTGGCGCCTTTCGGGCAATCTTTGGAGCTATTGCTACTGACGCCGAAATGGTTGATGATGCCATCAAGGTTTTCTGGAAGGTTCATGGTGGCCAGACTGGGAAAGTAGTTTCCGCGTAAGTTTGAAGCTCTCATCCTGGATTTTCGGTTTGTTAATTTTGCTGAATGCATGCAAGAGTGTCTTCTTCTTTAAGGACTAGATATCGGTTTGTTGCTAAAAGAAAAACAAAGAGCTTTGTTAATGTAAATTAGAAGATGATCCACGATGTTGTTTCCTCGATTCAATTTGGTCCTGAGTCCTGATGCATGTGTTTTTGCTTGGTTGATGATGCGAGTTCATTTCGTCACTCAAGTTTCATACTTCTACCACTTGTTTCTCTTCCACTACATTTTTTGTTCCGACATGTTTTCGTTGTTCTTAGAGAGCCATAGTATGCCCACGCTTTCGTTATTACTTCATCATTCGAACATCTTGTTGCTCCGACTTTGTGTAGTTTCCGAGTTTGTTGATGAACTGCAACTGAACTGAGAACTGCACAATCTGAAGCGTCAATTAGATTTGGAGAATGAATGAGAATATCCAATATTTTGACTAAGTTTGTATTGGAATTGTTTTTTTTTGTTTTTTTTTTATTTTGTTTGCCTTTAGACTTGTATCTCTGATATCATGATTCTCAATATTATTAGGTTTAAAAGTATACAATTATATAGATACAAAGGGAGAGATTTGTGTGACATACGGATCCTATATGTAAGGAAATTGTCTGATATACAAGATTATAATCTCTAAACATGGTGGTGTGATGAGAAGCGCGTGTCTATCACTTGCCCGCTACTCTTTTTTGTTTTTTAAATTTATCAATTATTCCAATCATTATCTGCTGTACAAATCGTTATTAAGACTTTTTTTTTTAAAAATGGTGTTTTATATGTTGTGTATATCATCTGCCTGATATTTTTTGGTTTATATTTATTTTTTCAATTCGCATTGGATCAAATTAATTCGTAGTTTGGGTCAGTCTGTAGTCGGGTGTGTCGGTTGCTTAGTTCCATGTGTAAGATTTATATTTAATTAATATTTAAAAATTTAATAATTAAATTAAAATTATAAAAAAATATTCAGTTTTACAATCTAGGAGGGATTTTTTTTCCTTTTCTAATTCGAATTAAATTTAATATCCAAAATATTAAAAGTTATTAATGCGTATTTAATCTTTACTCATTATCTGACTCATCTGCTACAATGATATTGTCTGCGAACATTATGCATTATGATACTTCTTTCTTTATATCTCTAGTCAATTCATTCATGACTAATGCGAAAAGGTACGGATTTAAAACGAACCCTTGTTGTAATCCTATCGAGATGAGAAAATTTCGCGTGTCACTCACTTCTGTTCAGACACTAGTGATTACACTTTCATATATATCCTTCAACATTTATATATATCTTATTGATCTCTCTACACTCTAACACCCACCATAAAACCTCTCTTGATATTCGATCATAAATTTGTTTTTAGATCGATAAATACCATGACTTTCTTCCATGGTAGACATTCCGGACATAAAACCAAATTGATTTACGGAAATAGATTTCGTTACGTAAACGTCGCTCTACAATCTTTTTCCACAATTTCATGGTACGACTCATGAGTTTGATTTCTCTACGAAGGAAAAAAAAATATGAAGCCAAGTTCAATATTATGAATACTAACAATCACACCTATTGAAACCGAAAGTTGGCTTCGGTAAGATGATTCTGGTGAAGTAACGGAATTCATTCTCGTATCAAGATAGTTTCAAAGAGCACTTGTAACTTCATGACATCCATTTCTCTCCTTTTGCTTGGAGAAGACATCTTCATCTCCACGAAATGGACAACGCAACCGAAGAGTTTCTGTTAAATCATAAGAACAATATGGCTTATGGCTTAAACCCAATCCAGAGAGGCGGAAGAAACAACAGCTGATGATAGCAAAGTGTATCACCAAGAGCAATAAATGATCTAAAGAAGCTCCAACGGTTGAACTCTACAAAGTTCCAACAATAAATGGAATGACAGACTCGGGAAATCAAAATCAGAAAACAAAAGTTTCCCCAGAGGTCGAACAAGGAAAGCACTGTTCAAGAACAAACATCCAATCCACAAAAGCAGCATAGAGAATTTAGTCTCCAGTAGAGGCACCAAACCCATCAACGGGTTGAAATTGCGCAGTCTGAAGGAAGTCGATTCTCACGATCCTTCACATGCTTTCACTTTTTTTCTCGACCAAATTATGATGACCCAAGAGAAAATTTCCGCATGGAAGATCAGTGGCTGTTTCCACGTTCAACAAAGCACGAATGTCTAATCTGACAGACAGAGCGATGATTTACGATCTGAACATCCAATGAAAATGTCGACGGATTCATATGCACGTGTTGTCATTGCAAATTCGGAAAAGTGGAGACAAACAGGAAAACACAAATTGTAGGATTTTTTGAAAATGTAGAATGACAAATATTTTGAAACATGAAAAATAACCTAAAACTGCAAATAAAATGGAGGGGGTAATTTTTAATCCAAATTCAGATATGGCTGCAAAGTTTTTCTTTATATATATATATATATATGCTCATTAATTATAAGAGATCTCTGAAGTTCTGAACTTTGGGTTACTTGAATTGAGTTTTGTATAAAGTCCAAATCCTAGATTTGAAGTGAGAAACAAAACAAGGTTACTTTAATAAGAAAAACATCCTTCTTTTGTGTTTTTTAAACAGAAACCTGAATAACTTTTTACTAGTCTAAGTGTGTATGATAGTTTCTAAAGGATAGTGATAATCCATTTCCGTTGGAGAAAGTCAAGCATCTAACATAAAAACGTCCTTTCTAAACAATTTATCCCCTATCTAAATTATTCCCTCCTATCATCTTTCGAATTTTTAGGTGAATAATTAGACATGTTATCTTTCACCATCATAATTTCTAAATCGGTTGACCTTCACACTTCCGTGTCATCATTATTGGTCAAATGGTGAACTAGTCACGTAGATTATCAAGACGACATATCATTCAAATGAGTCATATATATTATATGGACGACATATCAGCACTAAAGTGTACAAAGGGTATTTAGAACAAAAAAGATGAGTACATTTTATATATGTAGTTGGAAGTCCAGATTTTTTCTATCAAAAGTTCAAGTTTTTTCTTCCAATTTTTCTTCGTATTATTATTATTAGTTTCGGTAGCCATAGTTATTGCAAAAAAAAAAAAAAAAAAAAATAAGGATGCAAATAACGAAAGCAAAGACAGCTTAAAGGAGTTTGAAGATGGAACACCAAACATAGCCTAAGCTTCATAAAACAACACAGTCACACTCCTCTTCTCTTCTTCAACCATTCATTATCAAGACATCAAAACTCCATCGTCACCTATTTGCGTCCACGATTACAAGCACCAAACATACACTACTTGCCTCGTCATTATCAATCCTGTTGCTTGATTTCGAAGAGTAATGTGAATGCACTGAAACGAGTTTTTGGGAATGCAACATCGTTGTCAGAAGCTGGGCTAATAACACCAGCAAGGGCATGCTTTCTTCTTTTTCCAAACTGTTAATAAGAAGATGTATAAATGAACAAAAAAGAGATATCTACAGAGGGGGCAAACTGATCGCAGTCACCTAAGATCAAATTTATGCCATGGGGAAGAAACAAAAGCACCTGGAGACGCAGATTTTCTTTATGCTAATAAAGTTAACACAGAGGCTGTGTGTATTAATGAGCAAACCATCAAATAACTCACCACCCTTTCCCTCTGTGGCTGTGGGACGACTCCCAAGGTGTACGAGGTTTCCCCACACCTGATGAACCGGAAGAACAAAAATATGGAGTCAATGTCAAATAATAACAGAACTGTCTGCAATAGAGACGACAAAGTACTCACCATGTTTTTAGTTCAATGCCACGAAGATTGCTTATATCCTTCCCATCCTCCATCAGGCTCCTTCCTCCTCAGAACGCCACCGGGCGTCTGAAATATCCTTGCTTGCTCCTCCATGAGGGTCTGTGAACTGGATGCTGACAATGGCCTTGAGGGTGCAACAGAGGATGCTTCGTTTCTTCCTTCGGTATCTGGGACTCCAGGGCCAGTGTTTAGGTCTAGGTCCTGCCTGAACCATTTTCTGCTAGGTTCTGAACCACCGCCACTGTTATTACCATCCGTGAGATTAACAACGTAAGATCGTGGATAATTGGACGGGACAGCAATGGCTGGCCCCAGCAGTTGAGAGTTAATGGGAGGAAAACTAAGCCGTCCAGCAGATGAAGAGTCCACATATGTAGCAGAACCACCAGAGAAAGTGGCCGAAGATAGAGGGAAACTGGTACCGAAGGAGAAGACTGGATACTGAAATGGAGCAGTAGCCTGGAACGGAGCAGCAGGGGAAGAAGACAAGATGGGCCCTCTATACAGATCAGGATTTAAGGAGGAGGGACCATTTGTTGGACCTAAAAATCTCTGCGGCCCACCGCTTGCAACTATCGGGAAAGGCATATCTCTATCAGGCATAACTGAGGGGGGTACAGTCGCTGAGTAACTGGCTGTGGGAAACCATGATGACAAGTTCCCCATATCGGCGCCATTAACTCGTATACCAGGAAGGGCTGGCTGCGAAGGCAAACTGCTTCTAGCAGTATTTTGAGCAAATATGGTTGATGGTTCGGGATTTATATCATCGACCACAGGTCCATTATTCAGATCGAAGTCCCTCTGTCTGCCTGCTTCATCAGTCATTCGACCACTTGATACTTGTCTACCAGGCTGAAAAGATGCATCCAACTTGTGACTGTTGCCAGCATAGTTTCCAAAATCTGTGGTTTCATCAACTCTGTTCAAATCAAGATCAAGTCCACCAGCAGACTGCGCAGGGGCAGAACCCATCTTCTGATCATATAAATAATTATTTGAAATACCACATATCGAAGCCTGACCTGATGTTTGGGAGACCAAATCTTCTAGGACTCTCTCATCTGGAACATTCAAATCAATATCAAGTGGAGGCCGACTCTGTTTTTGAGTATTACAATCCAACCGAGCAGTATTATTTGTTGCATGCAGTACCTCGAGAGAATTCCTAGGTTCAGCCGGACGAAATGCACTTGTAGCAGCTGAACCTTTCCAACCATGCACCCTTTTGTTCTTCAAAAGGTCTTCAGGTGGAACAAAGGGCCCCTTTGCAGCAGTGGCTACTGTTATTGAAGCAGGAAACGGTGTAGAAAATTGAACATGTGTTGATATTCCTGCTCCTGCTAAGTTACCAAAATCTACATTCCTCCCATCATCTCCACTGAAGCCTTCATTTAGATCAAACTCAACTTTTGTATCTCTGTCTGCAACAGAAGAAGAAGAAGCATCTCCAACAACAGAAGTAGACTCGTCTGTCTCGCCCGCCCCAGAAGTGTTCAACCTGGATTCCCTCCCTTTTGTACTCTGTTCTCCTTTGTCCTTAACCATCAAAGAGGAGGATACTGTTGGATGAGACTGTACACCAGATTGCTGCTCATTATCTTCTTTACCATCTAAATTCTCCCCAACATGCTCAACTTTGTAGTTAGTTAATGATGAAACTAAACCAGCCCCTACTTGCTTCCCACTAGCAGAAGACTCTCCCTCGATTTTCTGCCCCTTTGTAGGATCACGATGACTGTCTGTCTCCATTTCATCAGTCTTCTCAGCTTTAAGCTCATCAACATTTGCAGAAACAAGAGGCAATGTGGAGTCATCAGTTCCTGTTACTACTTCAGAACTTGATTTTATGATTGGCGGCTTCAGTTCATCCTTGTTACTTTGATTGCTTTCTAAGAATGGTTGGGAGCCGGAAACTTCATTCTCTACTTTCACACCTGAGTCACCAATTTTATTATCGGCTGACAACTTTTGTTTCGCATCTGAAACACCATCAGCAAGGATGCCATCAGCTACTATGTCTTTGGATTCTTTGATCATATCATCATCTGTAGTCTTCATAATCTCATTTGCAGAGGACACGGCAGTTGATGTTTTTTCTGCATCTCTAGACTGTCCATTGTTCCCTAAGCACTGATTTACAGGGTGCTTCAGAGCAGAAGAATCCAATTTCCCACCCATATCAGCTACAGGGTCAAAGTGTGACTTGATTTCAGCCTCTCTTGGCCACACGTTACCACCAACAAAGTCCTGCTTCTCATTTTCCATTTTTGCACCATTAATGGGAAGAGCCTCAGCAAGATCATCAGAGAACAAATTCTGCCTTGAATCATTTCCGACATACGAGTTCTCATTTGTCTGAGGTGAACCAGTTGGTGAAACCATTTCGGACTTAGAAATTTCATCAGCTGCTACGCTAGCAAGAAGATTCATTCCGACATCATCTCCAGCTGCTACAGGCGCATTAACCTCGGAATACTTCACACAACTTTCAACTAAAGCATTTATGGAGCTAAAAGGATTCTCATGTGGTTTCCCTGGAAGCTCATTCACAGATTGCGGTGAACTTGCTTTCGGGACTTCAGGCATTTTCCTAGAGTCATCTACTGTCCTGCATCGCTCTTCATTTGGAATAGATGGAGAACCTCCACCCTCATCTGTACCAGCCAGTGCATTTTTGCTATCATTGCTCTGCCACGACTCATTATGCACATCGGAGCTAATAATTGCCCTATGTGTATCAGACTTTTCTTCTTGCAGATTCTGATCAAGTTGATCATTCTTCTCGCAAAGTACAGGAGAAGAAGCTCTGCTATTCACAGCTGCAACATCTTCAATGGATGCGGTACCAGTGGTTTGCGAAGGACAGCGGTCCAGATTTGGTATCTTGACAATCAATTTATGAGTATTACCCTCAGCTGCTGGTACTTCATAAGCCTTTTCACATGTGGAATTGAACTCTGATACTTTCTCTGAACTGGAATTACTCCTTGGCAGCGTAGAATTTCTGACTGAACCACTTTCCCTATGACCTGCTGATGAGACAGACCCCTGAAAACCATTGACCGATCTCCGGTGGCGAGAAGACCCACCTGAGCTCTTATTCACGTTTAGTGATCCTGTGGTGGTACACCTTGAATCCTCCTTTCCTGAGATACCCCCTGTTTTAGCATGGTCGCTCGAATAGCACTGACTATTATTGTGAGATGGACTGGAGCTACTGCTTTTCTCATCCCTTAAAGATATTGGAGGAACATCAGATACAGCAACACCACCAGAATTTCTTTGTTGTCCCTCTTTCATGTTCAGACCACCTGATGTGGGTGACAGGGCTGACCTTGTAGCGCCAGGGGATGGAGAAGCAGATTTTGTATTATTTTCCCCTTGGATCAGTTTAACCGAAGACAATTTAGAAGAATGGGAGTGTGATATTGCAGTCTTTATGGTTCCATGAGGACTTTCAGGCAGACGCCTTCCAGTCCATGAAACACCCTGTCCAGAGCTTGACTTAGCATCCATTTCAGCTTCAACACGCTTTTTCCATGTGTCAACCAAACTCCTTGCTTTCCTCTGAATCTCAACATTCTTATGCGATCTCAAATGATTAACAGATTTCCCAATGTTGCACATCTGAAGTGCATGGAGATTAACAGGCAACTTATCCAAAGCACGTAATAATACTAATACGAACTCTTCAGTTGATCTATCTCCATCCTTGGGACTAGTACCATCACCCATCTTCCCTTTATGCACTTCCTGAAGCCATTCATCAAACACAGGGAGTCCTCTCAGCTGAACGAATCTGCTAAGACAATCATACTTATCTGTTGCTGCGACTACACCAGCAAGCATTGATCGGCTTGTTAAATCTATTTTCCTTTCAGGCAACATGAGTT
Organism: Tarenaya hassleriana; assembly: GCF_000463585.1. Lineage (NCBI taxonomy): Eukaryota > Viridiplantae > Streptophyta > Magnoliopsida > Brassicales > Cleomaceae > Tarenaya > Tarenaya hassleriana. Next base: position 571,564 of record NW_010965019.1, read on the forward strand.
GGACTAACTTCTCGACCCCATCCGAATCCATGAGGCCCCCCTTTTCCGTAATATTTGCAATCTCACATCTTAAAGTAATCTCCCATTTATTATGAACAGAATCAACATCTTCAACCCTCGCGGCACATTCCCGTTTTACAGGCTCGAAACCTTGATCCACACGTTCCCTCTTCTTCCCTTTCACCTGAGAAGGAAAGGAAGAGCCACTATTCTGTACACTATCAGAAATTGTCTTCAACTGTGATGTCGATGTTGGACCATTCATTGGTTTCGGTGAGCGTCCACCTTGCTGTACTGTTGCATGCATTTCCAAATGTGTCTTACACAATAGCTGATCTACTTCTTCCTGCTGTTCCTGCAAAAAGAAAAGTTATCTTCAGCGACAAAGCAAAGAAAAAACTAATGAAAATTTGATCCGTTGGAAAGAGCACGTATAAACTCACATCAATATAGTCTTGATCTGTCAGCCACCATAAACACTTGTGGGTGATGTCATATACACGCCAACACACAAACGAGCAAATCCCAGATGGCAGTTCAACGCATTTAGGAAGGAAAGCAACTTTACACGGGTGAAGTAAGGATGCAGCAGGAGAGGACACGGCAGTTGATGTTTTTTCTGCATCTCTAGACTGTCCATTGTTCCCTAAGCACTGATTTACAGGGTGCTTCAGAGCAGAAGCATCCAATTTCCCACCCATATCAGCTACAGGGTCAAAGTGTGACTTGATTTCAGCCTCTCTTGGCCACACGTTGCGGTTTTTAGGAATCTCATCCTTATGAAAGGAGTAAAATATTTCGTTTGGCGCAGCGTCCAAAAGGATGCCTTTGCCAAGCTTTACTTCAGCAGGTCGATACAGCCAATTCACACCCAAGTTGAGCTGATTCTCCCCTACAGAAGTTACTGAGCGAATTATTCCTATGAATGGTGGGCAATCCTGCGGTGGTTTAAACAAAGCGCAATCACCAACGCTGATTTTGCGTCCGTCCTGCAATAGGAATAAAAGAAAACAATTAACTTCCCAGAAATCATATAGATTGATCTCAGTTCCAAGATAATGACTACTGGAAACACATTAAAAAAGAAACAGCAGAGCAGAACTTAATAGTCGGAAATAGAACGAGGTGTCAAAGGAAATCACATGGAAATGTAACTATAATTTCATCTCAATTAACAAAACAGAACATTTTCAGACAAACCAATGATACTTCCTCATTTAGAGGATATACAACAGTAGCAGACAATCTTTTTGGGGGTTCCAGTTCATGTAATACATGGTGAAACTTCAAAAGAACGGTTGTTTCAAATCACTAGACAGAACAATGACAAAGCAGTAATAATGTAGAGATCATCACCACCCGCAGACCACTATTATGCAGTCACTTGTAAAAATCATTTATGTATGGGGGCCTGAATGTCGAAGAGAAATCCCGAAGGCAAGAAAAGGCCAACATTTAAGTGGTTATGTCTCAGTCTAGAATCCAAACTATTAGCATTTTTAGATTGTAATGTGTTTATCACTTTTAGCCATCTTTATTCCGCACATGATTCCTTCAATTATATCCAAGAAACACTAGACAATATTATTGTTCTGAAAGACTGAATCCCAGATGTATAATTAAGAAATCCTCTTTATTACTTCTGCAACAGACAACTTCTCATGAGCAAATCCCAAACTAGAAGCTCAAAAAGCCTTGCCTCAGCTTCCTCCCATAAAAAAATACGAGCCAGGGCATCAAGTCATGGGAGCAACACATGCTTAAAAGAAGCCCAGGAGCAGTTCTCCCAACAACAAAATGAACGGAATAACGGACAAATTTTAGAGAACCCCCAATGAATGTCCAAAGCAGTAACTTCTACCCATAACCGCTCTCAATTACATGCATAAGTTTCGAAAATTGCACCTCGATCCTCTCAAAATTCTACATATTTCCAGAGGTAACATCTTCCCTTGGTCCAACTATTTCAAGCTCCCAAACAGTTCATCCCTTCAACCAGCCTCCAAATGGGCGACATTTCAATAACACCGGCACCAACCACTAAGAATCGGACGGCATCAATTTGCCCCAATCCAACCGATAGCTCCAATGCTCCGAATTCACAACACCCATTACCCATATACATCCAAACAAAGGATCCAGAAAACAAAAGCAAAGAAAATCACAAATTCAACTATACGAGGATTACCTTGAAGAAGGAATTGGTTGAAGAAGAGGACAACAAAAGCGACGAAGAAGTTACAGCAGCAGAAGAAGAAGATGCAATGGTTTTTACACTCGCAGTTGCACGCGAGGGAGCTGTCCACATGTGCCGTCTCCTTTTCCTCTCCTCACATGCCCTCCCATGCATAGCCACCTTGCATTTTCCCCTTCGAGAACCATCAATCCGCGCCTCCTTTCACAAACTTCCCCCTTTTATCCGTCCCGAATTTCCAAACCCCTTCAAAAGCGAAATCTCACAACTCCCAATCACCGGAAAACCCTAATCCACAATTGTTCATCCACAACAAACCATCCTTAATCCACCAAACCTACACCGAATCGCGAACTCTAGGGTTTCGATGTTGACCCGATACGCCGATCCAATCAAGCCGCAGATCCGTCGAATTAACAAACAAACCCAACACACAATCACGCTCACGTCTCGATCCAGAGACAGGAAATTCCGTGAGGAAAAAAAAAACAGAAAACGATCTGAGAGAGAAATCAAAGACAAGAGAGAGAAGTAACAAGACGGCGAAAAAAAGGGAAAAAATAAAAGGCTTAGTTACATGGTCGAGCCGAACGGGCAGTTCGGGCAGGAAAACTCGGGCAGGGGATGAGAGAATGATAACGTGACAGGGCTGTTTGCATTTTGTGCATAGAGAGTTGACCGATATAAGCGAGAGAATTTTGACTTTTCTTTTTTAAACTAAGGGGGGGCGATTATCTTTAAAAGTGAGGGCGCCACGGTATTCGCTTCGCTATTTATTCACTTTTAGTATCGGTTTATTTGATTCGATTCAATTATATTCAATTTTATTATGTGAACCAAATAAAATTTTAAATTTTATATTTACACATAAATTCATACATAATTATAAATAATTCATATTTTTATTCAGTATTTATCGGTTCAGTTTGATATTTTATCGTTTCGGTTCATAAACGGATTATTCGGTTCAATGAAAAATTATGCAAAATTAGTATCAAATGTTATTTGTTTCATTTGATCGATTTCTTTTCGGATCAATTCAATATTGAATTCTCGAACCAAAATGTCTACCCTGGGTTTTGGGGCTCGGGGGCTTTATGCTATGCCCCTTTTTTAGCAAGGAAAACTATGATGTATTTTTTGGGCTTTGTCTTTATGAGAGGATATAAGGGTAATTCTACAATAAGGCGAAATGAGTTTAAGATTGTCCGTAGATGTGGCAACACGTTCCCAAAAGATAGATAGTGAGGTAAATGTTCTATTCTTGGAATTTCATTTAATTTTTTAATTATTTTTTAATTTCAATTTTTGACAGAACTTTTTTTCACTAAACAAATATTCTTTGTTTGAGGACATGTTTTTAGTGAGAGTTGTATCAAGTTTGGTGGATCTTAATGTCGATTAAATATAATTAAAAATTTTTAAAAATATTATTTAAAACAGTTTGCTGATATTGAACTAACTATATTTATGCCCTTTTCTTAACGTTTATATTATTTCGTTCAATTATACCTGTATGAAAAATAAAACTGAAAGAGAAAACAACGATTCAAATTTAGTTATAACATTCACCAACATTTTTGTTGCAACTTGAATTAAATCTTGGTAAGAAATTTATTAAAGATTTTATGCGTTTTGATTTGAAATCACCTTTTAAATAATAAATTTAACTATATTAGAAATTTAAAAATTATTTTGTTTTTTATTTTGAATATGATATTTAGACAAATCTTGTTTTGCTATGAAATGCGATTATGTGTTCTGTTAAAGAAACAGTTAAAGGAAAGAAGACAGACACATCCAAAAAGAAAAGACAAAGCACATATTCGGAGAGTTTTGGAGAATCCGGTTGAAAAGGCTATAAAAAAAACATTCATCGAGGGGATTGTCGAGAACATTGCTATTGCAGAGCATCGAGCGTGTGATCGGTGAGAGAGAACTGTAAGGGAAACACTGATGAGAGTTATCTGAGAGAGCGTGAGATGTACATGAGGGAGAGTCTTTCAACAACAGGCGAACTGCTCATTGGGTCTAGACATGGTCTAGAGCGACATTGGTGTGCGTTGCACACAGTGTATGTGAGTCTGGTAGAATTTCTTGTGATATTAGGGTTTTATCCAGAGAGAATGAAACTGGTGAGAGTTGAGTTCTACTTGGATGGGATTGGAGTGTATTTGACTCGTATCAAAGAAATAGAATCAGTTTGAAAAATTCTTGATTTGAAAAATAATATGAAAGTGTTTTTTAGACATGATAAAAAAAAAGCTTTGTAAAACTGAACAAGTTCATTGGTTCTGATTGATTTAAATACGACATGTAAAACCCATTTCTCGTAATGAAAATCCAATTTGTACGCTCACACATAATCTCAATTCTCTGTAATCTCATTTTTAAATTTTTATACATATTGGGTTTTAAAATTTATTATTTTTTATCTATTAAATGTTAATTTTCATTATTTTATAAATTATAGATAAATTAAAACAAATTCATAAGGTTTGATAAAGAAAAGATTAAATAACCCCAATCATGTCAGCTATGCATATCGGATGATGAGTCACATTTCCACATATTCTTTAGTTGTGCCTATAGCTCGCAGATATGGTATACCTTCGCATCTAGGATCTTGGCAAACCCTCTCATTGAGCTTGCTCGTTGCACGAAAATAGATAAACAACACCGCACACAACCAGCACCGAAACAGGGAATTATTTGCGAAATTAGTGCTGCAGATCTTGGTCTATCTCATTTGGAACGAGCGCAATTCCAGAGTTTCCGGAAGTCGGCAGGCCTCTGTGGGGGAATCCTGCGCCGGACTCGATCGCTTGGTCCAGGACCGTGTTCTATCCTTGTCGGACTCCACCAAGCCCAAACTCATTCGCTCGGCGACTTGTCGGTTAATGACCGAGTCTCTCTGTATGCAAACTATTGAAAAATATTTGTTTATAAAATTAATCCTTCATCAACAAAAAATAAGTTTTGGGTATCCAAACTCGATTTCGTCTCCATGGATTTTGGATTCAAGATATATCAACATCGGTTTCATGGGATTCAGATACCACGGCTGATGATCAAGTATCACGCTACTAATATCAACAATTTTTTTTAAACGTTATTGTTTCCAATTGACCGTCGAAGGTATAACAATAAATTTAGACCGAATAAACCTAGATATTATTTGTTATAGTAAATCCACCATTCTCGATTTTGAAGAGTTACATCTAACATACACCTAGGAAAAATCTCAAAGATATAGTTTTTAACTTTTGCTATTTTTTTTTATCATACAATTTTTAGTCGTTAAAATCAACAATATGGAAAATATATATTTTAAATCTCAAAAACTTACATTTTCCCTTTCATTAAGTGTTAGAATTTTGGCTATGCAACTATACTCTTATCAAACTCGAAAAAACAAGAACAAACAAAAATTACTGGAGCTTTAGATTGCTTTATCTTTGTCCAACTTATCAAAATGGTTAAAAGAATTAATCTTAACAGTAATTTTACACAAAAAAAAAATGTTGCAACTTTTCGTGCTGTAAATAAAAACGATGTTCGAATTATCCACGTAAGAAAACAATACCAACTAATTCACAACATAAATAATTTAGTAGATTTTTGAACACAATACTGATAATAGTCTACGATAACACAAATCAATAGAAACATATTTTCTATCAATCTATATAATATTATAAACCATTTACCTCTATCTATTTTTCTAGTGTTACACGAGTGATAACTACAAGAAACATTTACATACATATATACAAAAAGATTCATCTTCACTTTGATTATTACCAGAACAGCGGTTTTTTACGTAGACAAAAAGACACCATTTATGCGACATAATTTAAACGTCTTTGGATGTGCAAACACCTACGTACTCACATACATATATACAACACCATTATTAACTTACGTTGTGAACTTCTCAATATCCCCCGAGCTGCTCGTCACGGCTTGTGAGGGGAACGTACCTAACCGATGTTTCGGTATGCACACTAGTGGAACCATCCTCGTTTTTGTCAAATACCTTCAAGTCCTGAAAATAGGTTCCGACTGGAATCACCATTCGACCACCGGGCTTAAGCTGGTCCAGAAGGGCCTGCGGGATTTCTGCAGCTGCTGCTCCTACGTGTATTGCGTCGTACGGTGCAAAGTTGGGCCAACCTTTTCTTCCATCTGCCACAAGAAGAACACAAAAATGAGTTTGTTTTGTAATAGGACTGGGTGTGGATACCTAAACTCAACAGATCTGCGGGTATCCGAGATTCGGGAACTCGACGGCCAGCAAGTGTAAAGTCATATCCTTCGTCCATGAGAACCCGATATGTATGTTCGAAGTTCGAGCAAGGGTTCTCTCAGGTGAAAACTCGAACCCACGTAATTGTCTCTCCTCTCTCTCTCACCACCTCCTCACCACCAGCGGCTCGCCCTCTCTTTCACCCTCTCTCATTTCCTTGAGACATTGCGCAAGGCGCAGTTTTGAGGGTACTAGGGGCAATAGTGAACGAGGGCTGCGAGGTCGGGTTTTTTCCGAGGACATTTTAAGGACTCCATGGAAAAGTGAAATCCATAAATGCTCAAAGTTAGGGATTTCATTCGACAGACTGGGTCCCCTCGCATTCGCAAGCCTTGCGAATGGTGATCTCGGCTCGGCCTCAGCCTCAGGGACAAAAGAGACAGAGCAAGGAATGCAGAATTCAGATTAGGGGTCCTCGTTAGATTCATTTGGTGGTGTCTCAGAAGCTCTTTCACCCTCTCTCATTTCCTTGAGACATTGCGCAAGGCGCAGTTTTGAGGGTACTAGGGGCAATAGTGAACGAGGGCTGCGAGGTCGGGTTTTTTCCGAGGACATTTTAAGGACTCCATGGAAAAGTGAAATCCATAAATGCTCAAAGTTAGGGATTTCATTCGACAGACTGGGTCCCCTCGCATTCGCAAGCCTTGCGAATGGTGATCTCGGCTCGGCCTCAGCCTCACCCTGCCACTCTCACTCTGGTCGTTCGCGACATTAGGTGCACCTCGCCTCACCCGATCTGCCTTTCTCAGAAAACAGAATTGAATCCGAATGGAATGAAATCCTATGTAAAAACCGAATTGGAATCGAGTACGAATCGATCGGAATCATATGTAAATTTCGAATTCAAATCGAATCCGAATCGAACGTAATTCTATGTTCGAATTTGAATCGAATCCGAATCGATCGAAATCCTATATAAAAATCAAATGTGAATCTAGTAGACATTGAACCGAAAATTTTTTTTTTATATAAAAAACGAATTCAATTTGAAATGAACTAAATCCAAATAAGTTAATTAATAAGAAAATTAGAATCAATATGTTATTGGGTTGGATTAACCCAAACGGGTTGAGATTAAACTCGTTGGGTAAGCCATCCTTAGATGTAGTTATGGAAGAAATTAAGAAAGATAGTTTTTATCCATTACTATGTTTATCTATAGAATTATATGTCAATATTTGTAAGAGTTATTGTAGTCTTTAATGCTGCAATCATCTCGATGTTTTGGAAGGTAGCCAAGCATATGATATTGAGTCTTTTGAACGTACCGCCAGCGTGTACAGATAGAGATCCTTTCTTCAGCAAGGGAGCCACAGCACTCTTACTTATATTCTTGACAGATACATCAACCAGTTCCGAGATATGTTCCACGCCAACAGCCCGACCCTCTGGTCCGACCATCAAAGCAAAGCAGGCAGTCAAGTACCCGGTCCCTACAAAAAAAGGAACAACATGAACACATCGATATGTATAAGCTTCATTACCTGAAGCCAATCACATGAAGAAGTAATCAAAGACCGACACCTGATGGACCGATAAAACCTACTCAAAGGACATAGATGACAGAACACAGAGCAAAAATACTCGTAGAAGAACCTGAGCCGACATCCAAAGCACGCATCCCTGGCTGCAGCTTATCTTCAAGGAGCTGAAGGCATGTTGCATGCATATGCGGGGCAGAAATTGTGGCATTATAACCTATTGGCAAAGGAGTGTCAACATAAGCCGAGGAACCATCATCTGGTACAAAGTGACCTCTATCCAAAGCCTCCATAACTTCAGCAACTCTGTTCGACATTATCACACCATAACGTCGCAAATTCTCCACCATCGCTTTGTTCCTTGCCGAGTCACCCCGCGCCACAGAATGCTAACACCCAAAAAAACTGTCAAGACAGCAATACAAAGAAAGAGCAAAACACAAGTATGGAGCTAGAAGATCATAAAACCAGATTGATGATGCACCGATAATTTCCCCAATATGAACCTACTACACCAAGGAAGGATCATTCTGCTAAGCATGATCACACATGGAATACGGCTACCATTTCCGAAATATAATATTGTCCAATCAAACTTTTGATGGAAGCTCAAGCTGTAGTTTTGAACTCAGTACCTTTGGCAAAATTCCTTCCATGTGAGGAGTATTTACATGCTATGAGCAAATTCTAAAGTCCCCAGACATGACAAATTCTTAACAAGACGAAAACCACCATTGCAATATGTCCCATTAAATACAATCAAACACAAAGACATCTCCCAACCAGCAGAATCTCGAGCAAGGAGTGTCCCTGTACGAACAGTTCCAACTTAGCTATTGCACACAATCATAATCCTCTCCCCCAATCAAAGACCTCTGAGAACAGCTATGGGAGCGACATAAAGTTCTTCAACAGATATGCACAACACAAAAGAGGAGAGAAAGAGACCTCATAGCTCGAGATTTCTAACCAAAACAATGGAATTTCAATCTCAAGTTAGCATCACCAGAATCACCATTGCAATATGCCCCACCAAATGCAATCAAAACACAAGCATATCGTCGGACACAATTCCGAACAACTAGTATCCCTGTACCAACGGTCCTAACTGAAAACCAACCCAGTTCGAGTCTCCACTGATGGATGTTGGAGAAGGAAATATACTAGACAGTATTATCCCTATTTTTTATATGTAGAAACACTAATTCGAACCCGCAATCGCAGAAGTGAGTTTACCACTGAACCAAACCGGTCCTGACTAGCTTAACCATTATACACAACTAAAATCTTCTTCTCCGAAGGAAAACCTCGGAAAACAGCCATGGCGGTGCACGCAGTTCCCAACTGATACACAAAATACGATGAGAGAGAGAGAGAGAGAGAGAGAGAGACCTCCATGCGGAACAAAGGGCAGTGAAAGCCGGACAAGAGGCGAGAGAGATCGTTGTCGTGAGAGCTCTGGGAGAGGCTGAGAGTACAACAGCGAGAAGATCGGTGGTGGAGATGATGACGAGCGAAGGTTAAGAAGTGGCACGCACGTGGCGCACAATAGCGTCGACAGAACGCCGTTAACGTCGTCAGGGGCAACACCTGTGCTCGCATTTTTTTTCCGCTCTTATTAGCAAAAATTTAGATTTTCTGGTAACACGTTCCAGTGTCTTCTCCCGTTCTCTATTGTCCCGTTCATTTTCGAGATTTTAACAAAGCAGTTGGATGCCACGTGTCCTTATCCATTCATGGGCTTTCACAAATCCAAAGTAAATGGGCCCAATAAAGAGAACGGCAATATTTGGGTTTTTTCCCCCTCTCTCGTTCATTGTTTGTAGCAAGTAGAGCAATAAGCAAATAAGCAGACATTGGTTGGTACCGAGTTGTAGGAGAAAACAATAAACAACAAAATTACGCAAAATGTATCCGTGGTGGTTCATGAAGACAAAAATGGCTTAAAATATGGATAAAAGAACCAAACAAAATCACCATAATGGCATCATGTTTATAGATCTATAACCTTGATACACGACATGTTCATACTCCAAGTTTCGAATACATCATACTTTCCTAGTGTGTGAAAAAGCATGCCATCATAATCCATTCTACAAATAAAAACTTTAAGAAAAGACGAGATGGGCTAATTTACTTCTTCAATACAGTTTCAAACTCCTAGCTTTGTCCATAGCGTCCTCGGCAT
>NW_010965019.1:581881-584350 GCF_000463585.1 Tarenaya hassleriana
CGGCATTCATGAGAACACAACTGATCCAAGACAAGTATTTCTTTCTTCTGGTGTATTTGCATCATTGATCTAAAGAGGCTGGAATATTTACACGAGTACAAGACTAAGATTCATGAAACTGGTGAAACAAACAAACAAACAAGCAAAAAAATTCAAGAATATATCGATATCAGATTTCCTAACTTCACACTTGAGATTAGCACGGAGGAAAAACACATCAAGACCAAGAAAATTGAAGATATCGTATCACTACCTTAAAAGTCCAAAAGAAGCTGGGGAAGAATCCTCTCCAAATGTGTAGGTTCAATCTTCTCCATGCCCTCGGCTTCGGCAATCATAGCAGCTCGCTGCATGGCCTCTGTCAAGTGGATAAGGCACAATCATCAGGAACCGAAACCATCGAGTTTGCGAACCCAAAATACCGAACAGGTGGCTGGTACCTGTGATGAAATTCTTGAGCAGCTCACAACTGAGCTTCAGGGCATTTGCATTAGCTGCAAGAACAATAAACAAGCAAATCATATCGTGAGACATTCATCAATCATCATTAGTCATGCTGCTTCGGACATTACTCAAGCTGCAACTGGACAAACATCAGATTCACAAACCAGAAGTGGGTCTGTTCTTCTTAGATGTTCCAGGAACAACCTGCAAAAAATATAAAGCGAGTTCATCACCAATCATTACTATTATATGCTCTACATACACAAAACATCTAATGCTATGTGAATGGAGCTTCTTGAGTGCAATTACATGGTTCAGAAAGACGTCCTACAAATCTACAATGGACGAAACACAGCAAGAACGTTTTAAAGTTCAGGAATTCGAAATTTGAAGCCGAATACCTCGGCTTCTGCAGCATCTGTGACATCGTTATTCTCCCGTCCTGCAATCGAAGCATGAATGTGAATTGAGAAATCGAAACAAATAGATGCAAAAGAGACGAACGAATTCGTGACAGATACTGCGAAATCGTCGAGCCCAAATGTGCTTGAAAATGGAGTGAATCAAGTCCTAGGGCATGGAAAAATCGAAGAATAAGTAATTCAAAATCAAGGAATAGGAGGGAAACGAAAATTCACAACAGCATAAGAATTGAAGATTACAGGATCGAAGATGGTCACGTCCATGACGAAGAACATCCAAAACTGGTCGGATTTCCGCCAACGATCGAGCAAACCTGTCTATTTAAAAAAAAAATCCCAAAAGAATGAACTTTTCAATTTAAAAAAAAAAAAACCTTTTTTTTTATTTCGTATAAAACCCAAACTTTATAAATTTTATTTGTTTTTAAACTCAACCAACGATATGGCATATGATATCATACATGGCAATTTTCCGATATCACACGGAATTATCCATGTTGATAACTTCTATTTTTTTTTCAATGTTTTCAAGACGATTTATACATGTAAATTTTCCGTTTCAAACTGGATGAATAGTAGTGTAACATTTGGTTCTACTTTTACACAATTTATAAAATCGATAGTGTTGTTTCTTAACCGAACCATTTGTATACGAACCGAAAACCGAAAGTTTTATAGCCGAACCGAAAACCGAAAGTTTTATCGCCAATTTTTTTTTTTATGGATGCAACAGACCAAGGATACCAAGTTAGATAGGGAAAGCATCTCTCTCTATGCTTTGGATTTCTCTCTCCTCCTCTACGCTATTAGAGAGGATCGCTGCAAAATCTTAGAACGTTTCGCCTTGAAAATGGAGTCTTTGGCTCTTCCCTCTGTAAACATTCTCCCAGTTTCTCGTTCTATTCTCCTCAGAGAACAGACCACGAAGTTATCTTCCATGGCGTGTTCCAAGTCTCTGCTTTTCGGAGGCAGGCCTATTTCTACCACTGTTCGTCGCTGCGTATGTTAGCAGTTCCACTGCTTTCATGGATTTCTAAGTTTTTCGGGATTTTGTTCCTGGTTGTGTTTGGTTGATGAAAAAACGAAGAGAGAATCGGATCTGAAGCCTATGAATTTATAGAATGACTGTTGATACATGTTATGTTCTGGATTTTGTTCTTTTCGTGTCTCTTATATACTCTTGGTCAGTGGGAAAAGGGTTCGGTTGGGTGACTAGTTTCTTCAATAATCTTCTGATTTCCTATGAAAAAGACTAAATCTTGATTGGAGTGTGGTGTTTTTCAATTGAAATTAGCGACTGGGTCCTGTTTGGATGCAAGCTGTAGATGAAGATATTGATTTGAAGCAAATGAGAGATATGGCTGCTGCTAAGAAGCGATGGGATGCTTTGGTAATTTCGTTTTCTTTTATATTACATGAAAAATCTCCTCTTGCCCGGGATTTCGTTCGGCCGTTTGATCAGTATTCTTGGACTGATAATTCAACGTGCTTGATTTTCTCGTTCATCATAATAGACCATTAACTCTTTGATGTTTCCCTATGTTTAGTTAAGGGACGGGAAAGTAAAGCTTCTCACACCGAGAGAAGCTGGCTATGCGGTTCA
>NW_010965019.1:584615-587447 GCF_000463585.1 Tarenaya hassleriana
CGATTTCCGTCCCTCTTGTGAGCGCAACAAGGTGGACTCTCTTCTTCTGTTTCCTCATTTTGACTTCCCTTACATTTTAGTACTAGTTTTCTGGTTTACTTGGTTCGTTTTATTCATGAACCGTTGTCGACTTTCGTTATGCACAACCATGGTAATGCCCAAGAACTTGTTCATACTTCTCATTGAATGCGTTCTGTTTTATGTTTATGTTCAAACCAGTTAGCTGGTCACTATATTCAGTGGTAAATGATTTGCTTTACTCAGTGTTGCCCGTTTTGATGACTCTTATTCAGAAATTTCTCGTTGAATCGTCTTGTTTTTGGTCGGGGGAAGGGAGTTGATCACTGAGGTTGTTCTTTTTCTTTGTTCTGAAGGCATGGGTGAAAGGCTCCTCCTGGATTCCTATCTTTGATGACGATGACGGCATTGACCCTGGAACTCTTTCCAGAAAAGTCACCAACTTTATGATGGGTACTAATGCACTATGACTTGTTAACTTCAGTTATGTGATCAAATTCCAACCAAGTGTAGATATTTTCATCCGATGAGTTTTGGTTGTACAAGTTTTAACCATGTTTGCTGCGTCCACAGGGGGGTGGTGGAGTGGTGCCCCTACAGTGTCTTATAATCAGTATGTTGGGGGCAGTATGACCTTCTCATGTGCCCTATCTTTGGTTATGCCTAGTGAAACATTCTCAACTTCTTCTGTGTTCTTTTAACTTCTTCTATACAGACAATTTTTGCCAAAAGTCGAGGAGAAATTCCCGAAAGATGTAGAACTGATTGTTGCTTGTCAAAAAGGATTGAGGTATTCTCCTTGGGAAAGCTACTATGATTCTCAGTAGCTCTCTATCGAACATCATAAGAGTGGGTTCTAGATTTTGGTAAATAAAATTAGTATCACTTTTGAAGGTAGTTTGGCTTTAGAACGCCTGAAAATCCGAGGGCTCAGCTAACATGACAATATTTTCCCATCAGATCTTTAGCTGCCTGTGAGCTACTGTATAACGCCGGATACAAGACTCTTTTCTGGGTACAAGGGGGTTTGGAGTCTGCTGAGGAAGAGGTTAGGCACAAAATGCTTTTTAGTTCGGAAATATTTTGCTCTGTTCTTTTGGAGTCTTTCATCTAATTTGATTTCTTGATTAGAAAGTCGGTTTGAATAATTGCCAACTGTATTCTGAACTAGGATCTGGTCACAGAAGGTTCTCAGCCCTTGAAGTTTGCTGGAATCGGGGGGTTTTCAGAGTTCCTCGGGTACATCTCGTTAGATCATTTCACTTCTCTGAAAACTAGAGCCTCGGACATTACCTAGACTATCCTTGCGTGTATGTGATTTTTGTGTATTTCTGTCGCATCTTGTCCAATCATGACAGAAACCATGAATGCGTATTCTTGGAACTGTAGATCGTTGAAACTTTTAAGTACAGCATTCGAGCTTTTGCTGAGTTCTCATTCACTTGCAGCTGGACAGACCAGCAAAGAGCTCAAGCTGCCAAAGAAGGTTGGGGGTATCGGTTACTATATTCTGCTCGTCTGGTAAACTCTGTCACTTGCAATATCTTGTTGCATCTGAACACCCGTTTCAGTAATACGATTGTTTACTCTTGATATGGCAATGACATGTTGAATATGCTTCACAGGTCGGAGTATTCCTGGCTGCCGATGCCTTGTTTATCGGCACCCAGCAGCTGGCTCGTTATCTTCAGGACTTTAGGGGTCACTAGGATCTCAATAGCCGAGTCATGAGCTGCTCCATTCCGAAGCGATAACGGTAGCCAAGGTAGAGGATGACAGGACCTTCTTGCATTTTGACGTCTCTTGGACATGTTTCTGTGTTGTGACAGAATTTCTATGCTTAACCCAAAAGTTTTGCATCTTGAAATGATTTGATCTCCCATTGAAGTAAAAACTGTAGTTTGATTCTCGTCTTTTCCACGAAATGAGAACCCACTTCCTATCAGTTGTCTCTCGGCTTCGGTGTCGTACATACACGAGATGGAGTTGTACATGTCCGTATATGAACGGTTATTTTTCCTATTAATGTGTTATTTTTGCACAACCGAAATTCTCACATAGCAAACACACGCGTACCTTGTTTTCTTACGAATTCTTTTACACAATTAAAAATATGTATGAATTTTAAAACAGTTTATTATTAGTTTTATAGTTAAAATGTAATACATTTTGTTTCTGATTTTATAATTCATATTTTTAAAATGTCAATATTGTTGGTTATTTTAGAGTAAATTAATTAATCTAAAAATCTTTCAAAGAATTTATGTTAACATGTATTACAAATACGGTGGAGTAGTTATTACTTGTAAATGACGCAATATGAATTGGTTAAAGTGTTAAGGATTTGCCGGAAAAAATTTACGTTCGATTTGTAACATATAGAGCAATTTTGAATTGACGATCGATCTATCGTGTTAGTCGATGGATCGATCGTGAGTCCGAAACTGCACTAAAAGTTATAGAGGACACCATAGCGCCATCGTCGAAGGACGATGGCTCGATTATGTACTCGGAAAAACACAGCAAGTTACGGAAATTTACAGATTTCGCGATCGAGCTACCGTTAGGTCAACCATGGAGCCGCGATCATAGATAGCTTAATAAGAGGACACCTACATGGATGCTCAATCCCGCGACTCCTCCCACGGGTCCTGCTAAAGGACCTGCATGGTTCTCTCTCCTACACCCTTTTATCTTGCATTCATTTTAGCTAACTTGCATTTCATAGTATTGTAGTTCATTCACATTTCATAGGTTTCATTGGAACGCATCGGAGAAGAAGGAACTCTAAGCAGAAGATCACTCCATCGGAAG
>NW_010965019.1:587522-589936 GCF_000463585.1 Tarenaya hassleriana
AGGAACTGACGGGAAGGAAGAGGTAACTTACCTTCCTCTTCTTTCCTCTTCATCAATTTACTTCTCTTTCCTCCCCGCTAGATGTGAGTTGACATCGAGGACGACGTCTAATTCAAGTATGGGGAGAGGACGATACTAACGTATCCCGAACCATGAGCTTTCATGCATACATTGCATGTTACATATAAGTTTAGACCTTCACACATGCATAAAAAATCAGGCTACTGTTTCTTCATCATTCCACGAAGACTCGACCCCCTAAGTTTTTTGTTAATTCCTCGGACGAATTGTCGACAAGCCTGAACAAGACGTCCTCACAGAATATTTGTATAATTATCGTCCGGACCGTTCAATAAATTCGGACTCCGGGAATTACTCCCAGACAATTTCATAAAGTCTCGATCGAACATTTACGAATATCAACATTAGCCCGGACGGATAATCCACATGTTCACATCATTTATCCTACCAGACTATTTCTAACATTCTCGACCAGATCTCCACAAGTGGAGACCATTATTCGTCCCGGACAATGTCTAAATGGCCCAGATATATGTAAATCCGGCACATGTAATATACCAGACGATATTGAATATCCCGATCAGTCCAGTCCGGTTTATCCGTCCAACAATAGCTCGAACCAATTAAACTTCCTGACTGAACTTAGTACGGTACTCCAAAGACACATACTAACACACTCGAATAACTAAGATACCGAAATAGTTTTAGATGTTCCGGTCAGCCGAGTCCAGTATACGGGATTCAAGTGACATTAAAATTCAAGTTTCTGAAAACATTACCTTTGCAAAACCTCCAAAATTTGATTCCCGAGTACTTCATCTATGTCGGTAAGAAAGAAAACTACAATCACAGTTATATCTGACAACAACTTAGTAGAATTGCGTGTCCGTTTTTTAGAGGGAGAAAGTTAATAACACATTTAATATTCGATATTACAAACGATGCCATTCTTGTTCAAAATTAATATTAATGTATACTTTGCAAAATAGAAAAAAAAAAATATACATTTCAAATGATGTGACACATCTGACATAAAAGCACAAATTTCCTCTTTCATTAAACCCAAATAATCCTTTATTATCTTATCATTCAATTCATTAACTTTATCCTTTAATATATGGACTCATTAATCCTTCAAAACCCACCACATATATTCTAATCAATTTCTAAAATCGGTCGTGGTTAGATAATCATATAATTAATTATTTACCTAAAATATATTATGGAAACTATTGATTAATGCAAATCAAGTTCAGTTAGGATGAATTAAATAAATAGTTGTACTAGATAAATCTCTATAAATTACATTGTTTTTTTTAAGATCTAACATAAAATTCAAGTCGATAATATCAAATCCAAACTTGATAATATTTTAAATAAGTCAATCTAACCCCCATGTGCAAATAATTCTATCTTTTGTTTCATTTCAATTTGGCTATACAATGTCCAAGCATTCATGCATCATATCTTCAAATCTTACTTTTTGTATTGGGATCTAAAATTCATCCGAAAGGCACTTTCATAAAATAATAGGGGTGCAAGGAACAAAGAACAATATGGCTTTCATCTTCATTTGCAAAATGGAATGTACACAATTTAAATTATTTATAGAGCTGGACTTTACAAATATATAAAAAAGAGAGAAGGTGGGGAACAGCTATGAACAAGAATGGAATTTATGTGCTATGATACCAAAATAGCCAATTTAATTTCATGGAGGTGCAGATCTCTATAATAAGCTCCGCATAATTTTCGTTGTTCAATTTTGAGGAAAGGGATTTCTTTTTACGAAGAAGGTTCCGTAAAATTTATGAAACTCGAGAGCAGCTAATCTCTCCGGAAAATTTCCCGTCGACCTTTCCAGGAACCCAGGTTGACAATTTTGAGATTTTTAATTGGATCTCGCCATAACCAAACACTTTTCTGGTTTTTCGCAGCTGGGAAATATTTTCCCGGAAAATCATATTCCGTTGAAGCTATCGTTCGAGCTTGATTTCAGAAAATTTCATCGGTGTTAACTCCAATTTTTAGGAATTTCGATGTGGGTCGTCGAGTTTTTGTTCAAAATTTCGATCTTGATCGTAATTAAGAGACGGGGTTTTCCGCGGTTCGTGCATAAGAATCGGCATAGTGTTTGCGTCGAAATGTTGTAATCCTGCGCGCTGTTGTACGGTCAATCCATGGTTGATGAAGGAGCTCGAGCGTCTGGTTACGCCATTGTTTCTGATGATTGAAGCGTTTCGTGAAATGAAAAGGAGCAGATATGATTGGAACGTGCTTGATTTTCTCGTTCATCATAATAGACCATTAACTCTTTGATGTTTCCCTATGTTTAGTTAAGGGACGGGAAAGTAAAGCTTCTCACACCGAGAGAAGCTGGCTATGCGGTTCAG
>NW_010965019.1:590018-600101 GCF_000463585.1 Tarenaya hassleriana
GAATGCCGATTCGGCGACGAATGTGTAATCGTAATAGGAGTTGTTTGATTTTCTGGGTGGTTTTGCTTTCTGGGTTCTTAGTGATAAGCTTGGAAAAGAACTCAGAGAATGAGAAGACTTTCCTCAGACAATTCATCGTCCCTGATGAGCGAATGGTATGCATCATCTCCATGTGTTTTCTTGTAGGTCATTTCGTGTTGGGATTTACCTGTAAACCGTTCAAGGGTTTGGAACTGTTGAGCTAGAAAATCATATTGATCAGGAGCATTTCTCATTTGATGTGTATTCACCTATTTCCTTCAAGAACCTAGGTTTCAGTCACCGACATTGTGGTTATGCTTCTGATTCATGTTGTCTGCAAGGTTATAGATGTTTGAGAAATGAGATCAAGTTCATCGCATAAAGCTTATTGTGTGTGTACAATGTCATATAGTCCGAGGATTTCGTATTCTTTGTTAGTCGTGTGATGTTTCTCCCGCTCTTCAAAAGGTGGGTTTCACCAAGAATTTTCTTCCCTTCCATAGCTTTCATTTCGAGATTCTTTTGTTTTCGTAGGGGGTTTCCTATGTTGTTTTGCTAGCGCAGTCAGTGCTTCAATTCTGTAATTTCTTGGGTATGATATCGTGTTTCCTCTGACAGTTGCTGTCACTAGGAGGCTAACATGCTGAATTTCTTTTTATTGTAAATGTTTTGCTTTTACATCTATTTAATCTTCAATGTCATGTTTCAGGTAGAGTCATTACTGACAAATTGCGGGCAAGATGTAGACTGTGTGAAGGAGGCTGTTGAGGAATTCAACTTATGTTTACCGGTAGCAAAAGATAACGTCGAGAAACATATCTTTCTTGATTGCGTCGGGAAAAGCAGAAAGGCTCTTGATGTATTTGGACACAAAGTTGGGTTTGAGATTCATCGTGATAAGTATCTCAAGGTCTCGTTGTCTTTGCCTAGTGCTCCAAGGAGGAATCTTGCCTCTAAGCCTAGCCCCGGCCCTTCCCCATCTCTTGGTACCTTTGCCCCTTCTCCCAAGCATAGTCGGATCCCACCTACTCGTGCAAGAGCACCCTCCCCTTGGAACTCGTTCTTTCCTCCAAAAGTTAATATGAGACCTCCTCCTCCTCCTCCTCCCGCTAAGAAAAACTCTTCTAGCAATTCACGGCCTGGTCCGGGTAAAGGAGGAGATGACAACCATAAAACAGTCATCATTGCGGTTATTGTAACTGCGGTTGTGACATTTATGTTTGCTGCATTGTGCTTCTTGTGTTGTATGAAGGTATTTGGACATCGTTCAGGAGGCAAGCAAAATGATGAGCGGCCTCTTCTCAGTCTAAGCATGAATGATTACTCTGTCGGTAATATTTCCACATTTTCTCATACTCTTCTTATACATGAACCTCTTTTAAGTATAATGTTTTCTAAAACTACATTTGCTTTTTTCAGGCTCCTCACTCAAGTATGGGGGTTCAACTAGAGGTGAAAAGCTTGGTGATAATGAAGCCTTCCATATTTATTCAAACCAATGGAAAAAGCCGGAGAGCAATTTTTTTATGGATTCTGATTCTCTGAAAGAACGAAATCCGAACGATCTGGATATGCCACCTCTAGCTCTGAAACCCCCACCGGGCAGGGTAGGTTCTAATCTTTCAGAGCAGCCTCCTTTGAACCCGCCTCCTGGAAAGGTGGAACCGCTTCCCCCAGAACCACCCACGTTTCTTAAGGTACCTCCTAGTGCATCTGCTCCTCCACCACCAGCTCCTGCCCCTCCACCTCCAAAACCCTCTACGGGTCCCCCACGACCGCCTCCTCTGGCTGCTCCACCCGGGCCTCGGCCTCCTCCTCCCCCAGCCGCTCCGGGACGTAAGGGATCTCGTCCTCCTCCACCATTGGCTCCACCAGGACTGAAAGCTCCCAGACCGGCTTCTGGATCCGTAAATCCTGTAGAGGATGATGCTCCTAAGACTAAGTTGAAGCCTTTTTTCTGGGATAAAGTGCAAGCGAGCCCTGACCATTCAATGGTTTGGAATGAGATAAGATCAGGATCTTTCCAGTGAGTTTGAGCTTCCTCTTTCCATTTGTTGTTATCCTCTTGGCTTCGTTGCATTCTTATAGGCCATGATTTTGCTCAGACGAGCAAATGCGTGCATGAACAGAGGCTCATCAGGATACACTTTCGATGTATTTTACAGGTTCAACGAAGAGATGATAGAGTCACTATTTGGATATGCAGCTGGAGACAAGAATAAAGGTGAAAAGAAAGATTCGTCTTCCCAACCTGCATTACCACAGTTCGTTCAGATTCTTGAGCCAAAGAAAGCACAGAATCTATCTATTCTTTTGCGTGCTTTGAATGCAACAACTGAAGAGGTTTGTGATGCACTTCATGAAGGTAAGCTTTTCTCATTTTCCTTCTTTTTGTTTTCTTTTTCTGGGGAAAATAAAATTGGTTAAAGTTCGAGTAATATAATATCCATGCCTAAGATATCGTTGTTGTATCAGGTAATGAGCTTCCAGTAGAATTTGTTCAGGCTCTGTTGAAGATGGCACCAACAGCTGATGAGGAATTAAAGCTGAGATTATACAGTGGCGAATTATCACAACTAGGAGCAGCTGAACGTTTCCTAAAGGCGTTGATTGATATCCCATTTGCTTTTAAGCGACTAGAGGCACTGCTATTCATGTGTACTCTCCATGAAGAAATGACCTTTGTTAAAGAATCATTTGCCACCTTAGAGGTAGGTCTTAACAAAATTTATTCCGGAAACTGATTGGATGAGGGTAATTATGCATTATTGCAGTAATCCAACCACACAGGTGACATTGGGAGCGATGAATCGATGATGCTACTTTTCTTCACCTTTTGTTCTTGATTTCAAATGGGCGTATCAGATAATTTTGTTTCTTAGAGAGACGTTCAGCACATTCTTCCTTCATCTTCGTTTCGTCTCTTATTTGATGCTTCTTCCTTGATACATTTTGTAGGTTGCTTGTAAAGAACTTAGAAACAGTCGGTTGTTCTTGAAGCTCCTTGAAGCGGTTCTTAAGACGGGCAATCGTATGAATGATGGCACATTCAGGGGTGGTGCTCAGGCTTTCAAGCTGGACACTCTGTTGAAGTTATCGGATGTAAAAGGAACTGACGGGAAAACAACGCTCCTCCATTTCGTTGTTCAAGAGATAATCCGGTCAGAAGGCGTGAGAGCTGCTCGTACCACTAGGGAGAGCAAAAGCTTCTCGAGTGTGAAAACAGAAGATCTTATGGCTGAGGAAACTAACGAAGAGATGGAAGAGCATTTCCGCAATCTTGGTCTTCAGAAAGTTTCGAGCTTGAGTAGCGAGCTCGAAAACGTGAGAAAGGCTGCAAACATCGATGCAGATGGCTTAACGGGGACTGTTCACAAAATGGGTTATGCCTTGTCGAAAGCTCGAGATTTTCTCAAATCGGAGATGAACAGTTCAGGTGAAGAAAGCGGGTTTCAAGAAGCGCTCAAAGATTTTGTCCAGAGTGCCGAGGCTGACATCAAGAAGGTGTTAGACGAAGAGAAAAGAATAACAGTTCTAGTGAGAAGCACAGGAGACTATTTCCATGGGAAAGCGGGGAAAGATGAGGGCTTGCGTTTGTTTTTAATCGTGCGTGATTTCTTAATAATGTTAGATAAGGTCTGCAAAGAGGTAAACGACGCAAGGAGGAGGAAAACGAAGACGGCCCAGAAGCAGAGTTCAACAGCTTCAACTTCCTCTGAGACTCGGCAACCGCCTCCTTCATTAGATCCTCGACAAAAGCTGTTTCCGGCTATGGCAGAACGATGTCTAGACCAATCTAGCTCAGATTCAGACAACGACTGAAGCATATAATCTTCGTGGGGAAAGGTATCATCTTTTTGTGACATTCTCATCTCTGTTTTTTAAACCAGATAGGAAGCATTGGTAATGGCAAACAGTTTATTTTGATTAATGAAATGTTTCATGGGATTGAAGTTGCAGCAAAACAGTAACCGGGACATGTTGAGTCATAGGAATGGTTGATCCGTTAGTTCTTACAATACCTAAAAGGGTCAGGACACTGATATGATGATTTTTTTATTTGTCTATGCATTTCTAGTACACATTCTTTTACGAGAAAATTTGCGCAAATGTGATAATTTTGGAGAGATTGGTATAAACTATATATTTTGTTTTCTCGATTTGCAAATTATACCTTTATATAAAATTATGACAAAAATGTTCTCCACTTTATATTATTAAATCTCTATTGTGCCATCCATGAATTCCCTCTCTTTCAACACGTAATATGCGTCAATAGATGTAAATGAGGAATATATAAAAAAAAAACATTGTTTTCTCTGCAAGCACAGTTCTACGAACAAGTTTGAATGCAGAATTTGAGAAAGATTCACCAAGATAATCTTTAAAATTGTGATTATTTTGTATAAGATATCCTTCTTCGTCAAGATTTCAGATCGTATAATCTGCAACCGGAGTTGATTCCGACCAAATGTAAATAATAAAGCTTGATGTTGGTCGTCCAGAAGAGAATCGTCTATATTGGACGAGACTCGTTCCCACTGGAAGATCATAACTACCCAGGAGCTTTCCTTAAATTTGCACTACAAAAACTGCATGTATTGAGCCTTTATGTAGGTTTGCATCAATTTCATGTAGATCTAAGTTATCGAGGAACATATGCAATATTCCCAAAACCGTTTTGAGTTGTGATTGATCGGACAGAGACCTCTCTGTATGTGTAGAATAGATTATCAAGTTGTAGGTGGAATGATAAACCATTTTTTGATACTTGCGACTCTAAGCTATGGAGTGTGTTGTTGTTTTAGGATTTATTAAGTAGGAACTACTAACCCCAAGTTAGATCTCTCCCTAAAAACCGCTCTAGAAATATTGTTCTTTAGATTTGGCAATTTTAAGAAGAGAGAAAGTAGTGAATAAGCGATCAAAATGATATCCCAGCATTCCTCTAATACGCAATATCGTTAATGAAAATCATTTGAGAACACGAGTGATTAAAAAATCAACAATTCGCATTTAAGTTGTGAGTCGTCATTAGAGAAAAAGTAAAAAAGCAAAAACGCTCGTCAATTTCAATTCCAAGAAACGCGGGATAATATCGCTACAAAAGGAAAAAAAAAAAGAACAATAAGCCATAAACCTACCTATCCTAGGAAAAATCGGTAAATAAGTTTAGGAGAGTGTATGGAATAAGTGAATATTTCTGGAATAGTTTGCGAGAAACATATAAACCACACATCTAGAACGACTTAGTTGATGAGAGGATAAGTCGGAGTAACCTCGATCTGATTTTATTTCCATGAGCTAAGCCATTAATAGGCATCTTAATCTTAAATCCCATCGGAAACTAATTTTCAATTCATCATCACTACCAGACTTGGTTTATTACTCGAGGACAAGGCAAAACATTTAAATATAAAAGGATTTGATGGCTCGGATTTTATATGATATCTAGACGTAAATGCCTAGAGTTTTACCCGGTTTTACACATTCTTAGACATTTTAGTGTACTTTACGTTTTTATGACTTTGGTAGAGTTATGAGGGTAAAAAAGTTGGATTTCGGCACAAAACGAAAGAGTCAGAGGCTTAGATCAACTCGAACTGATTCTGGACCTCCCAGACTGCATCAACCACAATAGACAAGTTGCCCAGAAATGTAGTCTGGTCCGCACTAGGTATGGTCCGTCCGAACCGGACCAAGACCGAAGTTTGGCGATTTCACCGAGATTTGACCCAGATTGGACCAAGAAGTAGACCGAAGATCGATACCAGCCTGAGATGTAGGTTTGCATCAATTTCATGCCGTAGAGGCTTTTTTTGAACCGTGGAGGCTTTGTTTCATGCCGTGGAGGTATTATACGAGTCGTGGAGACTACGTTTTATGTCGTGGAGCTAGACTTTGTCCGAGGATCGATCTGTCATTGATATACTTTTCGGTTTGATTGTGATATTCATGGTTGTTGCCGGTGACTTTGCAGTCATATGATCCGATTATCTTTGATATTTCAAGTTGAATCGACGGATATATCCCACTTTCTCTAGGCGATATATCGGCTATGTTTTCAAGACTAACAAGTGTGTGTGTGTGTGTGTTGGTAATGAGTGACGTCATAGTTAGGGGGTAAATTAAACAAAGCAGACCTAAAAGGGCAAGAAAGTAAATTCAAGGATTAGGGTTCCCCTGCAGACTGTACCATTTGAAGAGAGAGAGAGAGAGAGAGAGAGAGAGAATCTCAGTCGGGGGGTGAGATCTAGAGTAATGATAATGGGAAATCTGAAAAACAAAACATAAAATAATGATATATATATATATATATATGTTTATATGTATGAAGATAAATAAATAAAAAAATAAAAGTGGTCCTTTTGAAGGTTTTCGTTGAAGGAGAAATTGAAAGCTTGTATGGAAATGGATAGATAAGGAAGGAAATGTATAAAGGCGCAACTAACAGTTTCTCTCTTTCTTTTTTCCTTTAAAATTTGGTGGTTAATTCTACGATTCTCTCGCTGCCATTTTCCCTCTCCATGCAGATCTTCACTGCTCTCGTGCATGTCTCATCGATCATATTTTTTCATCTGTCTCATTTAGATATGAAAGATCCCCAATTTTATATACTTGAGATCGGATCCTAAAGCTTTTGGTTCACTATATATATATATATATATATATATTCATAATGTGTTATGGAAGAAACTTAATAAAAAGTGTAAACTAACTAGACAGTGGAGAGAGTGAGTGGGTGATATGATACTATGAGTATGTGATAATAAATTTAGATATTTGTAGGTGATTTTGGATTCTCTAGTGGTTTTCTTTCTACGTTCTATCAACGAACACCTAAAATCACATGGCACATATATATAATGGACGACCAACCTTTAAAATATGGATTCCATACCATTTCCATATATACACCTATTGTCATGTGAAGTTATTAATTTAAATTGTATTCCCATACATCAACCAAAAAAGAAAAAACCTAATCTATTTTCGCCATGATAAGCTATTTTTATTTTATTTTTCTTCTGCGGGATATAGAAAAAAAAAACATCAAAGAACACTAAAAAAAAAAATAGAGCTCTAGTGATTCTACAGAGGAGACAATATGCTTCACGGATCCCGAGAATCTTTCCATGTCTGCCTAAAACCAGCAACTAAAATTACACACACGTATACATATACACAATCTCTTTCACACGTGCCAAACTACATAGTCCCTAGCCGCCCGATTTCCTCGAGTGGTCCCCTACCTGACACGTGTCACTTGGACCACCTGGTAGCATTTAGCATGATGCAAATCTATACTTATATATGTGTATATCTGATATCTATGAACAATATAACAATTTGTTGTAAACTTAATCACAGTTCTTTAGACGGACGATAAATTCAAAACTCTACGTAATAGCTTACAAATCACGTAAAATAGATAAATCTTCGAAAAAACGACAGATTTATTGTAAAATGAAATCGAACCCGTAATCTCTTTTAAGAATTATGAGATCTTTTGCCATTACATTAGGCCCCGAAGCACAACAATATAGTTCCTTCCAATGTTAATAGTTTCATTAATTAGTATCAGAGCCATTCAAATTGCTCATTAATCTTCTAGTGTGTGTATATATAAGTGTGCGCGGGTATATATACTGAAAACGATAAATATGCTTTTGATTCTCCAATCTCATCCTCACAACTATGCATGTGTGTTGGGTTGGTCATGCAAAATGGACTTTTTATATCCTATTGAGTGCAATATCTGTTTCTGTCTATCTTGTACATTTATTGTTTGAAAATTTTCTTGACTATATATGTTGCACCTCCAACAAATATATATATATATGTACATATGTAAATATATGGCAATGGATCTGGAAAAATGTTTCATTGAATACAAAACAAAAATATAATAAATATATTATATAATAAAATAGATAAAAGATATAAGTCCATTTTAACATACTTTATAAATTTAAGAAATTCAAACGAACGTATAATAGAAGAATGTAGAAAAATAAAAGAGGGTGATAGCTTTGTGGACAGAGGTACACTTAAACAAATTATATGTATTTCACAGAAAAGTTAGCTAATTAAGTAGCTATAAAATAAAAAATAAAAGAAAAACCGATTTTCCATAAAAACAAATTTGTCTTATTAGTGAGTCAAATGAAAGAATACATAAAAAGGAACTTGATTGAAGTAAAAAAAAACTAATGAATTCGAAATATAACAAAAAAAAATTAAAGTAATGTTATAATATTAACACAAATATTGATTAAAATAAAGAATAAAAATACATAATGAAATACAAAATTATAAGATTTGAAGCCGGTAAATTTTGTATTTTATCATTTCATCAATGAAATATAAATTCCAAAATCAACATTTTTCTAAGAAACAGTCATGTATAGAGAAACATTAATTTAATTAAAATATAGAATAGAAGACAAACAACAAATTGTAAAATAATAATAATAATAATAATAATAAATACGAAGTAATTAACAAAAATTAAAAATATATATTTAAAAAGGGGGTAGAGTAGGTAATATTGAAGAACCGGAGGAACTACATGGAAGCAGCTTTTAGATGTTTCTATAAATGATGGAGCCATCATTTCCGCCCTACTCCTTAGCCCAACTCCCTGTTTCACTCCTTTTTTTTCTCTAAATTTATAAGAATAATTTCAATTAATTGATATAACAATATATTGGCATATATTCCTATGAATTTAAATATATTTTGAAAACTCCATATAAAAAATTAAATTAATTCAATTATGAATAACTTAACAATTAATTGATATAAAAATTAAACTCCAATAACTTTCAAATCTTTATGTTTTACTTACAGTTGAAGGCTTGAAGTAGAGTTCAAGTTCAAGCTATGAATATGTTACACACACACACATATATATAACACTAAAGAACATATTTATTAAATGGTTTGTAGAGTTATAATGTATACCCATGTAATAATAATAATAATAATAATAAAAGAGGCAAAGGGTTTTCCCTGAAAAAAAAAGGGCTAAAGTTTCCTGGAAAATTAGATAAATTAGAAAGAATTTGAATTTTAATATGTATTCTTTCTACATACAGTTTGTGGGAAAACAAAGTATATGATTACACTATAAATATATTATATAGTCGGCCAGTTTTTCATTTTTAATTCTTTTTCTTCTCTACGTTTTATTTAATAACTTAAAAAAACAAATGGAAAAAGTCACTACTAATATGTAAGAAAACAAAAAATAATGATTAATAATTTGTCTTATCGTGTTGATGTTCTTTCTCAATGCAATGCATGAATGACACTCTTTGATTCTTCGTACATTAATTGTTTTCAGTTACGGAATATTTGTTGCATATTTTTATTTTTTAAAACCCGTAATTACATTGAATATATATATATATATATATATATTAGAAAAGTTATTTCGGAGATTAGTATGATAAATTCATCCATGATTGAATTAATTTAAAGGAAATCTAATTAAAAACAACGTTTTAGTTTCCAACAGAAAGATAAAAAAGAGGCCAAATTGATACCCACATTTTTATGTGCATTTATGACATATATGTATATATATATATGTATATGCATATTTAGAAATGCATGAACCAAACCAATTGTATGGTATGGAGGTTCATTTCAATTTTCAACGCGAGCAAAATATATGTAAAGAATGATTCTTTTGTACTGTGTTTATTCATGAAAAAAACAAATAAAACTGATACAGCAATATTAATTAACGTTAATAAACACGTTTAAATTTATTTAATTGGTCATTAATTCTGTCTAAGATTTGTTATGCTATATACTTACGAGTTAAGAATCGATGCTTAGAACAATTAAGAAAGGTAAAAAGTAAAAACAAAACAAAAGACACGAAATCCTCATAGAGTACATGTAAAATAACAGAAAAAAAAATAGACAGACAGCTACTTTGTCTGAGTATATGAACAAAAAACGACATACACACACAGAGAGAGCAGAAACAAGACACAGCTTCAGACCTCTCTGCCCCTCTCTCTCTCTCTCTCTCTCTCTCTCTCCCCC
>NW_010965019.1:600517-620359 GCF_000463585.1 Tarenaya hassleriana
CCCCCCCCCCCCCCCCCCGGCGATCATCGTCAACAACAATGGCTACTCCCCTCTTCTTCATGGCGGCAGATCAAAACCCAGCTGCAAAACCACCGGGAGTACTACTTCCCCTAAACACCCATGTGGTCGGAACCGGCGAGATCCGGTCGGAGCCTCCGAGGAGCCGTGGTCGAAAACCAGGCTCCAAAGCGGCTCTGAACCAGAAGAAGATCAGGCAACGAGGGATGGGCGTGGCTCAGCTCGAGCGTCTCAGGGAGCAAGAAGAGAAGAAAATGGCGGATACGTCGTCGTCCACAATGTCAAACCCTAATACCCGTTTGCCCGTACTCGACCCGGTCGTCTTCGGTTCTTTTCCTGTGCTGCAGGGCCTACCGAGCTGCGGTGGACCCGCAATTTGCCCCGTTCCGGTGGTGCCCAAGATCACCGGGAGCTTCAGCAGGTTTGCTGGGTTCTGTTGTGGAACCGGGTCTGGTCAGATTCTGATCGACCCGGCCCCGGTTTATTCGTCGGAGACTTGGGGTTTTGCTGAGACCTCGAAAGAGCTCTCTTCAATGCCAAAACCACATTTATATAACTGCTCCGATCGCTGCGAGGTTTGCTTCAAGGTCTAGTCTCCTTCCTTTGTTCTTCTTTTTCACAGTCCGTGTTTGGCAAGTGACAAAAACGAGGGAAAATGGCCAGAAAGTCATCATTCAAAACGATTAATGATCTGGGTACCTTTTAAAAAACGTTGTACCATGTTTGGAGTTGGAGGGCTTTTCTGATCTTGTTCTTGCGTGTTCATTTACATGCCGATGCAGAAGAAACGTCACGGCGGGATTAGCAAATACGGGATGATATCTCCGATGAACGGCCACGATGCGCCGGTATTTGTCCAAGAGAGGAATATTCCCAGAATAGGCTATGATCATAGCGATGGATATCTTGCAAGAGCAACACTCCCTCCTGGTTCGCTAAATTGCTCCAATCCATGTGTTAATGAGGTCAGAAATCATACGGTCACTCCATTACATGTATCTATACGTGTTTGTTTGTTATGTATGCTTGTTGATCCCATTGGGTTTAGGGATCAATGGAGATGCTGGGGAGCTACGTGAGAGGAAACCCTAGAAATGGAGGGCATATCCCGCCCAAGGAGTACGAGTTTTTCCCGGGAAAATATGAGAATTTCTCGGGAAAATATGGGCAAATGGCATATACCAGGGAGATGGAAGCTCCAGAAATTTCAGTAAGCGATTGCATCACAGACACATCCGCCATTGATTTGTCCTTGAAGCTTTAAATGTCACACGATGACTTCAACTTTTTTCTTAATCTTCGTGTTTTGCTATTGAATTGGAGCAAAGGTAATGCAGGAGAGAGGGAGGGGAAAGGGAGGGGGAAAAAAAAAACCTTTTTCGGTGTATGCGTTTTAAGACTGAAACAAAAGAAAAACATCAGCTTTTCCATTACCCTTTCGGTTGTTAATCTCAAAACCCTAACCAGAACGCTGAAACATATGTTCTGTTCCATTCCTAAAGGCGTTTCATCAATCTCTCTCTATCTGGGCCGTGTCAGATCTTCAAGCCTTGTTCCTGTCCAAGTGTTCTTTAGTTAGTATGATACTTCATGTTATGATCAAATCTCTAATTGGGTCTAAGGAAACATCGCCTTTCTCATGGAACTCAGATTCGGTTTCTATTTCTTAGAAACTCTTTCTAAATCGCACATTACAATTAAATTCCTTATTAAACACTGACATATGTTTCCAAGGGCTTTATACTTAATTTGCAATGAAACGTATATTTATTCATATGTTTTTATTTATATTACGTCGAATATCACACAATACTATGGTCCGGGGGACACTACAGTAGTTTCCATGCAGAGTTCGTAATATATAATGTTATGTATTTACATATAATGTGAAGTCCGTGTACCGGACGTAGAAGGCCAAGATATGGGGATGGATTCTCCAACCTATTTGGACATCATTTGCAGTAAAAGACTATACGGGACTTTTATTTTAATTTCAGTTTTTGGTTACATTGAATACCCAAACTTAGGTAGTTCAATAGATAAAACGGGACACAAAACATCTGTCATTCTCCGAATTCAAAACTCAAGTTTGGGGAAGGAGCGTATAATTCAAAGAACATGACTGATTCTCGTCCCCAAAATTAGTATGAGTTTCGGTCCAGATCGATTATAAAAAAAATTAAAATTATATCGAACTCAACGCAAAATTCAAAAAAGAAACGCGTTCCTGGTTCAAGCAATTTAATTGGTAATGAGGGTAACTCGATTAATTTGATTTATAGTATAGTGATTGAAGATAAAACAAATAGCATAGTTTATTAAATATTTTGACCCTCAAAGAGTAAATGGAAAAAACTAACCAGTTCTATTCACTTAACAAAGACAGTCAAATACAACTCATTTTTTGTTATAAAAATTGTATTCACCACACACACCCAAAACTCAGATTTGCTCGAGCTCTATTTCGTCGGATTCTTCTCCTAAAATCTTTCAAATTTGTTGAACCTACAACAATCACTTAACAACCAAAACAACTCGTGTAAATAATTACACTAACAGTTTAGAACTTTTATGGTTCACAAAATGTATAATTAAAGCGTATATATTTTGTGTGTAAAACATTGTTCTCTTTAGCCAATGGTTGAAATATATTTAATTAGGGATCAAAGATTTTTCCCGAAGTATATATATAACATAGTCCTCGTTATAGAAGGAAAAATAAGAAATTAAAAGAGAAAATTAGGAGACAAAAACGTGAACGGCAGGATTCGAACCTGGGCGTAATTATGACAATGATTTCTAGCCATGCCCCGGAATGGCGGAAATTTGTTAATAAATTTAGTACTATCATATCAACGGTCGATAAAAGCCCTTCAAAAAGCCCATAAGGCCCAAATAACGGCCCGTCTGGAAAAAGGAGCGGGAGGAGTGCACCGTCTGCCTTCTGGTATGATTCCCATTTTTGTCTATAATAGAATTATGTTATCCGACCAAACAATTGATTAGAGAAATAAAACCAAAAAACACGCTTCTTCTCCCGATCAAAAATCGAAGCAGAGGTCTCCAGATTCAACACGATGAATCCAGACTCCGATCATCCTCAACTTCCCACTATCAAGATCCACCACCCTTCCTCCCCTCGCCACTCCTCCTCCTCCGCCGCGACCCCCACTCCCACCGCCGGTGCCCGCCGGAAGATCGGCGTCGCCGTCGATCTCTCCGACGAGAGTGCCTACGCTGTCCGCTGGGCCGTCCATGATTACATCCGCCCCGGCGACGCTGTCGTCCTCCTCCACGTCTCCCCCACCTCCGTCCTCTTCGGCGCCGACTGGGGCCCTCTTCCCCTCCAGAGCCAGCCTCCCTCCTCCGCTGCTGATCCTAACTCGGCGCCGAGTCAGGAGGATTTCGACGCGTTCACCGCCTCCAAGGTGGTGGATCTCGCCAAGCCCTTGAAGGAGGCTGGGTTTCCTTTCAAGATGCACATAGTCAAGGATCACGACATGAGGGAGAGGCTGTGCCTTGAGATCGAGCGGCTCGGTCTCAGCGCCGTTATTATGGGGAGCCGAGGGTTTGGCGCCGAGAAGAAGGGAAGCGATGGAAAGCTTGGGTCGGTTAGCGACTATTGTGTTCACCACTGTGTTTGCCCCGTCGTGGTGGTGAGATACCCTGACGATCGCGACGGAGACGCGCCCGGAAACGCCGGAGGTGTCGGAGAGGCCATTGTGACGATGAAGTCAGCAGCAGGGGAAGAGGATGAAGACGAGTCTATGCCTGCTGCGCATCACGAGCACCTCAAAGGTCAGGATCAATGATCTTATTCTGTGATTGATATGGATTGTGCTGGGTCTGACTCTGATATGTCATTGTACATTGGGTAAATTTCAATACTTTAGGATAGTGTTTGCTGTTACTGTAGTTACTTGAACTATACGAGGTCATCTTGATGGTCGGAAATGGACACTTGGAAAGGTTTTATCGATTTGATGAAAGATATGGCCGAATGCTGATTAGTTTGCTTCTGCACAAGAGGGGGTTATGATTACACTATTTACTGCCGACAGATGAAGAACGGTCTTCTATTCCGTCTGAATGTCATTAGCCAGCAATGCATCATGCACTTCTTGATTTGTGAACAGAGACCTTGGTCATATAGTTCCCGGCAGTTGAAGTTTCCCTCGACATCCCTTTTGTCTTGTCATTGCAATGTGGTACCTTGTTTCACACTTGGGTAGAAGAAATCTGCGTGAAGTGTTATGTCTCTTGCTTTCTTTTCTTCATTGATTGAGCTTCTTCCTCGAGCTGGACTTATAGAAGTTGTGGTTGTCTGCAAACCATGCATGTTTAACTGATCTATACAGTTAC
Organism: Tarenaya hassleriana; assembly: GCF_000463585.1. NCBI lineage: Eukaryota > Viridiplantae > Streptophyta > Magnoliopsida > Brassicales > Cleomaceae > Tarenaya > Tarenaya hassleriana. Next base: position 604,898 of record NW_010965019.1, read on the forward strand.
CCTAGGATTCCTGTTCCCTGCAACTCGTGCGAACTAGCTTTAGCATTTATCTCATTTCAGGCTTCATTTTTGTCAATCATTAGATTTGTTCATGGCCTGTTGTTAATATTCCAACTTCATATAGATTGTCCGTTAATATATAGATTCCGTCAGATGCCTAAATTTTGGTCCATCAAGATTCAAAAATGCATATTGTGTGTGGGGTTTTGTTTTGCCGTGTTCCTGACTATGAAGAAGCACTATTTGCTTGGGAATATATGAATTGAACTTGTCAGTCATCGCGAGGAAAAAATCAGTTGGGGTCGTTTCCCTCTCTCCTATATTCTTAGAAGCGACTTTGCAAATTTGTCTAGTGAATACTAATTCTTATATGAAAGTTTTGTTTTTTCTGAGTTTCTGATGCATGTAGTAGCCTTATCCCAGTGGTTGAAAGAAGTGGATATAAGTTGATCTTTATCCGTCGATTTTAATGGATTCTGGATAAGGGCATTCCGGATTTTCTCTCCTCTCATATATAAAGTTGTGATATCTTCGTTTCTGTTTGTCTAACTACAGATGATTAAACCCTATCGGCTTCTCCCTCGCCAGCCACCGCAGGTATGTATATGTATGAACCTGTCCACTATAGTCGCCTTTTCTTTCCATAGTTCTCTTCAACACCACACATAGTTCTTGCAAGCCCTTTGATGATCCTTTCTTCGTCTTTTTCCGAAAATCCAGAAGGCATGCAAGGCTTTGGATCATCTTTTGGATTGTTTATGAGGAGGGTCTGTGAGTTCATCTTTCGGTACCACGGAGTAGTCGAATTCTCAGTTTGATCTCTCTCTTACGAATGTGTTACAACCAAACATGACCCTTTGGGGGGGGGGGGCATATTATATCTCTCAATATGATCGGTTGCTTTGTTCCGTGTTTCTCTGTTTTTGCTTCCATTTTCGTTTTGTAGCTTCTTGGAACCTCTCATTTGTTCTGTTGACTTTTTTTTTGGGTGGGGGTGGTTTGACAATCTCTATTATTTTTAATCCAATAGTCAACTTTGGAAACAGGATGAGACCGGCAGATTAGGTTATTTGGTTAGATTATTTTTCATTTGAATTTTACAGTAAGAAACACGATACACAATCCCTTGTTCTTGTTTTTTATTTTTATTTTTATTTGGAGGGCCATCAAATGTGGCATCTTTCCCACTAATTTTGCAAAGAAAGTTGAGAAGAGCAAGGCATATGAGGGCCACATGTTTTTATAATTATAAAATACAATGTCTCAAAGGGGATTGGTAAATAATGAATTGAAATCCCCCTCCCCTAAGGCTCTTTTCTAATATCTTCATGCTTTATAACCCGTCAAATATCATATTAGAAAGTTTGAAATGTAAATCCCATGAAAATTGTTTTTTTTTTTGGTATAATGTGAATTGCATTCCAAAAAAAAAGGTTTTCGTTTACACACCGATCATTTGACCGTATTTACAAATCAAAATTACATAACAAGAAATATTATTTTTATATTATTATTATTATTATTATATGCTCAATTTTGACGATAGAGCGACGAAGGTAATTCTTCTTTTGTATTTTATGCCTCAAAGAGGGAAGCCAAACTATGGAGGCCAATGGGTTTGCAACTACTCTCTGACCATTCCATTGGGCTGAAGTGATGAGTGGAACCCATGTTGTTGTACTGCGAGGGGGAAGTATCCGCAAAAAAAAATAAAGAAAAAAAGGAAAAACAATAGTACAATATATATAAAAAAAAAACACGTGAAGTGGGAATATGGTGATGATAAGCTAGAAAGTGGGCGAAAGCATCAAATTTGGACCGCCGAGAACCATTTGCAAGACACGACAGAGGTTCAACGTTCTTGCCAAATGATGTAATAAAATTTTAAAAAATACCCATGAATTAAAACCATATTTTTTTGGGGGGAGGGGGGTTGTATGTAACCATGCAGGCCCCACAAGCCTTTGTTTGAGTGGTCGCAGTTTCACATAACGTCAATCACACACATAATGCAGACCTCTTCTGTACCAAGAGATTTTTCCATCTGTCCAATTTCTCTAACCCTTTTGAATCATAGCCTTAAATCACATTTAACTCAATTTGTAATGGCGACCATCCAAAACCATACTATTTGAAAAATCTGGAATCTTTATGAAATAACTTTATTCGAGCAAACAAATTAATTGTTTCATTAGAGATTTACACAATCATCGCTTTAATCATCATATGTTTTCTGTTTATGTAAGATTTGAGAGGACATTGGTCATTGGGAAATGGAAAAGGAAAAGTGGTGGGTGGGATAGCAGGGAGGACAAATACCCAAAAGCAAAATCAACGGCTGTGATCTCTGCTCATTTGGGCAAGATCGTGACCGTCCGATGATGGATCTGTGTTTCATCTCATGATGGAGTTTGATAACAGCCGTTGCTCTCGATGGGTTTGGCCATTGCCGTCTGTTGACGATCGCTTCGATGGTCGATAATTGTTGGAATCGTGAGGCGAAGAAGAGCAAGCGATCTCCTCCTGCATTTCAAAAAACATGAATTTCGCTCTCCGTTACTTCCTGTTTGTTTCCTGGGAAAATCCACATGGATGATTGCAGAAATAAATCCCGGAATCGATTGATTTAACAGTGGGAACCCAAGCTATAATCCGTATTCAATCATCTCAGATTTCTGGAAAAAAATTATTTCAAAAAAAAATTCTGGAAAAATTTCAACAAATCACCCAAACGAATGAAGAATGTTTCATACATCGGAGTAAAGAAGATCGGGATTCCTCTTCGCCGTCAAACACCCTCCGCCGCGTCGAGGGAAAGCCTCAACGCCGCCTCCGCCACTGCTGCTGACCGAAGACGACGAGCTCGCCACCGGCGGCTGTAGCGCCGCCGCCCACGGAACCACCTGGTTCTCCGCCTCGTCATCCTCTTCCTCATCATCATCATCGGTGTACTCATCATCATCGTCGTCGTCGCCGTCTTCCTCACCATCATCGTACGATTCCGCGCCGCCATCGTCGCCGCCGAACCGATCTCCGTCATAATCGTGACGGTTGGTCTCCTGGCTCCGATTCTCAGACAGATCGGTGCCGTTTCTACTGCTGCTGCCTCCGCCGGTGTTCTCGAGGGAGACGCAGGAGTCGCAGGCGGAGACGATGGGGCCGAGGCGGGGACCGGTGGCCTTCCATGGCGTCGGACACTGACACGAGCTGCAGAGGAGGCACCGCGTGTGCTTCGCCACCAGGAAGTTAGCTCCATGAACCTTGTGGTCGCAGTCCCAACACAGACTCGCCTGGTCCGACTCGCAGTACATTCGCGCGACACCTCCACAAAGCTCACACTTTTTGTTCATCGTATAGTTTCTCTCTCTCTCTATATATATATATATATATGCGCGTGTATATATATGGAGATTCTCTTAGTTTCTTCTTTCTTCTTCTCCTCCGCCTGTTGTTTCTTCTGCGGACACAAATAAGGGCGAAGAAGACGGGAAGGGAAAGTTGCAAGTTGTAGAGCAGAGAGGCCTCTCTATTTCGTGGCCGTAATTTATTTCGAGGGTACTTTCGCCATTATAACCCGCAAAAAATCTATTTTTAAATATTACCTCAAAGTTTTAATCTCATTTTTTTAACGGAAAATTGTTTTTGGATAATTATGGGTTCTGTATTATCCTTACCTGGGGTTTTATAAGAAAATAAATATTACTTAAATATTAAATCTCGAGCTGTTTCTGTTCTCTCATTGTTGACAAAGGCGTACGGGTTGCTTATACGTGTCGGACTCTGATTCGTTGGTCTTCAAATTCAGATATTTTTCGGGGGAGGATGAGAGATTTGGGAGATGACGTGGCAAGACCTAATGAAGGGGAGATCCTGAAGAGTCCTATGTGGACGAATCAGGTTCTCAAATGGGGTATGGAGCCATGTGAGCCCACCTGGGATTTGTCTGGATCTTGGACACGTTTATTGGGCCCCACTCTCTCTCTCTCATCCTCACCATTTATTTTTCCATTCCTTTTTATTTTCTAATTTCTCATTTCTTTTTTTAAGTGTACGATTGTATAATAAATGATGATGGCGATTATTTTAAAGGAAAATCTTAAAAATTATTCATCTATCACTTAATTATCAGTTTATATCTAATTTGATACGAATTTACTTGATATAAAAGATAATCAATAGAAATAATAAATTTTTTTAACAACACGTGATTTAAATAGTTTTAATAGATGAAAATCTTCTAAATCTAATTTAAATATGATTAAAATATTTTGAAACATGGTATATAAGACACTAAATACGAATGATGAACTTATTTTGGTCACAGTTTACTATCGATCATGAACGACCGATCGTATCCTTCTGAATACGGTCTCATTTTAGTCCGAGAGTACAAACGACCCTTCGTCACTTTGATAAACTACCGATCGTGCCTTCTGAGTGTTTATCAATTTTACTCCGAGTGGACAAACGGTTCGATCGTTCCCACGATGATCGACGGATCGAATGTTTTGAGCGATTCGACAATTTTCTTAGAGAGGACGATCGATCGATCGCTCCATAAGTGATGACCGATTGTGATGAAAATTACGTGATTTTCTCTAAACTCACTGTTTTGAGATCTTTATGGTTTTAGTTTATTTATTTTTGCCTTTCATTGTAAAATAACCATTTTTTCTTATCAATTTGAGAGTTTTTCTTTAAAGTTTCTTAAAAAACTATAGCAATCGAACTCATTGAATCACATAAAAGTTTATTCAACTTATCAAATACTAACCTTGTGTCTGCGCCGTCATTTAGGACGTCACGAATTCTATCTACATTTGCGTTATTCGGTTATTAGAGTTATTGGGATTTTATTCCTATGGTCTAGAAATCATATATCACCTAAAAGGGTATTTACCCTCACATGCCGAGAGTACTTCACTTTGATCTTGACTCTATACTTCTAGCGGCTTTAGAAACAAGGCACATTATTTTCATTTTTCCAATTGCATTGAACTCATAGAGAGAAAAAAATAGATAGAACTCGAATAAAAAAATGCATAAAAATCTGTGAGAAGTTTATCGACACATATTCTTGAATAGAAAGGTCTTCATAATATATGATCCACAATAGAGATGAAACCTCACTGAACGACGACAGGTTTCACTAGTAGTTCTGCGGATACCCTTTAAGTCATTTTATAGACAAAAACAAGAAAAGAAAAGTATTCTTGTGATTAGTATGAATGTGTAAGGTTTAAAGGTAACCTCGTGATCTATAAAAAAAGTATTCTTTTGATTCGTTGGAAGACCATTAGAATATTTTTGACTGGAGATCGTAGAAATGGAATGGGTTGGTTCAATCTTGGGTTTAGTCATGTAACATCAAATTTTCTTAGCTTGAACACTACTCTAGAGATGTCAAAATGGGTATATCCAACACGTTTAATCCCGAGCAGTTTGGATTAATAGATTTAGGGTTCGACTGGTTGTACCGCAGCGGTTACGGTTGCGGGTGGCAGCGTTTTCAGAACGTTTGATAGCGATTATAAATGATTAATACTGACTGGTTGAGAAGTTGTTGTTGGTAGCGATTGCGGGTGGGTGCAGTTAGAAAGGAAAGGTTCATTACGATTGCGGTTATATTTTGATATAAATTGTCAAAAAAAATATTATTTAAAAATAATTTTTTATAATAGTTTTAATTAAATTTTTTGTATCATTTGATAAAAATTATTTACTAAATTTATAATAATTAAATAATAAATTTAAAATATAAATATTATAACAAAATCATCACAAATATATATATTAATGTTTTATATAATTTCTAATAAAAATATTTTAGTTTTTTTGTCAAAACGCCGGAAACCGCTACCAAAACGCAAGTTGGAAGCTGCGATTAGAAAACACAAGTTTGGTTGCGATTGCGGTTGGTTGCGGTTCAACCAGTCAGTTTTTCAATCGCCCGCAACCGCCGAAAATCGTAACCGCTCCGTTTGCGAGTGGCGGCGGTGCAACCAGTCGCCCCCTTAATGGGTTGGATTAATTATCTTCAAAACCAAATGGGTTGGGTTAGCTCAATTAACATATTCGGTCTAATTGATTTATTAATTACCATATTTAGATTTGGATGGTTTTAATTTGGATTTAAAAAAAAAAAAAATTGGTTCGATTCATATTGAATTCACATTTAGTTTTTAAATAGAATTTCGATCAATTCGGATTTAATTCAAATTTGTACATGGAGTTACATTCGATTCAAATTCATTTTTTTTCATATGATTTTATTTGATTCGTAGTCGATATCGAATTCGGTTTTTACGTATGATTTCACTCGATTCGGATTCGATTCGATTCAATTTCGAACATAGGATTACATTCAATTCGAATTCCATTACATTTCGGTTTCTACCTATGATTAAGTTCGATTTGATCGGAATCGATTTAGATTCGATTTTTATATAGAATTTCGTCCAGTTTGAATTCACACACATATATATATATATATATATGATTACGTTCGATTAATAGTCAATTTTTATATAATTTCATTCAATTTGAATTCAATTACAATTCGATTTTTATATAATCAAATAATTTAGATTAATTGTATAGTGGGTTTGTTGGGTTTGTTGGGTAAACCCATTCAACTCATAACCCAAATAACCGAATGGGTTAAATCCATCTAATCCATTTAATAAAATTAACCAAATGGGTTGAACCACAAACTATTATTATTGGGTTGAGTTGGATTAACCCATTTAACGCAACCCAATTAAATCTCTAAACACTACAAAAAAATAGATGAATCCTAATTGATTAATCTGTTTAAAATTTTCTAACAGATTTTCGTTGGACACATTCCAACGGGAATTCAAGGATAGTGCAAAGAAGACGTCCGTTGAAAATCCGTTTAAATTTGCAATAAAATTTAAAAAATTTCAATGGTATTTTTTACGTATATCCGTTGAAATAAACGACCATTGGATAAATTGTGCTCCATCGGTTATCCGTTAGAAATATCAATGGATATTCATCAAAATTGTTGACGTTAGCAGAATCTAACGTTCAAAGGTCATCCATTGATATTTTCAACGAATGTTTGTTGGAAGGTTGATTATATATAGTCATCTGCCACTCGTTTCTTAAATCATTTTCTCAATTCATTCTACTATCGTTTTGTCATCCACAAAATCTATAAAAATATCTTCTTCATCAAATAGGAATGTTATTACATCGCAAAAATGGATGCTGAAGAAATCATAACCTCAGGGTAAGAGGAAGATCCTTGCAGGTGTGACACTGAAGAAATCGTAATCTCAAACAAATTCAACAAATCAAAATGCTTTCAATGGAGATTTGATTTGTATCAGGACCTTATCAATCAGCAACATCATAGATGTTAGGTAAAGTTATGAAATGTTTGATGAACAATGACCACGATGTTTACCGCCTTCTTTTCCTATTTTGAGAAACTATTACAACCTCTTTCAAAATTTCATCCTCTGGTTTTAGATACCTTGACATATTCCAAACACAGCATCCCACAACGATCATTTTTCAAGTTATCTAGGGTACCAATTTTGGCCTGCAACCTAAATTTATTCTAAAATATCGGGTTTTGGGTCTAAATTTTTTGTTCCAAAAGTATTTGATTTTTCGGTTTAGATTCAAATCAAATTTCGGGCCTAAAAATTTTAACTGATTTAGATTTTTTTAAAAATAAACTAATGCCAAAGTTTTTAAAAATATCTATGAATCTTATAGGATCGGACTTCAGACGTATAGGTACGAAAAAAATCAGACGGACTAACCCAAAATCTTCAGACTGAGTGCGGACGCAGACAAGACCGACCCATTTGACATCCTATCCAGACACAAGCACAAGATACTTTCGAAGAGATCGCATGCCTCTGTACTTATGTGACAGACTTATCTTTGTTCGAAATCTGAAGCATGCTACCCAAAGAATTGACAGATTTCAAAGGCATAAGAGGAGATTCACAATGGTCAACCACCTGAAACATTTCATGGTGGATTTTGGAACATCCATTTCTGTTTCCAACACATTCTTGAAAGACCATGACTGTAACTCCGGTTTTGCATACAAAATGGACATCGGAAAAAACAAGTCTCCGGGACAAAGATCAAGTGATCAAAAGAAGTTATCATTTCACAACTTATAAAAGATACACTTCATATATTCACGCAACTTAAAAGCTTACAGATACTAAGAACACAACGCAAGAGAAAAACTGGAAAAGATAAGAAGGCATATCACAACCCTAATCAATGAAAAAAAAGGCTAAAAGAAGCAAGTTCTAGCGCTAAAATCGCAGGGGCAGGGTTTGAGGCTTCACATCCAAATGTGTGGAAAAGAGACAGATCTTTTCCATACATGCCAGGATTAATCTTCATCAGCGGGCTTTGAGGGTCCAGTTTTCTTAGGGAGGAGGAGATTGTGAATGTTGGGCATTACTCCTCCATTGGCAATGGTGACATCGCCAAGAAGCTTGCTTAGCTCTTCATCGTTCCTCACCGCAAGCTGAATGTGTCGAGGTACAATTCGGGTTTTTTTGTTGTCCCTTGCTGCATTTCCAGCAAGCTCAAGAACCTATCAATGACAACCAAAGTTCAATATCACATAACCAAGAATCTTTCAAACAGTACAAACAATTTACAGATAGTCTCAAAATTAGTCAATCGTATTGAGAAATCCAAGAAGACTTTAGCCCAAGTAAGTTAGAACCTCCGAAACCATGATGTTAACTAAGTCTGATTTCAGGTATCCCGAACCCAGATGGTACAGCAGAAAACGAAGGCGTGTGGGTTAATAAAGAAGAAAAGGGAAAGAACAGAGAATCGATTATCAACCAAACGGAAATTTCGAACTCGGTGTGAATCCGAATCCAACTCGTGAACGCAGAACCATGAGAAATTAGGCTAGAGATCAAAATATGCGAATAAATTTAAATAAACCTAATCTAATTTTAGAAACAATGGGCAGAATTTCGCGTACAAGAGACTTGATGGAAGAGACGTCACACAACAAATCCCCAAACCTAATATTGAAATCTCACAAAAATAGAGTTCAAATCCCCTAGTTTCACCAGGGCATGACGACAACCAATAGGGAAAAGAGAGACCCTTGACGATCAGTCAATTGACGAGAACGAGCAGAAATGAAAAGACAATAATCACCTCCGCCGCGAGATACTCGAGAACAGCGGCGAGATATACCGGAGCTCCTGCCCCGACACGCTCGGCGTACTTCCCAGCCTTGAGGAACCGAGCGATACGACCGACAGGAAATTGAAGCCCAGCCTTGCTGCTACGTGACGTAGCCTTCTTCGATGCTCCAGATCCCAGGGTTTTTCCCCGACCCGCCATTATTACGACCAGAAGCTTTCACACGAAGGAGGGGAAGAGCAACGGTTCGATCGTTCCCACGATGATCGACGGATCGAATGGAAAATATATACAGCTGGAGGGTAAAAATATTAGCCAATAAGATGAAAGTGCGAGGATGTATAGAATATACCGTTGGATGGGAATCAAAGGAAGGGCTGAGATTTGAAGTAAGAGCACCCGCCACATTCCGTACGACGAGACGAACTCCGAAATTTTCACGAAAAAGAAATGCCCTTTTTAAAATGAATTGGGCCTACAAATGTTAATGGGCTTAGATAATTATTTCTCCATAATCATTTTAATATATAGCTTTATTCGCCCACGTCTATTTTTTGGGTGTCATGCCCAAGACCTCAGAAATACTATGCTACGACCATTTTTTTTCCATGAAAATATGCACATACAAGTATACATACATGTATACATACATACATATACCTTGTGTATCATAATAATGTCTTCTCTAAATTATCAAAAAATATTATAATATATGTTCAGGATACATAATTGTATTACGGAAATAAAATAGATTTGATGGATTTATTGCAATAGTCATATGCTTTTTGTTTGAGGTAAAAACCCATGTTTCATACAAGCATGTACCGTTTGGTGTATGATTTCTTCAACGCCAAATTTGTATTCAAACCCCAAATCTATTAGCTTCTTTGAAGATATCAGAGGGATCGTTGGTTCCTCCTTCTCTCCCTCCTCATCCACCCTGCAACCAAAAAACAATTATTGTTATTATTTTTGAAATTAACAAATCAATATATATATATTCATGTCATATTTTTTTCAAATAAACATTAGAAGAATCTTATTCTTAATTATTTCATTCAACACATGAAAAACATAGATGATATCGAAAAATTTACCTAACATTCAGATACGATTTCATTTACCAGCAGTGGAATACATATTTCACGTGGTACAATGAAGGCACTAAGGGTAGAGATATAACTTACATTTGAATTTTAGAGAAATTAGGGTACCCCTTGGAGAGATGATGAATCAATTGGGACATAACACAGGAGCCAACGCAACAGATGTATTGGCCTCGAGCTTTTTGGTGTTGCATCAAGAAGAGATGTGCATTGCAAATATCTTCAATGTGGACCAAAGCAATGGAACCCATCCTGTTCTTCACAGCAGACAATATTGAGAAGAACTTCGGATCACCTGCTCTTTTTTTTTTTTTTTTTTATAAATCCCGTATGTTATGCATTAGATCATATTTTTCAATATCTTATCATTAGAAATGTTGGTTTTTCACAATTGTGCAACCTGTAATTGGGGACAACATGACTTGAATGCTTGAGGGAACACAAGGAGTGAGGAATGGACCAGACACAGTAGTTGTAATGACTGAGACAAGATCCATCCCTTTCTTCTTCGCATATTTGAACGCTTCTTCCTCCGATATGAGCTTCGAGAGTACATACACCTATCTCACAATCCATATCACGCCTTCAAAACACACTTCTAAGTTGCCATATAGTCGGTAGTTCAATGTAGAATGTATGTATGTATGTATGTATGTATGTATGTATGTCATGAAAGATCAAAGGATATATATGACTGTTAGATGTTACCCATCCACTCGCTCGGGTTCTGTTAACATGGTCTATGGTGGTCTTGCAAGTTTCATCCACAGTAGATATCCACTGTCCATCAATCTCATCCTTGGCCGTGAGAGTACTAACGGATGATGTGAAGACAACTCGTTTCACTGATTTAGACACCAAACAGGAGCCAAGCACATTCTGTACTCCCCTTATTGCCGGATCTATGATTTTGCTTTGGACATAACTCTCTGTGACACCCACAAAATAACACCAAAACTGATAATTAACTTCCGGTCTTTCATGAACAAGACACATATTCTATTGATCTTGAAGTTTTGGATTGGTCTATATATGTTTTTTTTTTTTTAATCCAAGTAGGAATATCTCAGGAGTGATCAATACCAATTAGGGTATTACCGATATTTTGATTGGGTGCGAAAGCGAACTCCATGGAAGCTGCCACGTGGAAGACGCCGTCACAGCCCTTCACGGCCTCGTCAAAGCTGCCATCTTCTTGGAGGTCAGCTCGGAACAATCTGATCCGTTCGTTATCGGTCCATTTCGATAGAAAATGCTGAGATTTTTCTGTCATGTAAAGCTCTTGTTTTAGTGAACGTTGCAAGAAATATTAATGGTGCCTAGCACGAACCAACCCGTTTTGCATCTCTATTACCATACGTAAATTTCTAGTGGCATCGGATTTTTGGATTAGATTCTTTACTCACTCTTACATATTTATCTTTATATATCCGGATGCGGACGTGGTACGTCGCATTTAGATTTTAGAGTCACTCTATACATTTGTCTATTTTTCACTATACGCGCATTTCGATATAAGAATCGTAACTAGAAAACGACTCAATGTTTATATCACATGAATTTATACATTAAGTTTTTTTTTTGTTGCCACCTACCATAAAATCTCTTTTTATCCAGGATTGGAATCAATTAAACAATAGTGAATTCATGAATAGGCAGAGTATGTAACCAAATTGAATATGATATAAGAATCAAATAATTATGATTTGTTTAAAAGTCACTGCAAAATCGAAAACAATCCTAAATCGAATTTAATAAAAAAATAACCGAAAATCAAATTTTTTTTAAAAAAAAATGAAAAGTTCTTCAATAAAAACCAAAATATAACCAAACCGAATCAACTTTAACAGAAATATTGAATGATAATAGCTTTTTAAAAATAAATAATCAAATATGAGTATAAAAGCGAAACATAAAACGATCACCTCTTTATCGTAATGGAAATCATTGGGATCAGATCCATGAGACTAACAAAGTGAGGGGTTTGCGTTAAACATCAAATTTCCAATTTTTTGGGAAATTTCAATTTTTATTTTATAACGGTGGGAACCCGCCATACGGCCTTTTGGACCGGACCCCGGCCGCCCCAGCCCTAAGGCCGGACAGTCGGTATGTCGACAGTAAATCCCCGATCCTGCGCAATAGCTGACAAACCACGCAGAGCAGTTAAATCAGCCGAAGCTGACCGGCTCAAAAGGAAATTCAGCATCGGTGAATTTCGAACTCACAACCTCGTAATTTCAATTTATTTTGATAAACCGAGTTTAAGAAGTTTGTACATAAATGGTACATATACGTATAATGGACGGATCATGCGTAAGGATAGGCATAATCTCCTTGATCTAAGATTATATGTAAATCGTGAAAGAAGAAGAGTAAGATGAAGAAGAAGATACCAAAATCTCTAAGAGTGGCATGGACAGTGTACCCTCTTTGGAGAAGAGTCTCGACCAGCCACGAACCAATATACCCACTCGCGCCCGTCACACAATACGTCGCCGTTTCCTCTCTCTTCATCTTCCCCCCCTTCGAAGCCCTTCTCGCGAGAGAGAGAGACGGTGACCATAAAGCGAGCAAGGTCGGTCATTATATATTAAACAAATGCCCCCCCCACAAAGGTTGAATAATTAATTATTATTGCGCATCATTATTGTATCTTTATTTTTGTTTTATGTATGATATTTATGATGATTCCAAAGATGTGTCTTCCAACGTGACATTTGGAAGCTACACACCTTACTCTTTTGGCTTCATTATTATATTTGGTCAAATTTGATTCCATTACCTTACATCACGTGAGTCCCGGGACTGGTCGTAAAGAAAGACATATTTTTGGAACACAAATCACGTTATTACCAAAGAAAACACATTTTTGGAATACAAATCACACTATTACCAAAAAAAATCGTATATATCTTTGTGGAGTTTATACAGTAACATTGTATATATGCATGCATGTGTATTTGCGTCGTTAGGGAAGTCAACCGCCCAATTTATTGATTAGCTGTTTTTTGAATATTTTTTCCAAAATACCACAAAAAATGTGATATTTTCCGAATATGCTTTATAACTAAAAGTATACCGTTGTCGTTTTTGGTCTTGTTCGTACAAACGAAACGGCAGGCGCTTTCCCTCTCAAACAGAGAAACGACAACCAGTTTGTCAAAACGGCGATAAAACTGGCGGTTCTTTTCACTGTGTTAAATACAAGGAAAACAGAGAAACATTGTAAATTTGTAATACACAGCTGGAAGAGCTAAATGGGAAGATAGATGAAGAAGAAGGGAGATTGAGGTGCTAAGAAGCGGTGGCCGAAGTGGTGGCTACTTCGGTGCTTTCTTTATCCTTAGTCTCCTTAAGTTTCTTCCACGTCTCTGCACTGTCGATGATTTCCCTTGTTTTTACGAGGTACCTTACCTTCTGCCCATCTTCGAGGATTTTTTGACCCACCAGGCTCCGCAAGTTCTGTTCTTTCGTTCGAGCTGTGGATCGGCGCTTCAACCTGGAAAAAATGAGAGATTTCCAAACACCCATCATTCAGTCCTTGAACTCGAAACATGGAAAGTGAGGAAGGATGCTATGGAGTGTGTATGTATATTAGTGATGGACAAAAAGTTTAGTGCAACTTTTAGCAAAAAGGGGCGTGTGGAAAGGCTGCCAAATGAACAAGAAGGGCATTCTTCTGTAAATGATATATTTATCAGGGTGGGCCATCGGGATATTATAAATGATATATAAGTAGATAAACGGTTACATTCGGTTTATTCGGTTACGGTTAATTGGGGTTCAGTTTTTCAGCTTACGCTTATTTCGGATTTCAAAAAATTATAACTAAATCGTTATTTAATTTTAATCACTTCGGTTCGATTCGGATATATATCGATCGGGTTCGTTTTGATTATTTTGGATTCGGTTATTTTGTCATCCATACCATCCTCCTCTATCGTCGTCGAAATAGAAATCTCACGAAAATTTTCACTCTTCACCAAATTAACAACTCTTTTTTTAGATTAGATTAATATAAATGTTTAGATTACGGCATTAGTATATGAAACTATGATTTCTGTTTGATGTAGCATTTTAATAGACATTGGTGCAAAAATATTTATTAATTTCCAGAATTTCTACTATAACCAATATTGATTGACAATCTCATTCTTTTTTATTAATATATAATTTCATTTCAGATATAAAGAAATTATAAACATAACTATCTTTTCAAACTAAAATTTTTAAATCAAAACATGTAATTTTCACAAAAATATATTTGATTTTATCACATGTCTATTCAAACACTAAATATTGATGACAATTATCAGGATTTAATTATTTTTTATAAAAATAGTCAAATTATATGGATAAATAAAATTTTATACTATGGATTATAGTTATTGAGATTTAATAGATGACAATTATTAGGATTTATATAAATTTTTATAAGAATAGTCAAATTATTTGGATAAATAAAATTTTATACTATAGTTATTGAGATTTAAAAATTTTAACAAATGAAATCAAATTATTTGGATATTAAAATTTTATTTCTTTTTATTTTTGGAAGAGAAATAAATTGAACATTATAAATTTATTTTATTTTAGAAATTTTGATTTATTCTTTGACATAATTTAAGTTGAATTGAATTATTTATAAAATATTATTAATATCTATCAATAATGAATTAAACAATAAAGTAATTATGGTTTAATTAATTAAATGGATTTGTTGAATTTAATTGGATTTTATAGATGAACCCAATCTATTTAAGTTTTATTTTGTTATTGTTGGGCAGGATTCAAAATATCACAAAACTCCCATATAGGTTTGGGTTTATTGGACTGCGCTGCCAAATTTGACAAGTCTAAATTCTAGCATCTTCTGCAACAAAGTTTTCATCTTCCTTTATTCTGTGTCATGTCGTGCGTGACCTCTGGAGCTTTCTTACCGTTTAAACGTTTCATGATCATATGGAAACGGAATGAACGAAAAAAATCTCACTCGAAAATGGAAACTTCTCCGTCCCAACTGCAAGAAGCGATAACGTTGCTTAAAACCGGGTGATGAGCAATGTCGAGGCAGGGCTGTTCATAAGCCTTTATCTTCTTGATGACATCCGAGGATTTGTAGCCGTAGATGTATATGGAACCATCGGCAGAGCCTGAGGCTAGGGGTTGGCCATCCGGG
>NW_010965019.1:620588-632238 GCF_000463585.1 Tarenaya hassleriana
AAACCCCCCTTTTTGGAAGAATATAGAAAGAATAATAAATAAATAAAAAGAAAAAGAAGAAAAGAAGCTCTTGAGGGGAAACGGAAGAGCCTGAGGCTAGGGTTTGGCCATCCGGGCTGAAGCTACACTTGACGGGAAAACCCGAAACCCAGTGGCTTTCATACCTCATGTATTTGTTGAGTTTGAAAGGCGGGTTGGTCGAGAATATGGCAATGTAGTTCCCGTTGGATTGGGCAACGAAGATGGGGTCTCGTGGGTGGCGTTTAATGCAGGGGCATGTGTATGCTTCCGAGTAGACCTGAAGCAGCAAAAACAGCAGAATAGCTTCCGTCAAAAAACAGGGGCAGGAAGAAGGAATGAACAGCGGAAACTGGAGTTTTTAAAAATTTAAACAAGAGATCTAAAATCTCTAACAATGAAGTAGTGCATATCCGAGAGAAAGTGTAGAACTTGAAAAGGTTAAACTATTACTATTGTCTCCTCATTAGTATTTTTCTGAATTCTCCTCAGAAAACAACTTCCAAGAAGCAAGACCATTTCTTTCAAACAATGACCTAAAGTACTTCCTAGAGAAACTAACCTCTTTATAAACCAAAAAGGGAAGATGGGGGGAGAGAAACAATTCATTTCCAGAGGTTAAATCCTTTGAGGTAACTTCTTCTCTACCTTCTGCACCTAAGCCAGACTTTTATGATCTTTTCCGCTTTCGGTTTTCCTATCCACTTGGATATATTTCACTTATCGTTAATAAGGAGGGTTGGTCTAGAGATTCCATAACTAACCTGGTTTGATAGAGGAACTTCTCTCTTGATATCCCAAACTATAATAGCATTTTCACTCGTGTTTCCACTGGACACATCACTGGAAGAGATAAATCTCTCCCCACCATTGACAAACTCCACATCAAGTATCGGACCAAGATCTCGGATGTATTCGTGGACCACTTTGTTGGTTCTAATGTCCCATAATCTGAGACTGCCCTTCAATCCGCCAGAAAGAAACGTGTTGTAATTATCCGGATCGAACTTTACAACTCCAACAACCTGGTCCTCCTTGAAAGTTTGTATCTGTATCCCCTTTTCAACATCAACAAGCCTTGACGAGCAGTCATACCCACAAGAAAGCATCGATAATCCTTGCTTCGACCACTTTACATCTTTCACAGGAGCATCGTGACAGTGAAAAGCCCGTGCTTTCTTCTTATCTTTGCTCCACACATTCCATACGTAAACCGCACCATCCAGCCCCGCCGAAGCAAGAAGATGAACTGCACAAAAAACTCTAATGAACAGATGAATGAGGCTACAAATATGGGCAAGGATTAACAGATCATATGAAGCATATAGGGCTAGACGATTAAAGCACCACAGCAAGATGCCGAGTAAGTTGCAAACCAGAAACCAAATTAGCCATATAGAGCTAGACGATTAATATACCAAGCAGAAAACCACAATACGAGAGACAATATACCATGACTTGTTGACCAATCAATTGCAGTAACAGCCTTTGTATGACCAGATAAAGAAATCGACATCCTACTGGGCATCTGGGTTTGCCCTGAAAAGCCCTTTTGTCGATATCTAAGAGATGATAGAACATGACAGGGTAATTCTGAATCGGCAATGCTTCCAAGAACTGTAAATGAGTAAAATTATAGATATTAGCATATGCACAAGCTTAATATTCATTGCAGCACCAAAGCAAGCTAATAACAAGGACCACCAAACAGCACCGACTCGTAGCAACTGAATCACCAAAATTTACAAGAGATTGGAGAAGAAACTGTTCGAACATCAACGGAGATTACCTAAAATATGAACAGAAACGAGAAATCAAACACTGAAACCCAGACAATCTCGTCAAGTTATAACATAAAATACCAGTAGGAGATGCTGCGGATATATTCTGAACCAAATCCGAACCCTGATCCCGATTCAGACCCGATGGAAGAGATTTATGAAGCGATCGTTCCCTCTTGGACACGTATCGACCAGGAATAGAAACCGCAGAGCTAGTTTGAGGATCAGAGTAGGAGCAGTAGAACGGCGGTCTCTGGAACGAGTTGTACGGATGCCCGGGACTCGGCCGCGGTCGCTTCGAAGGAGGGGTCTCGTTGGCGGTTCCAGGAGGCGGCCGCATCCCCGTCTGATGCTCGAGCTCTTCGTCGGAAGAATCGGCGTACGAATTACAGAGAAGATCCATGGGAGCTCGACAATCGAAGCGGACGAGATCCGGCGACAGAGAAAGCGCGGAGAGGATATTGTTACCGTCAAGGCCCATATTTTCTATTTGGGCCAACATAAAGGTCTTAACAGGCCCTTAACAATGACTACCCGGCCTAATTGAGGCCTATACATATGACCCAAATCTTCTCTCTCTATATATATCATTTTTCATAATTTATATCAATTTAATTAATTAAAAAGTGCATAGGAGTATTATACATTCTAAAACCACTTTTCATAATTCACTTAAATCTTAAAATATGTAGAAGAAGTTGCATTATTATTAATTATAAATAGATAATTTATGGATATTATTGATTTTATAAAATAAACCATTTAAGAAAATGAAATCATTATTTTTTAAAAATCATTTAGTATAATGAAAAATCTAGAAATCTAACATAATAAATTAATGAGATATCATAAATCATTTTAAAAATAAAATAATAAGAAAAAATAAACAAAATAAGATTATTTTTAATAAAATATTTTGTTATTTTAAATGAGATTTATTGATTTATATAATACACTAACAGAAAAATTAAAAATTATAATTATGAAAAACATTATGATAAAACTAAATGATAACATTTTAAAATAGAGTTAAGAAAAATAGAGTGGGGACATTTTAAAATAAACTAAATGATACATCCCCGAGGAAATTTCTGATCACTAACCCTCAGCCAACTCAGTTTTGGACACTACGGAAGTTACTAAAATGTAGAGAGTGGGCGATGCAATTCCTCTCTGTCAAGTTGGGAAATGAAAATCACACGTTGCGTTTGGCACGACGTCTGGGCTCCATTCGGGAACTTATTTGCTGGACTGGCCCACATACATGGGGCCATCCCAAAGCTCAGTCGTGTATCCGATCTATACCGAGCCGACATTTGGAGGATCCCTCCAGCACGATCAGACAAGGCTACACGGGTACATATATTTTTGATCGATACTAATCTTACGGATAACCCCGATGTTACCATTTGGAAGCTAGGTGAAAAGATATTGAACTCGTTCATTACGAAGGAGGTTTGGCATTCCATATATCAAGGCCATGAAAGGGTACCGTGGCACAAATTGGTTTGGTGCAAACGCAATAAGAACGACGTAGTACAAGGTGGGGGCGATCATTTCGGGTCTCGGGATCGGCTTTCGATTTTGTTATTTCGTGTTCAGTCATTTCGATTATAAAGTAATCATAATTGAACGGTTATGTAAATTTAATTGGTTTGATTCGATTCGGGGATCGGAGAAAAACGACGAAAGAGAGAGTCTTCAGACCAGACTCAGTATCGGAGGTGGAAGAAGGAGGTGAGGCACCGCTTGAGACTGTCTACGAAAAGTGAGAGAGAGAGGTATGAGAGGTGAAAGTGAAATTGTAAAAAAATATATACTTCAATACCTAGAGTAAAAAATTAAAAATTAAACCAAACTCTAATAATCGGTTAATTAACCGTAGTTATTCAGTTATTAATCGAAGTGAACCGAATCTGAATGGTTATTGACCTGATCGGTTATTCAACAAGAGCTCGATTCGGTTATTCGGTTAATATAGCCGAAATGGTCACCCCCTAATACAAGGTCTAAACCGTTAGTGGGCTCTAAACATATTTAACTAATAATCCAATTCCGTTTATTGTTCTTATGATGGAACATCTATTTCGTGAATCCAAGCTAAGGAAAGTGAATCCAAACATTCGTTTTAGCTGTATATTTACATCTTGGAAGGGGAAACTCAGTGGACTCCTTGCATCCGTATCGTATTTCTTTTGAAAACTTAGGGGATGAATCACAGCTCTAAAACTTGAACTTCTCCACTTATTTCGGTTTTTTTACGTAAAAGGAAAAATGCAAAAACGCCAAATGTGTCGAGAAATGATGGGTCATTTCCCACAACCAATCATTAACGCACACTTCGTATGCCCAAAAACGTACCACACACATATATAGCCAAATATCGAATTTTATGCAAAATAAGACGAAGTATATGATTGGTCCACAACATGGAAAATTTTATCCAACTTCACGTGGGTCTGTCTAGAAATCAAATTACGAAGACGGGAATGCATGTGGACCAAACACGAGAGCTCATACAAAGGAGAAGATATTAGCATAGATGCAGCATAAATGTCCGAAAATAACAAAACCCTAAGGAGATGCCTTTCATACTTCGCATTCCCCATTTGTCCTAATCATTTTTTTGGGCGCATCCTGCGATTCCCTCGTGCCCAAGTAATCCAAAAGTACGTCGCATGTAAATGCCGAAACAGAAGTCTCTTCCTTTTGTCCTCCACTTGTTTTAGAATCTTTCTATCGTACTTGAAATTTTCTCAAAGGATTATATGTTGCTTTGATTCTCTGTCTTTAGACCCCAAAACGTACGCACCAAAAAAGAAAAAAGAAACGTGTAATACAGCTTGTAATCGGTAACATCCAACCGTAACTTCAATGACGTGACAACTCTGTGCGGTCGTTTCCATTCCAATGAAATGATTTGATTAGGGTTTTCGCTATGCATGCAGTTAATTTTTTTTTATAATAAATGTACGGAAGCCACTCTTCTTAAAAATTTGCTTGGACCATTGCAATTTATTTTCTATATGGGCAGGTGTAAGCTTTTACCGAACCCTACGTGGCGGTTCATCCATCGATTAGCATTCGATATATATATATATAAATTCTAGGATTGGTCAATGTTGGAGGTTATTCGATAATTTGGGTATCCGATCTAAGATTCGAATTTCTCGGGTTCCGATTTATTTATTGATCTTTAATCCAAGTATAAACCCATATTTTTTATATGGTTCAAATTCTATAGCTATTGATTAAGGGTTCAACAATCACAATAGAATTAAGGGTAGGCTGATAAAAATTCAAATTCAAAGGAATCTCTAACCCAAAGAAATAGATCTATTCACGAGTCATGAAAAAATATAGAAAGAATAATAAATAAATAAAAAGAAAAAGAAGAAAAGAAGCTCTTGAGGGGAAAATGATGATGCTCGTCTCAATAACATCAATCATATATAACATTTAAAATCTCTTCTAATCAATTATAATATTTTCAATGTATATTTATTTCTTTATTTTAGTATTAAAATAAAGAAATAAATATGGATTTGAATATAAGTTTTCGTCGAGGGGAGAGAGAAAGAGGGTAGATTGATGATACATCGTCTTAAGGCAAGAGAACCCTAACCCTTAGAATAGCAACAACCATCTGCGAATACGAATTCTCATCATTTGACATCCGAATCCAAACCTAAAGATAGGGATACTCGGAATTGGGGTATTCGCAAGATACTTGATTTTCGAATATATTTATCAACTTTAATAAATGTATTCATATAATTGGTAGTTGTAAGATGAAGTTATAACACGATGAAATTCCCACATAACAGTTCTACAACTCATCTCTTGGGGATTCAATAATACGATAACAATTTCTCAACTAACACCTTCCAATGTATTAAATGTGGTTTTACATTGAAGTCTGTCTTTGTAGCCTTTTCCAACCATCACGACTTGGAAATAAATGATATTACCATAGTTTGCCTTTGACTCTTTGTTAGCAATAAGCTTCCGCATAGTAGGGGTGGGCGTTTTAACCCGTAACCCGGGGGTTTGGAGGTACCCGGCTTAACAAGTACCCGAATAAAGGGTACCCGAATATTAACGATGATGAGATCGAGTATTAATAAGACTAAATTTTCGACCCCGAGTCCGAGTGGGGGTTCAATTATTTTACAAAGGGTACCCGGGAGTACCCGGTATATTTGTTAAAAATCTAAAATATACTTTATATCTATAACATTTTTGTCTAAATTATTCTTATTATTTATTAAAATACTTTTATTTTAGTTAATTTTTTTTTATGTTCTAAACCTTTCTATACAAAAATTTCATCATTCCAAATCTCATTCTATATAACCGAATCAACCATTCATCTCTCTCTCAAAATTTTAGTCATCTCTCTTCATCGTGAATTTTTCTCTTTATACTTCGACCTCTCTCATTTGTATTTTCTATATCTATCATTTTATAGTTCAAAATTTTATAAATCGTATGGATCCGGGTACCCGCGAGGATAAGACCGAGAATCTCATTAAACCCGAGCTACAAGTACCCGGATTTTATGAAGCCAAGACTGCCGCATAGTTTATTCTAATGCTTTTTAATAAAACAATCCAAAAAAAAAAACTTATGTTTACAAAAACATTTCAACTAAAGTTGATATTTTTTTGCTATACAAAATCAAAATTCCAAATTTTGAATAGGCATAATTTTTCTGGAGTAAAACGTTTCAATTTTTAATTGAATATAAATGTATTAAAACTCAAATGAAAATAAAAATCTTATAAACAACCATTATGTTAAAATATATATAGCGATATTTTTCTTCAAAAGAAGCGGACATTGTATATAATTTAAAGGAACAATCACCTAAAAATCTCAAACTTTTAAAAAAATCGTATATAAAAATCATGAAATTATAAATTTTCGTGATTTTATATGTATGTTATAAAATTCGTAAAGTTCATAAATATGTGGAAAAGATTTATAAAATTCATAATTTTATATAGAAGTTACAAAGATGGTGATTTTATATATAACCTTATTAAAATTCCATATAAAATCATTGACTTTGTAACTTTTATATAAAATCATTAACTTTATTCATTTTTGTGTTTAATTCACTCCACGCCAATTACATCATTATTTTTCTCCGAAAGGAAATCATATGTAAAAAGTAAAATTTAATATGTAATACACGGACGCTCTTATGATTCCAAATTTTATCTATTTACTATTTCACTTTAAAGCATACTTTCGTATCATAAGGAAGAAAAATTCACTCCATCTATACCTTTATAAATATTTTTTCTAATATTACCTTCTACTTTATGATTGTGTGATTTTGAAACTCTTAGAAAGTGCGACTCTCTATAATGTAGAATTATGCAGTCGAAATGAAAATAACAAAAACTGGGGATAGTTTTCTTGTATTGCTCCTTGATAGGATATTATGCGACATTTTTTTTATAATCTGAAAGTTGATCGAACCTTTAACTTAATTACATCTCAAAAAGGATTGGAGAAATCCAGGTAAGAACATAATTTACATGTTCTCTTACAATTAGACCACCCAATGTTGGGTATTATGCGATATTTTTTTGTTAATACAAGGAGAAAATCTCAAAAAAATACTCAACTTTACAATTTTGATAAAAAATACCCAACTTTACAAAGAGAAAAGTTTAATATTTATTTTTATCAAATAAATATTAAATTTTTTAAGTGAGCTTAAAAAATATTAAACTTTTTAAGTGATCTACAAAAATATATAACCTTTTATGCGATTGTAAAAAAAATATATTAAATTTTTTTAAATGATTTAAAAAAATACATGAACGGTATATAATTGTAAAAAAAAAAAACAATAATTTGATATGTTTGTATCTTTCTATGTCATATCAGTTCATTTGTTTATTTTGACAATGGTAGAAGTATTTTTTTTATAAATTTAAAAAGTTTAATGTTTATCTTATAAAATTAAAAGTTAGTATTTTTTGTCAAAATTGAAAATTTTAGTATTTTTTTTTTGGATTTTTCCTGATACAAATGATTTTAATTTTAAAATCATTGATGGTAGTTTTTGGTCTAGTCCGACTAATTCTTCAGTGAAGTATTAGATTTACCCAACTTAAAACAGAATGATTCATGGTCTAATTATTGGATTAGGCTATTAACAAAAATTAATTTAAAATCCAAATTCTGTACCGGCCAACCCAAAAGCCGGTCCCGGTTAAGGTTCGAACCGGACAAAATGGAGGTAGCAAATTCGTAACTACAAAAATTTATGACCGAATCAACGGCAAAAAGACCACGGATTATTCATGATATTAGTTGGGCTCCGCCACCTTGGAATACAATGAAGTTAAATACGGACGGAAGTGTTCGGGTGAATCCAGTTTCGGCAGCAGCGGGTGGCCTAGTTAGGGACAGTTGGGGCAATTGGATCATAGGTTTCACCTCTAATCTCGGGATTTGCTCAGTGTTTAGAGCGGAAGCATGGGGAGTTTTACTTGGATTGAGGTTGGCGTGGGAAAGAGGATGGCATCGAGTGATAGTGGAGGTGGATAACAAAGCCTTAGTGAAGGCTATCCAAACTTCGGAAAGATTAAATACTGTGGACGGTTCAATTATACAGGCTATACGGGAGCTATGCACGAGACAGTGGACAATTTCAATTTCCCATGTTTATCGTGAATCGAATTTTTGTGCCGATCAGCTCGCCTCCATGGGACATAGTCTACCCATCGGCCTCACGGTGCTCGAGGCTCCTCCGACCGCCCTGTCTGAGCTACTTCGCGCCGATAGGTTTGGCATCGCAACCCCTCGTGGTTGTGTGATGTAACTCAGTTTTTTTTTTTTTTTTTTTTTTTTTTTTTTTTTTTTTTTTTTTTTTTTTTTCTAAATCCCTTATTAAAAAAAAAAAAAAAATTTATGACCGAATCCAGTCACGCGTCGCCACGTAAGCTTTTGGATCGCAACTTGATTCCCTCATTTTTCATCGCCTATAAAATACCCGACCCCTCCCACGATGGAGCGAACAACCACCCACTTTCTCCATTTCCGTGGCACTACCTATAAATACCTCAGCTATACGCCTCTTTCTCTATCTTAGATTGGGATTTTAGGGTTTATAAAAAACCACCAAAAGGGGGAAAAATCAGGAGTGGGGTTTCGGTGGGAGAGGAGATGAAATTCTTGCTGGTGCTCGTACCTTGCTTCGGTCACCAGCAGTTTCACCGATCCTCCGCCGCCGATGAGCCCCGCGTGGAGGAGACGCGATCGCTCATGAGGACGCCGTCAAGGCGGTCGAGGAAGCGAGTCAGGATCTCCGGCGGCGGTGCCTCAGCGGAGTGGAGGCCGTCACTGACGTCGATCTCCGAGGACAGGCCGTCGTCGGCCACTGTGAAATCTGGTAGCTGCGGCCGAGACGAGAGGAAAGTCAGGCGAAAGAGCCGCAGCGGCAGTGGCGGATGGTCGTCCCACGTTCGTGGCCGTAGCGAAGATTTCGGGTACTTTTTTTTTCTGAAATTATTTAGGCAGGGAAGGATCCGGGGCTACGGCGTTGACTAACTGTCTATTTTGGGGAAAAAATTAACATGGTAAAAGATAGGATAATTAGATATTGTGATTAAGAGGATTACTGGATTAAGTAGCAGTTAATATTTTTGTTAATTAAAAGACTATTTTCGGATAAACATTCCGAATGAAGCGTTATATCGTAAGCAACAAGAACTTAAAAAACCCCTTAATTTTCCTAATTTTATGTCATTCAATTCGAAAACGTATCCTAACAACATGCTAAATAATGATTTTATTTGGTACGTCCTTTGCACTGCAAATTTTTATTTCACATGCACGAAAATACTGTAAGTAAATAATATTTTTACTCTGGGAACAAATTCCTTGAGAATCCGGCTACGGTTGCTGCGTCATCCTTTTGTGTCCAAAGTATTACCAGTTTTAATGCAAATTTGGGTATACAACCAGTGAAATGGAAACAAAACATCATACAGTCGTTTACCGAAAAAAAGTATTACCAGTTTTTCTCCTATTTATAATTATATATATAATTGTAAGATACAACATTTAATTTCATTAATACAATTTACCTTATACAAAAAAAATATATTTTCACTCTGGGGGATGATTTTGCAGGAGCAGTGCGTCCGAGACAGCAATTCCGGCGTTCTCACCAACTCCTTTCATGTTTTGAGTTTATGTTCCTTGAGAAATCTCAATGTGTTCAATATATATATATATATATATATATATATATATAATTATAAACATGCATCTATATGTAATTATTAGGAGAATGATGTGTTATGTAAATATGTATATTTTAGATGATCCCGCCAATACAAAATTATGAACCCTAGAGTGTCTTTTTTTATTTATGAAATTTGGGTATACGGTCCAGCCTCTGTTCGAAACCCTGGCTGACATCTTCCATCCACTGTCGAAATGGTAGACCGATCGGTCCAAGACTTGGATTTCGTTTTTTCGGCGAGTTGTTTTTTTCACCATTTTTTTTATCCAATTTCGATCTTTTTTGTTCCCAATCATTTCTAATCAATAGCTAAACATTCTACATGTTCTAGTTTAATGTAGCAAGAAACATCGATTTACACCATCACAACATGAAAACGAAATCACACAAATCCAATTCAAGTCACTCATATTTGTTCTTGAGTTTGTGTGTTGTTGGCCGAGCTTTTGTGAGCTCTCTGAGCTTTCTCACGTCGAGCACATCTCCAGAGAACGTTTAGGCACGTCCTCCTTCGATTTTCTGGACTCCTCCAAATCTTCTTCTTTATCCCTCTTTTCTCTCTTTTTGCTTCTGTAGAATTTTTCTCCAGCTATGGTCGAGTTACAGATTTTGGGAAGTATTTATGCTCACTTGGGAGAGCTAATGGATGAGAGGGCATCGCTGGGAGTTAGTTGGTATCTCCCATTAATGCCTCAGTGGGTGTGGACGGCGGGTGGGACACTGTAGGTGCGTAAAAATCGGGGGCAAAAAGCATTGCAGACAACTTGAAGTTGTCAAGCAGAGCAGACCGACCGGTCCAATTTGTTTTCTTCTCCGTTTTTCCGATTCGGTCCATTCTATCTCAAGTTCAGTGGTATGACCTATGGACCGACCGGTCTGGAGTGTTGAAAGTGCGTTTTCGTGCGATTTTTTGTCCGATTTGACCCGTTTCGGTCCGATTTTTTGTCCGGGCTTGTTGGGCTTTCTTTTATCCATATTTAGGTCTTCTCGGATGTGTTTCGATTCCGTACCTCTCTCAGACTTATTATTCGTATCCAATCATTTAATTATTTATTATTTAAAACAATTAAATATTCTTTTCGGGATTCGGGATATTACACCATCCTTGGTATCTTGGTCCGAACCCTTTTCCGCACCGTGCACGTTTATCGATCCACCGAAAAAATGCGTGAAACTAGGGTGTCTTCATCATGCATGCTCATTTTTTCAAAACCGGCCAGGGTCTGCTTCTTCTTACGGATTGGGACTCCGTGTCTGGATAATCTGGTGAATCTAACAATTCTGCAACGTAGTCTAGAGTGAAAGCACGCACTCGATTAGCCAAATTAGGGCTTACGGATGTTAGTTGAGTGATCGTTTTTTATGTCGATTGTGAGCCCAATTCATATCAAGGTTATTCAATCGGGCGATGTTTTGGATTTCGGTGAAAATGGCGAGAAAATGGAGAAGTTCAGAAATTCTGTGGGTATGTCGATAATGAAGTCACTAAAAAATCAGAAAACAGAAGAAAGTTTGAGTTTTTTTCGAAATTCAGATGCATCCAATCCTCGGGAAAAATCTTTTGTGGGGGGGGGGGGGG
>NW_010965019.1:632534-672174 GCF_000463585.1 Tarenaya hassleriana
GTGGGGTGGGGGGGGGGGGGGGGGGGGTGGGGGTGTAAATTTATAATTACAAATGTTAGTGTGTGAAAAGTGAAATCTCCCATAAGTTTGGTGTTAGGACGTAAAAATAAAAATTACGTTTTAACTCCCTAGTAAAAATAACAATTACGTTTTAACCCCCTCAAATTTAACATTACAGATCAACCCTATGCCACTGTTGGAGAAAAGCATCCCGAGCTCGAAGTCCAAACTCTTCCGAATGCTCTCAGCCGGCAGAATCTTAACCCTATCAAAAGAAATAAAAGATTCAATCTTTGTATGTTATCATGGTGCTCGATTTCTATCTACAGAATCATATGATCCTCCGTTTTCGCCAATCTCCGAACTCACGAAGTCTCCGAGACACAGGACGAAGAAACCCCGACAGGAGCATTCGGAGCCGGTCAAGGACGAGACTGCTCCGTTGACTTCGGATCTTCCGTTTGATTTCAGGTACTCATACTCGGAGACCAACCCGAATGTTCAACCCATCGGATTCCGCGAACCGAAACGGTTTTCTCCGTTCGGACCAGGTCGACTGGACCGGCTATGGACCGGAACATCGGCCCCTGCTCCGCCGGAGGCTGAACGGAACCGCTCAGCGGAGGAGAGGAGGAGGGTTCTCGGTGACCCATTAACGGCGGAAGAGTTGGGGGAGCTTGTTGAACGGTATCGCCATAGTGATTGTTCCCGGCAAATCAATCTGGGTATATCCCCTCTTCCTCGTATTCGAAGTTCATATGGATTTGAGTCGTGTTGAATAGCTTGGTCTTTGCTGATTTTCGTGGAGACGATATGGGTACTTCTGCAAATGCTAGGGTTTGCTTCACTGAAGGTTTTGGTTAGAATATTTGTTTTTTGGTACATCACAGGCTTAAGAGATCGATTAAACTTCGTTGAGGATTATGAGCTATGCTCCTATGTTCAGCAAGTTAGCAACTTTGATGGTTCTTCAATGGAACTGTGGTTTCTTACAGTATCACCAATTTGATGAATTTGGACGGCTTAGTTGACGACTTTTGAAAGGCTTTCTTCAAGTTGCTTCATCCGTTCCTTTGAGCTCCAATGGATTCTCTTATTGGATATTGCTGCTCTGACAATGGCAGATTCTCTTTCTTACTTGGGCTGTTGCAGAATAGTCTAGAGTTTTGGTAAAGGTTATGAAATAGATGAAGCTTATAGTAACAACCTATACAATGCTAGCTGTTGGATTTTCTGATTAGTCACAGATTCTCGGTTCTTGGCTGTGAGATCTCAATCCTTTCTCAACTGAGTTTTGAGATTTGTTAACTCGGTTACATGATTTTATTAGGGAGAGACGGAGTCACTCATAACATGATAGATGACATACACAACCATTGGAGGAGAGCAGAGGCTGTGAGGATTAAATGCTTGGGAGTACCGACTCTTGACATGGACAACATATGCTTCCACCTCGAGGTTACTACAGTTCAACTCAAGACAAGATCCATCCTTGTTTCTAATGCGAATCTGATTTCCGTTTGAAATTGCTTTCTGATATCGTTACTGTGTTTCGATAGGACAAATCAGGAGGGAAGATCATATATAGACAGATCAACATTCTTCTTTTGTACCGGGGCAGGAATTATGATCCCAAAAATAGGCCCGAAATTCCCCTCATGTTGTGGAAGCCTTATCCGCCCATATATCCAAGGCTTGTGAAGAATGTAGCCGATGGTTTAACGTTCGAAGAGACCAAAGAGATGAGAAACCTCGGGCTTCATTCCCCCGCCTTGATGAAACTCAGTAAGTACATATAGACATGTACATACATATACACATGCATACATGCATATATACATATTAGGGATGGGTACGGGTTGGGTACCTAGGAATTTAGGGTTACCCGAACCCAAACTTCACACGAAATACTACGTGAACTCATACCCGTTTTGGTCGTATACCCAAAAAGCGGGTGTCCGCTATAATACTCAACCCGAGATTTAGAGACAAAAAAAAAGAACCAACCCAATTCGTATCCCTATCTAGTGGAGGTATTGTGGAAGGGAATATACTAGGTCACTTTACCCCTACATTTTTAATGTAGAGAAGTGGATTCGAAACCACGATCTCAGACCACACGGTAAATGGTTTCACCGCTGAGCCAAGTCGGTCCTTCAATTGTAATCAAGACACATGTACATTACCTATCTCATACGTTTATACCCGAACCTGAATCCGAATTGTTACGGTTTTCTAAGAATTATACCCAGTCTCAACACATAAGTCTAAATACGGGTTTCCAACTCACGGATCAAGTTAGGCACGCGGATTTTGAGTTTTTTGCCTAGCCCTACTACGTACATACATACTAGTAAGTAGTAATCATGATTTTTATTCAGCTAGGAATGGAGTGTACGTTAATGTCGTGGAAAGAGTAAGGGAGGCATTTGAAAGGGAAGAGGTCGTGAGATTAGACTGCACTCACGTCGGGGCGAGTGATTGCAAAAGGCTGGGCGTTAAGCTAAAGGTACGGCCGCCGAGAACTTAATTTAGATTTTGCCTTGGGTGCCGTTTTCTTCGTTGGGAGACCAATTACGGTTATTGTATGCAACAATTGCAGGATTTGGTTCCTTGTGTTCCAATATTATTCAAGGATGAGCAGATCATACTTTGGAGAGGGAAGAGAGGTCAAGAAGAGTAACTAACGACTCCTCTGTTATCAGATAATCTGATTCAGATTCAGATCAAGTTTTGTATAACCTGACCAAGCCATTAAAAGGCACAAATTCGGTTGTTTGTAATAAGAAATAGGGATAATCGCCGTAAAATATCTGTACTTTTCCCTGATCTCAATTTAATACATGTACTTTTTTAATTACTGAATAATACTTGTACAATTGGTTTTTCTCCAAATAAATCATATACTTTCAAATTATTGCCCAAAAAATACATACCGTCAAATAACCACCACGTAGACAAACGGAAATCCTACGTGGCGACGAAATTCACAAACCTTCATCCTAATTATCGCGTCATGTCATCGACACGTCAGAAATTAAATAAAAATAAATAATTAATAAATTAATTAATAATAATAATTAATTAAATAAATAAAAATCATAAAATAAATAATAAATATATATATACACATACACATATATATACATATATGCATATATACATACGTATATAAATATATACATACACATATATACATATATATATACATATAAACACACATATATATATATACCATATATAAATATATATATATATATATATACATACACATAAATATACATATATATAAATGATAAAAATATACATATACATACACATATACACATACACATATATATATACACATGTTTATATACATACATATAAATACACATATATATATATATATTAATACATATATATAAACATACATATATATACATATACATACATATATATATTGATGAATTTGGACGGCTTAGTTGACGACTTTTGAAAGGCTTTCTTCAAGTTGCTTCATCCGTTCCTTTGAGCTCCAATGGATTCTCTTATTGGATATTGCTGCTCTGACAATGGCAGATTCTCTTTCTTACTTGGGCTGTTGCAGAATAGTCTAGAGTTTTGGTAAAGGTTATGAAATAGATGAAGCTTATAGTAATATATATATTATTTATATATGTATTGATATATATGTGTGTATGTATATATATATTGGTATAAATATATTTAATTAATTAATTAATTATTATTATTAAGTAATTTATTTTTTTATTTAATTTTTATTTAATTTTTGATGTGGCGATGACATGTCGCGATGATTAGGAGAGATGTTAAGAATTTCGCCACCACGTAGGATTTCCGTTTGTCTACGTGGCGATTATTTGACGGTAGGTATTTTTTGACCAATAATTTAAAAGTATACGATTTATTTGGAAAAAAACCAATTGTAAATGTATTATTCAGTAATTAAAAAAGTACAGGTATTAAATTGAGACCAGGGAAAAGTACAGGTATTTTACGGCGATTCTCCCTAAGAAATATGATGATGATAAAAAATAAAGTGAGACAATTTCGAAGTTTTGGGATCTTCTCATTGAAAAAAACAAAACTGGGTGTGGAAACTCACATATAAATATTTAAGTTTTATAAAAATTTTGATAAATACTAAAAATTATAAAATTTCTATATAAATACCTGAATTTTAGCTTCCTTCAGTATAATGCCTCTGGTGCATGGAATGCCACATTTTTGTTCGAAGTTGGTTGCCCCTTTGGCTTATCATATAATTCTAATTTTAATTCATGAGCAGCAAATCTGCTTAATGCACCAACTATTTCTTTGAATCTAACAATGTCTACATTGTTTACCATGGTCAATGCAGATTTATAAAATATAAACTTTTTAGGTAAACTTACAAGGAGTTTTGCTACTAGTTGTTTGTGTTGGTAGGTCATTCTAAAGACTTCAACCTCATTTGCTAATGCATTTAGCCTTCCACATAATTCTTTGACACTTTCGTTTTCGCATATCTGAAACATATTGAATTGATGATTGATTAGATCTCTCCTTGTACGTTTGACACTTGACGTACCTTCATGAATCAATTCAAGTGTATCCCTGACTTCTTTTGCTGACTTGAATCATTGAATCTGCTTGAATTCATCCTTGTCCACAGTGTTGAAGATGATGGTTATTGCCTTTGAATTCAGTGTCGATGTTCTCTTCTCTTGCGATGTCTATTCAGATATGAGCTTCAAGATCTCCGTCTCATCCTTCACGTCAGTTGGAGCACTTCATCCTTCTTCCACTGAACTTCAAACATCTTCATCAATCCCTTTGATGAGATTCATTGTCTTTACTTTTCAGAAACTATAATTCTCCGAGTCTATAGTTGTATAGTTTTTAATTAAGAGACTAAAACTCTTTTGAGTGAGTCCATATTGTATCTCCCACACGTGCACTGATATGAGAAGATTTGTTCCTACGATCAGTGACCTATTTTGATACCAATTGAAAAAGTTCGCGCCCTCAAAGAATAAACGGAATACTAACAAGTTCTATTCACTTGAGAATAATGTCAAGTACAACTCATGTACAACTCAACGCAGACGAAACTCCTCCTGAGTCCGCCTCCCTACAATGAATTCTATTGATAAAAAAACTTCACAACACTATAAACCACTCACCAAAGGAAAGAGATTTTTTCAATCAGTCTTCCTCTCAGGCACACACTCACTGAAACAACGAGTGCTCACTCATTCACAGAAAAACTCTCTTAAGTGAAAATATACTTTTGCTCTTTGAAGAGCTGATATGCACTTGTGTCTCTTTATATAGGCTCATTTTGTTTGGCCTAGATCTCTACGAATCGATCTGATAATCTTCTCCTTGATTTTCCTCAATTTGGCCTCTATCTCCAATATCTCGTTTCTATCTCAAGTTTTTTGAGTGTTTGACTCTATCTCCAAATCTTCAAGTCTATCTCGAAATCTTTCGAACTCTATCTCTTCAGATTGCTCTCCTGAAATCTCTCAAGTTTGTTGAACCTATAATAACCATTTAACAACCAAACAACAAAATAACACGTGTACAAATAATTGCATTAACAAAATCCATAAAAATTAATAAACTTATAAAATGGTGAAAAACTTTTCGTTTGGCAAATTTGTTCCCAAACTTGCAAAATATATCATTATAATTCCTAAACTTGTTAATTGGTGTTAGAAAAAACCTAAACGATATTCATTTAAAAATCAGTTTGAGAATTATAATGATATATTTTGTAAATTTAGAAATAAATTTATGAAAATAAAAGTTTAGAAATTAGTTTTTAACCATTTTACAAATTAAAATTTTTTTTATAAGTTTTATAAAACACGATATTTTCTCTTTAATTAAAGAATTTGGTGCTTGCTTAATCAATCAAATGTTTAATTATTTGTATCGAGTTTGTTAACCGACTATTTGATTCTCGAGTTAGACTAACTGAAATAGGATCAAATATTTTCCGATTCGTTTAAAAATGATTCGAACTGAAAACCAAACTCAAAACCTATAAACTCATGACAGTATGAACCGGACCGAACTGCACTGTTCCGGCTCGTTTTGCCTGGCATCAAATTTAACATGGATAATGTTGGGCCGTGTACGTAGAAGATAGCGCAGCCCAATAATATTGTTAACTTAATGGAACGTCGTCGTTTCGGTGCCCTCTTCTTTAGCGTTATCCACGTTTTATCGCCAGAGGTAGACGGAGATACTACGGTTGCAGTGTAAGGGGGAGAAGATTACGTCTAAATATGGCGGCCATGCCTGCTCTTCAGAGCTCCTTCACTTCTCATTCTCTCTCCTCCAATTCTTCCTTCTTCGGACATCGTCTCCTTCCCATGCTGTCTCTCTCCTCCGCTTCTCCGGTGAGTCCGAATTCAAATCTCTTGCCCTAGTGTTTTTAGACCGAATGGGTTCGAATTTTTTCTTCCTTTTTTTGACCATTTGCGCTGCGGATGATACAATGGCTACAAGAGCGTTTATTCTTTAGTCTAATGGAATGAGTTTTTCTTTTTCTGGGAAAAATCAAAGCCATTTCGCTTTTTGATGGGCTTTCTAGCTTTGGGGATTTGATTTTCTGTCGCATTATCCATAGTTTATTTTCACTTGTTAACCCTTGGTTTAGGAAACTGCAATTTTGTTGGGATTCAATTGAAACAATCCTATTTGGGGTTTCCTTTGACCCTCTCTACCAATTTACATTCTTCCATACTCTGGTGCTGAATTTGCCATATTTTCCTTCTCTATCGTGTATTTTATTTTCTCTCCATGGATAAAATCTACATGCAATGCGATGCAATGACTTGCTGTTGACAGCCGTAACTAAATGCACCACATGCTGGTTTGTGATATAAATCTCTGTATGTGTAAGTACACGAGGGTTTGGTTTGGCATCTTTGTATATCTGTCCTTACGCTGGTAATTATTTTTTGGTGCTTATCGCAGGTCAAGCCCACTGAGAAACCATGTCTCACTGTTGCAAAGGTTGGCATCTACTTGTTTTGCTTTACCTCATTTTCTGGAATTCAGTCCATGTTCCCTATTTCTTTGTTAGCTTAAGCCAGAAGAAACAGGGCATTAGACTATGCGGATAATGTTTGAGGCTCTTCAGCCGTAAAAGTGAAAGGAAATTCTTAATTTTTGACAGAATAGATTCAAATGCTCTATGGCTTATTATGAGCTGCAAGAGTAGAAAAGCATGTGCGGTTGTTCCTTGAGTTTATCAGTTCACTATTCACTGGCAGCACTGCACATTTATGATGATGACTCTGTTGTATGATTTTCCATCAGCTCAAGCGTTGGGAACGCAAAGAATGCAAACCAAACAGCCTCCCTCTTTTACATAAAATGCATGTCAAGGTTGGAGATACTGTCAAGGTAATATCTGGCCGAGACAAGGGTAAGATCGGGGAGATCTCCAAGATCTTCAAACACAACAGCACCATAGTTGTAAAAGAGATAAACCTCAAAACAAAGCACATGAAGAGCCGAGAGGAGGGGGAACCCGGCCAAATTGTCAAGGTTAGCTCGTTTATATATCATCCTCTATTCTTAAACCGATAAATATATGACATCATTTACAGAAGAATGCCCTTCTTGTTCATTTGGCGGCCTTTCCACACGCCCCTTTTTGCTAAAAGTTGCACTAAACTTTTTATCCATGACTAGTATACGTACACACTCCATATCATCCTTCCTCACTTTCCATGTGTCGAGTTCAAGAACTGAACGATGGGTGTTTGGAAATCTTTCACTGTTTCCAGGTTGAAGCACCGATCCACAGCTCGAACGTGATGCTGTATTCGAAAGAACAGAACTTGGCGAGCCGGGTGGGTCACAAAATCCTTGAAGATGGGCAGAAGGTAAGGTACCTCATAAAAACAGGGGAAATCATCGACAGTGCAGAGACATGGAAGAAACTTAAGGAAACTAAGGATAAAGAAACCACTGAAGTAGCCACCACTTCGGCCGCTGCTTCTTAGCATCTCAATCTCCCTTCTTCTTCGTCTATCTTCCCATTTAGTTCTTCAAGCTGTGTATTACGAGGTTTCTCGGGTTTCCTTGTATTGAACTCTGTGTTTGAAGTCACCTTAGAGTGAAAAGAACGCCAGTTTGCCCCCGTGTTGACAAACTGGTTGACGTCAGGGCTGGGGATAACTTCAGGATTACACCTTTGGCGTAGCATTTGCTATGAACAATACACCTTTAAAACATAAGGAATTATCAAATTAGCATCCTTAATGAAATAGAACGTGTGACATATACACATGCGTAGATTAAAAAAATCCATTAGCGTAGATAAAGAAGACTTAGGTTTTTTTATTGTAAATTCGAAAAAAAAAATCAGAGAAAGAAATGACCGCGAAAGAAAAAGAGAGAGAAGTTCAACAAACGAAACTTATGCGAAATCGAAAAAAATCTAGCAAAATCCGCCGAAATTGAGTGAAAAAGTTTAGAATCGAGAAAAAAAAATAGAGGAATCACCTTCGTCTTCGCCGAATGTGGAGGGCTCAAGTTCGACGGGTGCATCTGGATCGGTCGAAAGAGTAGATCCAACGAGGTTTTCCCTGATACAATTGTAAGTATTTCGGTTGATTTTTCTTTGAACGAATAGGTCGAAAGAGCAGATATGGGTTGAAAATTTAGTTTGGATTTAAAGTTTGAAAAGTGTGGTTGACGAGCAACAGTTGAAATTTGATTTCAGTCGATCATTTGTTCGGAATCGTTGAGATTATGTGATGGTTTAGGGTGATATTCGTGCATAAATGCTATTTTGTCGCATTTGCAATTTAAATTGTAAAGTTTGTAGTGTGAGTAAAATAGTCGTAGTTGCCACAAAATATTATAGAAGTGTTGGGTGCAAAGTATTTTATACATAATAGTATTTGAATATATATTTTAGTTATAAAATGTAACTGAATGCACTCGTTCCATTGTAGTTGGTATGTCTTGTATAAAGATTGATCTTTGCAGATGGCAAAAAATGAGAAAACTTGGTCTAGATCTGTAGCTGAGAAAAGAAGGAGAGAAAGAGGCGGTGAAAGAAGCAGACAAATATAGTGTGGAATAAATCTGGAAGCTTTCAAATTAGACTAAAGGAAGACATGGAGCACGCGTCAAGGTCTTCCTGAAGAGAAAGTGCTTTATATGCATTATTTAGACAGACACGACGAGGCAAAAGGGAAAACATGAGACGATGTATTTGTGGGCAGAGACCATCAATCAGTGTGTTCGTCGCTTCTAGTGGCAGCTTTTCCCTTCTTGGCCCTTGATTCCTTGGTCAAGAAAGGCTTCTCTGTATCGCCACAGATATCGAGATGAACGCCGGGGTCGTGGGTCTCGTACTCGCCTCCCATCATAATGGAGTTGTTCACCGCTTGAAAATTGCTGTTCGCGAACGTGCTCAGGAAATCTAGATTGCCGTCTCTGTCGCTGTCCCCATCGAGCTCCGTCTTCATGGTGGCTCCGATGTTGGAGCCAGAGAGTGTGATCACTCTCACCCCATGTTCGTCCTCGTCCTCCAAGTGGCTGGAGCCTGGCTTGTCTGCCCCCATCTGGCTCAAGGCAGATATCATGTTTCTGAGATCACGGTCAAATGGTTGTCGCTGCCTCTCTCCTTGGCCGCCTGAGTTGCTCAGCTTCATCCTTTTGTTCGTTTAAGGAAAGACAAGCTGACGTTTTTCAATAGAAACAAAAAAAAAAAATGAAATCTGATTGAGAATGAAGAGAGGTGGAATGAGATTACATAAATATATATACATATAGCATACATGTACAAGGAAGATATAAGCTAATGGTGTATTGGAATAAAGGACGAGGGAATTAATTGCCTTCTGGTGCAATCAAAGCATCGGGGCTTGGTTGGAGTCGTCTAAGCCAAGGCAGAATTGCTTTCCAAATGGTTCAAGAATCATTTGGTAATTCTCGCCGCTCAGGTTCGTAATCACTATGGGGATCTTACATTTTAAAAAAGAAAACTAGTGGAATCTCCACGGATGCATTTCCGCGCCGTGATTGTCCGAGAGTTCATGTCCGAAACATTTTGGATCGAGGGGAAGCTCGTCCGTGACCGTCTAAAATCGAACATGCCTAGGAATTTCGGGTCGAGTGCGGGAGAGTCGTACAGCATTGTCCGGATCTGTCCAGAGTCGTCCGGACAGTTTCAGAAGGTTCCAGAACATGTCACAGGTTCGCGAACTTTAGGTGTTGATGAGATTGTGACCCAAATTTCATTTTGCGTTTGGATAGTTACAAATTTCATTTGATTCTCTTCTATCTGTCAGTGATTTTTTTTTCTCTCTTTAGAGTTTTCACGTGAGTCACAGGTACAAATAATCCAGATTTCATGGTCAAACGGACGGAGCGGATCTTCAGCCTTGGCTTCTTGGACTTGGTTAGCATACCGTTCAAACGGGCTCGGACTTGATCGTGGTGGTTAGCACTTGGCAGATTTCTCAGGCCGGAGTTGGACTAGGTCTGTGCGCGCTCGAGCTTAGTCAGCATGCGTCTGCGATAATCTCAGATGTGTCCAACTTCATCTGCATATGTCCTTGATTGAGTCCGGTCTTCACCCGTCTCTCGTGTGTCCGGTCCGTCTTTTCCGCGTGAATCTCGGCCCATGACCGAGAATCTCAGCCTCCTCGTTTTTTTAGGCGTAAGAAAAGATGTTTCTTCAAATTTTAACCTGAAAGAATGAAGTTATGAATCAGTGATCTATCTGCTCATACAAAATTATATCCTTAAAAAACAATAATTGCGGACTTGGTGAAACCTGAGTAGGTTCACAGAGCACGGGGCATTTCAACGTCCTGCCTTGTAAGGATGGAAGAGCACATTGGATGTTCCTTGGCAGTTTTGCATGATTAGTTTTCTGAATTCCTTTCCCAATTGTGTGGGTTAAATAGAATGTTGGGTCAGAGGTTTCATAGAAAGAAGCCCATAGAAACAACAAGACAACAGTGTGTCAGAACAAGTAACATTAATTAAAGCGAAGGAGAAAGAAGGTGAAGCAAAAAAAGAAACAAAGTGGTGAAGAAGACGACCGGTGTTTTCGGCGACGTAGAAAGTCGAGGGCCTCCAAGATGCTCAAACCCTTAGACAGTCGGCAAGAAAAAATGAAACGGGACAAAGAACGAGAGATGGGTGCGATGTCGATGGAGTCGCTTCCTCTTGGGTTTAGATTCAGACCCACCGACGAAGAGCTCATCAACCATTACCTCTGCCTCAAGATCAACGGCCGTCACTCGGATGTCCAAGTCATCCCTGAGGTGGACGTCTGCAAATGGGAGCCATGGGATTTACCTAGTTCGTCGTCTCTCTTCTTCGCTTTTGTTTTACTTTTATATCTATGTGATTCCTTTATTCCTTACTTCTTCTTGGAATAGATTCCTCTTTCGTGATCTGGGATTCTGCTAAAAAATTCCTCCTTTTTTTTTTTCCCGGAAAGGGCGATGTTCTCGAACCCATCCCATTGATCCCGTTGCCCAGAAATGAAGTCGCGTCTTTTTTTCTTCGGTTGCAAATCAATAAGAAAACAAGAGATTGATGAACGAAAATTTGTCGGCAGGTCTCTCGGTGATAAAGACGGACGACCCAGAGTGGTTCTTCTTCTGTCCTCGTGACCGCAAGTACCCAAACGGCCATCGCTCCAACAGAGCCACTGACTCCGGCTACTGGAAAGCCACTGGTAAGGACCGAACCATCAAGTCCAAGAAGACTCTGATTGGCATGAAGAAGACCCTTGTCTTCTACCGCGGCCGAGCTCCCAAGGGCGAGCGCACCAACTGGATTATGCACGAATATCGTCCCACCCAGAAGGAGCTTGATGGCTCTGCCCCCGGCCAGGTCTGCTTATGTTGTTGATGTCTTGCGAGTTTATGTTCTGTCTTGTTTGTGCTCTGCTCACTCTGATCCCTCTGCAGAGTCCCTTTGTTCTGTGTCGACTTTTTCATAAGCCGGAGGATAGGGTTAATGGTGTAAAGTCCGATGAAACTGAACGCATTGGATCAACTCCTAGTACTAGCAAGTCCTTGCCTGATGAAGCCTCCTCAGATCTTGTCCAAGAAACTGCTACCTCTGATTTTGCAATCGAGAAGCCATTAAATGATTCCAAATGGTTCTCTGGAAAGTGTGATGAAGCCAACGCTGATAGTATGCTAACTGACGGGAGATATGACTATGGTCACATGAACTCCGAGGATACCGAAGATTATATGGCACATGAGACTCTGGTTGAGGTAGGACACCGGATAGTGCCTGTGTTTGCAATGTCTTAATAAATGCCGGGACTTCACCCGTTTCCTAATTAATCGTTGCCTGCACATTTTTCCCAGGCCTATGCTCTGCATGGACAGAATCCGAGCCTGAGTTGGCTCACCTGTGAGCCTGTTGATCAAACAGTGCCATTGCATATGGATTCTCCTTATGCTTGTGATTTCGGGGATGATATCGTCGGGTCTCAGTTTCAAAATGGCACTAGCGAATTGGATGTATCCTTAACAGAATTGTTGGATGAGGTATTCAACAACCCAGATGAGTCATCTTGTGAGGAGTCAGCCAGTCAGAAAAACTCAGTTGAACTAAGCGGAATCTCGCCAACCAGAAGTGTGTTGCCACTGCAGTCTGTAGCGCCAGATAATGCTTTCCTTGATGACATTGGTACCTTTAGTGATTCAGATGCTGAGATGGTGCATCTGCAGGTGAGCACATCAAATGCAGAAAATAAATATTTTCTTGGAATCTCAGCCTACATTTTAATACATTTTGCCATCAGTTGTTTGCTCGATCAGAAACCGTCGAAGAATGTGCCAAATGTTCAGTTTTCCCTTTCTCTTTAGTAAAGCCTCTGGACATGTTGAATTAGTTTCTTAGTTTGGGTATCAGTCTGACGTTATTTTGCCATGATGCAAGATTGATCATTGCTTCACTATTTCTATGAACAGTATGATACAGATT
This sequence comes from Tarenaya hassleriana, assembly GCF_000463585.1. NCBI lineage: Eukaryota > Viridiplantae > Streptophyta > Magnoliopsida > Brassicales > Cleomaceae > Tarenaya > Tarenaya hassleriana. The sequence continues at coordinate 645,519 of NW_010965019.1, forward strand.
TTGGAGCTTCAGGGTGGTACCCTGAGAGGAAGGAATCATTGCAGATGAAAAATTCATTTGGGTCAGTATATGATCAAGTTGTTCAAGATGACGCTTTCTCTGGTTACCCAGCCAGGCCATCACATTATAACCATTTCCTTCATCCTGAGGTGATGAGCAACCAAATGATCCCTGAAAGTAACTTCAGTGACGGGACTGGGATCAAGATTCGGGCCCGACAGCCTCAGAACCGACCAAATGCAGGATTTGTAAACCAGGGCACTGCTCCAAGGAGAATCCGTCTGCAGATGCAGCCTAACGGTGTCCCACCTGTTGAAACGAAGCCAGGTGAAGTTAAAGAGGGAGTGGAGACTCTTGATCAGAATGGTGTGCCTGAGGTGCAGGACAAATATTCTGGTGGATCTGTCTCGAAACCAACATGCATGTTACCCTGTGGCTCGTACCGTGAGCATTATTTGCAGGCGGGAGAAGATGAAATTAAACAGTCAGCCACTGATGAATATGTTGGTAAACCTCAAATCAAGATCAGATCCCAAAGAAGTCGAGACCGAGTGAAACCAGACACTGTCCGGGAGCAGGAGGTAAGTACCAATGATCTACTGTGAGACAAGTCGGTTATGATGTGAATTCGTGAAGTGAGAACATATATCTGGAGTCAATGAACTAATTCGGTGTTGAATTGATTAGATCTAGTGTTTGTTAAAACATTAGGTTAGATATAGCCATGACTCATTAAGCGAAGATGCCAATGGAAGCCTAATGACGTTTTTAATTGGGTGTCTGCGTGCAAAATTTCTGCACCAGGGAATCTTACGAAATGTTAGGGCTAGAAATTTGATTTCCGTTGAGTGCAAAAGGCTATCTGGGATTGCATCTGCAAACGAAAGATTGAGAAATGTAAGTGAGCTATATGTGAAAGGGAGCGTTTTTGCATAGATCCACTGGTTTGGACAGAACAAAAATACCTTGGAGACCATTTACGTTCCCATTAGGCGGGCGAGGTGATGTCTCAAAATAAGAAGGTTAATAAGAGTGTGTTTGCAATGGTGCAGGCATCAGATGAAACCGCAGGGCAAACATGGTGTGGCTCAGAAGAGACTGAGGTGGTGAAGAGAAGAGAGCGTGGAGTGTGGGCTGCAGTGGCTGCGGCTGTAGCTGCGGCAGCGGTGGTGGTGGGAGTGATGGGGTGGTGGATGAGCCTGGGCTCATGACAGGAGGCTTTGTGTCATTGAGATGTTGTGTATTATATAATACATGTCAAAGTAGAGAGAAATGTGTAACCTATCTTGTGTAGGAAAAAGTGTTATGTATAGTAGGGGGAACCCGTAAAGAGATCATGTTGCCTTATAACACGTTATATATAAAGAATGCCCATCATCTGGATTTTGCTTGACATATATGTAATCAAAAGTGATGGTTTTTCGCCAAAACTAAATTTGGGGGAAGCTTCCGACAATATCCTATGATTTGGAAACTATTTCAGTTTATCTATCTGTCCAAATAATTAAGGGGTAATATCGCCGTTGGTTCAAGGCAGCAGCCCCTAGTTCCAGAGCCTGTTTCAGTGGTGGTTTGCGTGGGCATACATATATACATACACACATACGATATATATACATATATATGCAAAACTTACATACATGTATATGTATGTGTGTATATTAGAGGTGTCAATTTCGAAGTCCGGTCCATCCTCATCCGAAAAATATCGGATTTTGAGTCTAAATTTGTAGTTCCGAATCAAATCGAGTTCAAATCGGGTTTTTGATTGGCCCGAAAATTCGATTTAATTTAAAAAATAAATACAAAAAATGTCAAAATATACATAATAAAGACGTCGAACCGGCTGGTCCGATCCGACCCGAGCCTGAATTCGAGTTCAATAAGGTTGCGTGGAGACTTCGGTTTGTTTGGGTCGCCCGTTTGATATCTTAATTTATATATGTATATGGATAGAGATGTAAAAATAAAGGCCTCGAACGGACCATTTCATGGTTCGTCGAACTCGCTCATCTCAGAACTTGTGGCTATGGCGAGTTGGCTCGTTAACTCATTTATAAATATCTTCAAAATGTCAGCTCAATTCGTCAAAAAATGGGTCGGTAACAAACCAAGAAATAACTAAATTATTTTGGAGCCGCCGAGATAGTCTGTTGGCTCATCGTGTAACTAAATTATTTGCACCAAAGAATATACACAGCCTAATACCAATAAACCATTTTTTTCTCCAACTTATATTATTGAAAATTATGAAGACTTTCACTTGCTATAAAGTTTAAATATTAGTATATTTTTTATTTGCATTGGATTTATCGATTTCTTATTATATTGGAAGAAGATTTTATTGAAAATTAAAATACGGAAGTAAAAAAACAGAAAATTGTTTATCACTACATCTCTTCTTTTTTTTTCTCTTTACAATAAAAATAATTCATATATTTATAGAAAATAATAACAAAATAATTTAAAAAATAAGTTTACAAAGAAATATTACATGATGAAAACAAATAAATCAAGAGATAATTGACACAATTATCATTATTTATTAATTGATTTTATATTTTTTATTTCTCTCAAGTATCTTCATAATCAATTTCGAACTTCTTACATGTATATTTGTTTTCTCATTTCAACATTCCTCTCTCAAAATTGATTTGGTGATAATGTAAAAAATCAATATTGGAGAAAATATCTAAAATTATTCAAAAACACAGTGAGTAATTCATTATTAATAGAATAATTCATACTAGTCTGGTTTTTGAAAGTTTTGATCCATCTTCAAATAAGTTCTTTTGATCATGAAGTCCTATATTCATCTCTTTTTATCATAATATTTCATTTGATCTTAGAGTTTTTTTTGTTTTGACTCCTGTTGTCATAGTACCTCATTTGATTTTGAATTTTTTTTTCACTTTAAACCACTTGCATATATAAATATTAAGAATTGAAAAACGAAGAGAGTAAAAAATAAAAACCAAGAAAAAAAGAAACATATATATCAGATCGTAACATTACTCTAATACCATATTAAAAATTAAAATAGAAAAACAAAAGAAAAGAAGAAGAACAGAAAATCGTTTATTACTATATCTGTTTATAATAAAAATAATTCATATATTTATAAAAAACAATAACGAAATACTTAACGGAAAAAGTTTATAAAAAATAATATATAATGAAAACAAATAAATGAAAAGATAATTGATATAATTATCATAATTTATTTTTTTGGTAAAAACAATTATCATAATTTATTAATTGATTTTGTGTATTTAACTTATATCAATCATCCTCATAGTTTTTTTCTATTAAAACTTTGAACGTGTGTATGTATATAGTGTAATAATTTCTATTTTTCCTAGTCCGTTGAACACATGGGTGCAAACGTTTATCCATCGTCTCAATATACGTGGGACCTCCCATCAATTTTCTTGAATACATAAATAACTAAATAAAGGTCTTATAATAATATTGTAACACATCTTGGTATTAGTATATATTTCAAGAAAATTTAACAAGTTAAGCCGATTCGTATTGGCATTCTTGCTTTATAATTTATATAACCCTGCAACGCTCTTAAGGCTTCCGTAATGTCGTCCCTACAATACATACAGAGAGATCTTTTTCTTTAATTAAAAAGAACATTAAAATTATAAAATTATATTCGAGTGTATATAAACTAGGTAAAATTAATACCATTCGCCTATAAAATAAACGGACAGCGGTGAAATCGAAACGGGTATCTATGCGATGAATGTATAATCATCACTATATTGTCTCTTGATCATCTATATGATTAATAAATATACCTTTGCATCAATATATTGCACATTTCTCGGGAAAAAAGTGGGAAAGCTTAGCATATATAAGAGTATGGCAAATTCGGGATTAAAAAATCTCTAGGTGGATAAGGTTTTCCATGAATTAAGGGTTGAAACACACACTACGCATGAATTTGAGATGTATATAATATTTAATATGAATAGTGATACCAACCACTTTTCTCAATATTATACTAATCCCAAAAGCTCCCTCCCACTCACTCGATAATAGTTAGGTAAAGCCCAATCATAATATTCTCCCTTAGAAAAACTTCTAAAGTTTTTTTTTTGATAATCAGTTTCCAAACCTTTTGATTCGACTACATCTATCCTAGAATCGGGACCAATCTTTGTATATAGACCATTTTGGTCCAGAAATTACATCCATCCTTACCGGTGTAATCGAATTCAGGATCTTTAAAATGACTTTATCACCTCCCAACCACTGAATTACAAACTGTTGGATTAAAAAAACTTCCAAAGTTACTAATGCTACGACAAAAGGCCTTCATATTCTTCTATGTTCAGAATTTATGAATTTTTGAAAGATGGAACACAGTTTAACAAACTCAAAATGAGCATCGAAAGTTTCTGATGAGATATATACACTAATGAAAGTTTTTTTTTGATAACCGAATATCGTAGGTTGAAGTCCAGACTAATGTCAGGGACGGGTCAACCATGTGATTTGAATTATGCGCTCCTTTTTCAACTAGAGACTTGAGCACGGGATGTGGGAGACGTTTTGCGTTCCCGTTTTACCGATTGAGCTAAAAGTTAATTTTGATAATAGAGAAAAACTGAAAAAATCTCTAATTAAGGCTAAGTATTAATTGGGAGGACCGCAAAACAGGCATGGAGAGGCTTCAGCGTGGGAGATATTTTAATGTATAGGAAAAAAAGGTAGGGATCAAGAGTATCGTTCTTGTGGGGGGGGGGAGAGAAAGCTGACTAAGGTGTTTCAGGAGGAATATGTAATGAAATAATGTAAACAGCTTTTAATATTTGGAATCTTGGAATCGGAATATCATTCAGTGTCGGTGTGCGTGTGAAGCAGCGGCACATGCTCATCCTCTTGTGTTTGCATTTTTAACGTACGATCACCAGCAGTGGCCTAATCGATCGATTCGAACCTTATGATTCTCTCCTAGACACAGAGCCACAAATATCAATGTGAAACACATCCTTCAATCTATGTCACGATACATATGCGTGGGAATATCGCGTTTGCTGGGATTTTTCTGGTTCGGATGACATGACACGTGGCACTCATCGTTTTCAATGTATGGAATATATTAATGTTTTTTTAAATCTAAAAAAGAGAGATTTTCAGGAATATATCATCATATCGACTTTGCATCAAAACCCTGTGACCCAAAGAGCGATATATATGTCATCCGACTTGTGTTGGTAAATTTTTATTTTATATGAATAAGAAATGATTGCATATATAGTGCAGTGACCAAGGCCATTTAATTTCTGTATCCCAATTCATCCATATATCACGCGAGCATATATTATATTGTTTAGGTTTAGCACCTCTATACTAAACCCTAGGTAGGGGGTGACCCACCCAGACAGAGAACTTAGGCTTATTAGAGATTTAGAATCATCATTGAAATGGCCCTACATTTACCATTCATCAAATTTTAAATTTTTTATGCAAACATTTATTTATGAATTATTATCATCCAGTTGCAAAGTCATGGGCGCCCCTTACATTGCTTATAAACCCATCTTACCCACTGAAGTAGTGTTGTGTTATGTCTTTGGAATATATTATCTCGTAGAGATAACAAGGAAAGCGATTCCAAAGGAATATCTTTTCCTCGATCTTATGTGAACCCTTCATGCAATTCCTCGGGGTGATTGTTTACATATATGCATATATAACTTGCTCCTTAAGTTTTTGATCTGAGATATTATATCTTCCTGGTTGTAGCGTGTGTTATATATAGACTTGGGAGAGATGGGTAGTTCAATAACAAGGGGTTTAAGCTCCATAATATCGACCATAGCGTACTGTTTGTCCCTTGGGTATCCAGAGAAGAAGCCAAAGATCAAAAGGGTCAGCCACATCAACTACTACGCCATGCCAAGGGGTCGCCCACTTTCTTTACAGGTTTGCTCGTTTCCTTTTCTTTCTCCCCTCTTTTAAAAAGAAGAAGAAAAAAAAAACTTAATCTTGGCGTGTTCCGGAAGCGGAAGGGGGCTGTCCTAAAGAGAGTTATTAACCCCCAGATCAATTCTCTCCCTACTCGACGCTATTAGATCATATATCTCGCAGTTCGTAATCGTTTCTATTTAGTATCACTATCATCCTTGAGCCAAGTTAACCTTTTTATGATCAATATGTTGGACCTTTGCAGCGTACATAGATTTACGTGCAACGCCAAAACATTTGAATTAGAAGACTATATATGTAAATGTATACTGGCAAGGGATTTTTCTAGATTCTTTGATGTAGTGGGACAGGTTAATTAATCAGTACTAGGATTAAATTTCTGGGGCTCGTTTGGATCGCGAATCTAACATTCCCGGGGACAAGAATTTGAAAGTAATTAGCGTTCCTTAACCCTTTGGGCTTCCTAAAAGATTCTCACGAAAAAGGAATGATAAAGGAGAGTTTCGAGAAAGTATAACTTCAGGGGACATGCGTCTTCTGACGAAAATTAAAAGCTTTTGAGCGGAATCGGACCATTCCGATGCCGAATATCATCTCTGTCTCAAGAATATGGATGTTGCTGCTAGCTAGTTTTTTTTTTTTTTTGGTGAATATGTACAAGTTCTGATATATTAAATTAGATTTCCGTGTGATTGAGACAGACCATAGATCTGAAGGTTAGGATGTGCTGCTCGGGCTGCGAACGAGTCATCAAGAACGCCATTTACAAGCTCAGGGGTAGGTCAAAATGTTCATGTATTTTTGCTTGGGATAGTTAAGAATTCATTCCCGACATAAGACAAGGGTAACTCAACGATGCGTGGCCAGTAGAAGTCGACTGATATGCGAGTTAGGAGAGTTAAAGTTTGCAACTTTACGCCTTACTAGAGAAATGACTGAGTTGGTGGATTGTGAAAACAGGGGTGGACTCAGTGGAGGTGAACCTGGAGATGGAAAGAGGGACGGTGGTTGGGTATGTGGAGAGGAACAAGCTCCTGAAGGCTGTCCGAAGGGCCGGGAAGAGGGCTGAGTTTTGGCCCTACCCCGACATCCCTCTCTATTTCACTTCGGCGGAAAATTACTACAAAGACACCACCAAGGAGTACAAGGAGAGCTACAATTACTACCGCCATGGCTACAACATGAGCGACCGCCACGGCCACGTTCATGTCACCCATCGCGGTGACGACAAAGTCAGCAACTTTTTCAACGACGACAACGTCAACTCCTGTCGTATTATTTGATCTCCTTGTATTTCGTCATATCCAATATCCACTACTGGTGGACAATCATTGAAGCTCCCTCCAGCTACATGTATATCACAACTGCCATTCAATTACAACCTTGTAGTAGTACTACTACTAAAATGTGTTAGTTGGCCGTTGGGTCGTATGGGTTTGGTCTAGCTGGCATTTGTGTCCACGATATTCAGGAGGGTTTTGCTTTGTTAGATAGATGAAGACTAAGGAGCGTTACACAGCCAAGCGACTAAACTATAGGCTATGAGACATGTGAATACCCCTTTCGGCCCAAATGGCCTGATAGAGCAGAAAACATGTTTGTGTCTCAACCGGCTCAACATCCACGGGAACATATCATACCATATATACTAAGAGGCGATGGTCACATGCCCATGTCAAAAGAGGAAGAGGCCTAAGGTTTCTTCAAAAAGAGAAGGGTAGAAGAGAGATGCAAATTATTTATCACGCCCCTCAAATCAATTGTGTTTGACATAGTTCATTTTCTTCTAAAAAAATGGATTGGAACGCCTCATCATTCAAACTCCATATATATGATGACTGTTTGAGTTTGAATTCTGAAATATCTGAACTTTTAAAAATTCTATATAAATACCTAGATTTTTAAAAAAATTTCCAAATAAATACAAATTTTAGGTATTTTTCAAATAAAAATAGGTGATATCATTAACAGATTTTGGGTTTATTTGAGAGTTTTTCAGAAGTCTAGACATTTATGTAGGATTTTAGAAAAGTTCAGGTATTTCTATGAAAATTTTATAATTCATATATGTATCTCGGATTTTTATAAAAGTTTAGATATTCATATACTATTTATCTATTTATTTATTATTACTTTATTATTTTTAAATTTTATGTGATATAAACATTTGGATAAAAAAGTATTTATTTATTTAAATTTTTATATTACTGTTTTGATGTCAAAATATGAATATAGATGTTATTATTTTATATGTTAAGATAATTATGATAGTATTTTATGTTATATTTTGCTTGAATATTTTTTATTATAAATGAATTGATTTTTTTAATATTAATAACCAATTTCAATCTGAAATCCAATCGAATCTTTATTAGGTTATAGTTTAGTTATAGTTTTAAACAGATAAAATTGAATCGAATTGAATCAAATCGAATAAAATTAATTAACCGTTTGATTATAATTTTGTATAATACAAAATAATCGTAACCCATTAACGCGTTAGTCCACCCCACGTGAAACCACGGAATTTTGATTTAACTATAAAACACAATGTAATTTTTAAGCCCAAAGATTAAAAAGAACCCTAAATTTGCAATGCATCGACTGCAACGGCACCAGCAATTAAATGACAAAAATTGGGCTATTAATGGGCCGAAAATGGTCTATTTAGAATTGAGACTGGGCTTTAAGAGCTCAATAGTAGGCAAAAGCCATAAAGGAGACATCATTGCTAAAGGGGTTTTCCGTCGGGGCTCGATTAGGGTTTTGTCGAGGGAGAGAGAGATGGACTCGTTCTCGTCGGCGCCGATGGGTTCTGGATCGCCGCAGATGTCGACTGAGCAAATTATGGATCAGGTCAAGACTCAGCTCGCTCAGGCTTACGCCGAGGAGTTCATCGAGGTTTCTCCTTTCTCTTTCTGTGCTCTTTTGTGCTCTGTCTTAAGGGACCTCAGTGCAATGCAAGTAGTCGCCCTTAGATGTTTCCTCCTCCGACCTATCGATTTAGCTTCTTTTTGCTTCATGTTTCCGTATATAATTGAATAAGTATTGTATTTTTCCTCGGTTGATCTTTTGATTAGACGGATTCCCGGGATATGCAGTACGCTGTTTTTGATGTGTCGCTCCGAAAGAAACTATTCAATCAAAACCTGAACTGTATAGTAACTTTTGTCACAATAAATCCTGATGTTTGATCATAAATATATGTATTTTTGTCTGTGTGGCCTTGACTTGCATGTTCTGTGTGACACTCTTTTTATCTAGTGAGAACGAAGTTCTTATGACAGAGCATTGGCTTTCCTTTTAATTCCTTGTGAGAACGAAGATGTGTTCTAATCCAAGTATTCATGATCATGTTGGGCAGACGCTGAGAGAAAAGTGTTTCAGCAAATGCATAACGAAACCAGGATCAAGCCTCAGCGGGAACGAGAGCAGCTGCGTTTCGAGATGCGTCGATCGCTACATCGAGGCCACGGGAATCATCAGCCAATCCCTCTTCAGCCAACGTTGATCGGAAGTGGCCAGTAGAAGTCGACTGATATGCGAGTTAGGAGAGTTAAAGTTTGCAACTTTACGCCTTACTAGAGAAATGACTGAGTTGGTGGATTGTGAAAACAGGGGTGGACTCTTGTTGTGTTTAACTGCAATGACTCCTCTGCCTTAATATCCACCCACCCAAGATTTGGCCATTTCATCTTTTCTCTTGTGTATGCGACTGAAAAAAAACATCGGCATTGAGATTATGTTGTCCAAGAGTTGACGTAGAAACCGGAACTATGCTCTTCAAGCGTTGTCCAAAAAGGGAGAGGAAAGACGAGAATCTTAACTGACATTGATTAAAGAAACCGGCAGACAACGTTTATCCCAAGTAAAATAAAACCTTCTCAAGTTACACAGATTCATAAACCAAACTCATTGCCGTTCGATCTGAATTGTCACATGAGTTATGTTGAACTCCCTCTTGATGTAGTCTATAACTTTGTCAAGAACCATATCTGCATCCGCCTCAGGCCTGATCTTAACATGACAAGCCAACAGTACTTTCCCAACAGTGATTGCCCAAATGTGAAGCTCGTGAACTGCCACAACCTCGTTCATCTCGCACAGTCCCTCCTCAAGCCTCGTGGCGTCTATCTCCCTTGGCGTAGACTCCATCAGCACCTCTAGAATGTTCCTCAGCATTCTGATTGTGGTTCCCAACACGATCACTGAGAAAACTAGAGTGCATATCAGATCAATGATCTTCCACTCGGGCTTGTACCATATGATTGCCCCTCCTATCATCACACCAACGCTCTGGATTGAATCTCCAAGCACGTGAAGGTATGCTCCCTGTACATTTATGTTCCGTTGCTTCTCTAGCTTGATCTCATTTCCTTGACAGTTTTCAGCTGCAGGGCCTTTCTCAAGAAGAGATTCAGATAGGCGTAGTTCATCCGTGTTTTGGTGACTGTGATGATCATGCCCATGTGATGAATTACTGTCATGATGATGGTGATGATGTGTTGTTATTGTCAATCCATGGCCATGGCTGTGACTATGGCCATGATCATGACCGTGACCGTGACCATGATCATGACCCAAAAGAAGAGCCATTGCAATGTTTACAAGCAAACCAAAAGCGGAAACAATGAACATGAGAAAGCCCTGAACTTCACCGGTGTCGTTGATAAGCCTAGCGATTGCTTCATAAACTAATATACCTGCAAGAAGCCATATCATCTGGATAGAAACAAGAGCGCCAAGAATCTCGATTCTGAAGAAACCATAAGATTGGCGTGGGTTGGCCTCCCATCCTGAGGCCCAGAGTGAGAAGAGGGATATCGCAAAAGCTGCGACGTCTGACAACAGATGAGCTGCGTCTGTCAGAATCGCAAGACTGTTAGCTTTGATCCCTCCAACGACTTCTACAGTCATGAAAACAGCACAGAGCAAAACAGCCATCAAGAGCTTTCTCATAGAGGCTGCCCGTTCTTTCGCGTCCATAGAACTCGTCTTGGCATCAGAGAACCCACATGGCGCTTCTCCACACGATTTGATTCCCCCAAGGCTCGTCTCACCAGATGATATGTCTCCACAAATCTCAACCATGTGTCCATGTTCATGTTCATGTCCATGTCCCTGGTTATGCCCTCCCATAATGTGTTTATGTTCATGGTTTTCTTCTTTCATCTGAAAAAAAAAACCCAAAAAGAAAATATCTGAAAGTATCCTTGCAGATTCAAGCACATTGACGACCGACCATTGTAGATCAGATTGTGAAACATTATATTAAAGTCTAACACTGTCATTCGTAAGTCTAGCACTTGCTTCACAAAAGTAAGATCCCAGCAAGAACTAAGAAGCCAAATCATCTGAATCAAAACATGATATCTAAGAACAGAACTGGAATTGCAGGTAGAGAATGAGATTAATCTCTATTATCAAACATCCGTTAGAGCTTCTATATGCAATGCTTAAAACAACAGGCAGCGCAAAATCATCTAATCTGTCCAGGGACATAATGGGGAAATAATACCTAAATCACACTATGATATGTTGGAAATAAAGACAATAAATTAAAATCTAAAGCAGGAGCCGTTTAGACGACCCTGAGCATAAGCACGAACACCGCAATGGAAAATACAGCGACACAGAGACTGAGAGAGACACGAAATCACGAGAAGTATGGAGCTTTGTCGCCGTCAGACAGTGTACGATCATGGGTCGACGAGCCAACAAGGGGGGGGGGGGAAGCGAAACGTCAATGCGACGTCTTCACGAGATGAAGCAGAAAAACGAAGATCAATCCAAAGGAGGAGGAAAAAGGAGATACCTTCGACACCCAGTGAAGAAGAGAGGAGAAATTCGAAGGTTGGCCGCAATGGGTTTGGGCGGATCTCCCTGCAACTCTTTTTTTTTTTTGGGAACTCTTTCTGTCTTAAAACAGATTTCTGCCACGCTCTTATGGAAAAACAAAAAGAGGAATATGCTCGGTGAGGATATTGAGATGAATCCCGTGATAGATTTCAATCTGCTATAATATAGGAAATATATAATATAGGAGTAATATCCGAGCCTGTTATAGGAACACAAATCGTAAAATTCCTAAAAAAGTAAAGAATTTCCAATTTAAAGAAAAGTAAAATCTCAAGTGACCAGGAAAAAACCAGCAAAATAGAAAATAATACGTACCTCTGAGTATATTTTATAATTTTCAATGGCATACCAACTACTTTTAGATGGCTTTTTTATTAATCTCGAGAGGGTTTTGATATGGAGGCGTGTTACAAAAGCAAAAAAGAAAAAAAAAAACACAAAGGAATATATATATTTATGATGCGATTTGGATGGATTTTACATTTGGGACCTCGACAATGATTGTGTTAGGTGCAGTGGGCAGTCAAATCATACACTAATCTTTCGTTTTTTTCTGGGTCGTCCACTCAGCGATTACAGATTCACAATACCCACACTTATTCTGTGAGCATATTTCTAAACTATAGAGTTTCTTTCTTTCAGCACTGCTTTTTTTTTAAGGAATTAGAGATCCATTCTTCTAGCTATCTGCCCAGAAAAGGGGGACTCTCACTTTGGACGGCTTGGCCGAGGGGAGAATTTGGTATCCATGCATCTTCTTTATTGGTATTGAAGGTTAAATGAATTTCCACATAACCTCTATATATATATATATATATTGATTGGGGGCAAGGGAGAAGGCAAAGTCATATGCTTTTTGTCGCTTGTTGGTGGCTCTATCTTGGAAAGAACAAAGAGACTTTTGTTTGGTCCTCATTCCTTTTTTTTATTATGCTTTAAATATCTCTCAGCGAGGTTAAAAGATGAGATGTGTGTCTCTATAGATAGTGTTGACTGTTGAGTTGAGTTTGTGGGGCGGATTACACCAATGATCCCACTTTACAAACACGTGCATTGAGAATGAACTCAAGAGTGATGCTTATCTCTTCCGACAGTGGCATACGGACACTCGGTTCCATGATTGTATCCCGAAGCTGTCTTCATCGTCTACCACTCACGCGACGCTTTGAAAATGAACTGTGTAGATTATTAACACGTGTCGTATGTTGGGTTTTCCAGTTCTAATCAAATACGGAAGGAAAACAGAACCACAAGAAACCTGTCGTCACATCACTACCAACGCTAGCATAGATGTATTGCTTTTGGGTAGGGCTGGTGATGGGCTTTTTATAATATCTAACCCAATTACAAATTGGCCATACCTCTTTCTATTGGATCATCGTGGGCCCAGCAGCCTGATGATGGCCTCACCAATGGTATGCTTTCGTGTTATACCAAATGATGTGGAAATAAAAATGAATGCAACCTCCTATTTGTCTGTGTTTTATATATATATACAGTAGTGTATATTTTCCGAATGAGCATCTAGGCTCATTTGTGATTATAATTTATGAATGAGGAATCGTTGCCACCGAATATTCCTCAATCATGTTTGCTTGATTTCTATAAACAAAAAGGCAATTAAACAATTAATTCAGATGAATCACAACGCCCCGACATCCAAAGCCTACGTGTTGACGCGTCAGTCTCATATTCCACGTGGCGTCATTCGATTGGATTAACTGTGTCTCGAGCATACGTGTCTCGGACCCCAAACCTTCCGTTAATTGCTGGTAAATACGTGATTTCTCCGTCTCGACAAACGCAGTTTTAAAAAGCATCTCATTCGCGAACACTTTTTTTTATAGCAAATCTGATACGTGATGGTAAAAAAAACCGAAAAATAAAAATAAAAAACCCCATGTTTTTTTTTAATAAATCATAGTTTAATCAAGCATCAGATTGCCAATTACAAGATCTAGAAGATAATACATACGCCGAAATGAACGGTCAAAATTAGCCTTTGAGGAATATAATTTCGACAAACCTTGACGCTCCAAAAAAACCATCAACTTGGGATATTTATCATATTTTTTATAAGAAAATACAATTTTTTTTTATGTCACATAAAAAAACTAATTTCTGCCGAAATCAATGGTCGTTAGGCTAACATTTTTAATGGTTTTTGTTTGCAAGTATAAAAAAGAGGTGTTTATGCAGCTGCTCGTCCACGCACGTAGAGAGAGAGGGAGGGAGGACGAGTGGTGGTCGAGATCCGGCGTCGATTCGTCGGGTTTCGTCCATTTGCCCATCGGAAATTCTCCGGTCTCAGTAGCCGTCACCGTCACCGTCACGAAGCAGTCGGAGAAGATGAAGGGTTCGGGCGGTGTTGTCGCCTCTGTAATCGCCTTGTCCACCGTTGCTGTTTCTTCTTCCTCGGCTCCTCCTCCTTCTCCTAATTCCCCCAAGGTTTTTCCTTTTTCTCTTTGTCAGATTTATGGGTTTTGTTTCCAGATCTGTGTTTTTGTTTCCCTTCATCAAGTTTATATTTTTTTTTGGCTTTGCCCAGTGTTAGGCATTTATCAATTTCATTCGTTTACGGGTTTTTAGTGTTGCATCGAATCGTTATTCAGTCAATCCCCGAGATGAATCGGATATTAAAGGAAATGCCTTTTCAATGACATCGTGTTTTAGATTCGATTATTGTCGTTTTTCTGGTGAACCAGATTTCCTTGCCATGGTGTGTTGTGTGGTCGAGGAGTGTATACAGTTCTTTCAATGCTCTTGGGCTTTGTGTAAGTTTGATACTGGGGGTTTGAACTGTTGAATCTTGTTCCATATGATATCGTGTTCTAAGAAATGTTTTGGGGATTGAATAAGGAAACAGGAATCGGAGAGGGGGAAGCTTCTGGCAAATGATTCGCAGCATACGGAGAAATTTGAGCCGAGGTTTGATGGGTTGAGGTTCATTGAGACTCTGATCACAGCCCACAGATAATCCCTTCTTTTATGTTTGACATTGGAAGCATCTGAATCTGTCTTATACGATTGATGTCTAACCCCAGTTTGTCAGTATCACCGCTGGTGCAAATGCTTTAAACTAATGTAGAAGCGTGAGTTGTGTCACGGGAATATTTCAGTACACATGTCCTGTTTTTGTTTTATTAAAGTTTACTGTATCTGTATGTTAGACGTTAACAGGGTGTGTTGTTCTTTTCTTTTGCTGTCGAGGCATTGTTTAGTCGGTCGATGGTACCATTTCTATGCAGGCAAGATATATGGAAATGGGCCTCCTTTTGTCGGCACACTATTGATTTCGCCATGTGGCAATTGCATCCTCGGTCGTGTGTTGCGTACCACACACCATATACACATCCCTACGAAGCCCCATTGTGGGTTCGAACTGTGGTTGCTCACCCAAACCACCTTGCCACCACGGTTGGGCCCACTGTTACCATTTTGTATTTGTCGTGAGGCTGTGCTGCTTTTGTTGATTTCATGCCCGCTGCTGAAAACGAGACGTTCAATGTCTTCCCAAAGTGCAACGCCTGCAGACACCTTTTATTTCTTCCATAGACATGTGCGGCAGCACACAGTGTGACACAGCTACACGACCAGAGTGTAAGAAAGCATCCGTATTTGTTCCAGACAGCCACTTGTATCACTGATCAAATCAGTTCTTCGCTCGTGTCTCCATCACCGTAGACTAACTCCGACTCGTGACAATTGTCTCTTCTTGGTGTATCAACCCAATCAGCGGATAACTTCGCTGTAGATCTAGGATGGATATAGTCGGACCGAAGATACGAGAAACCATCCTGGTTATCAAAATTCCGCGGTAGATTTTTTTTTTTTGGTTTAACTAAATTTCCGATGTGCGTCGATTTATTTTATGAACAACAACTTACCCAAAAATCCCAGAGGCATTGACGTCCAGCTCATCCCAAAAATCAAATCAAAATTACTCTCCTTTTTTAAAAAGTTTTATAACTTCAATTTTTGAAAACCCAGTAATCTTAACTTACAAGTAGTTCTAATTAGAAATCTTGCGTTCGAATAAAAACAAAAGGCAGATGAGATGATTACATAACATTGGCGAAGATGCAAATTTACGAAAGCTGAAGCACTAACGGCGATTAGAGATGCAGAAGGCATCGCAGAGTCTTGCCTTGGTCGAGCATTTGAAACGCTTTGTTAATCTCTTCAAATGGAAGCTGGTGCGATATGAACATGTCCAAATTTACAACCTGCCATCCATAAAATAGGTTTAAGTAGTATACGTCGGTAGATTTTCAAGAGCGAGGAAAGAGGCATACTAACCCCATTCATGCAGTCTGTAATGAATGCAGGCAATTGGGTTTTCCCTTTGAACCCACCGAAGACAGAAGCTGTGATGGATCGCCCTTCGAACAGCTCCATGGGATGAAGTGGAAGCAGGTTTGGGCTTGTATGAACTCCCAGCAGCACTGTCAGCCCTAATCCCTGTTCGCTCATTATTCATACCATTAATTAATTTCTTTTTCCATTTATTACATATAATGAAAGGTTGAAACTACACTTACAGCACGTGTAGAGAGAAAAGCCTCGCGAAGGGCCTCACCGCTGCCAGCGCACTCAAAGCTGTAGTCCACACCTCCCTCCGTAATCTCCCTCACCCTCTGCGGGCGTACGTACGTACGTATCACAAGTTTCTTTCTTCTTTCCAACCCTAGGAAAGGGGACTCCTGCACTAAATATAAAAATTACCTGGTGGGCAGGCCTGCCCTCGTCCTTTGGATTGATGAATTCTGTGATCCCTGCCTCTTTGCCTGTAACACACAAGCATATGATAAGCTTCATTTCTCTTTCAAGTCTCCCGCTAATTTCGGAAGAAATATCGATCCCCACCCATTTTGAACTTTTCGGGGTTGATATCAATCCCTATGATCTTGGATGCTCCTCTTGCTCTCGCACCTTCAGCTACCTGTCTCGTTTATGGCAAATATAACATGGAATAGTTTATATTAGGGGTGGACAGGTAACCACAATTTTTAGGGTATCCGAACCCAAATCCGAACCCGAAAAATAACACATTTTAAAATTTGAACTCGAATCCGAATTTTCGGGTATCCAAAATATATTAGATAATTTTCGGATACCCGCAGATACACGAATCCAAAAATTTTTAATTATTTTTTTTAAAAAAATTTATAAATTTATAGATTTTATACAAATAATTCATAAAATTAATAAAAATAATTAAAAATATTTATATTTAAAATGATTAGATAATAAAATAATAGTTTATATATATATATATAAATATAAAATTCAAGATAATTGATAGATATTTTTATTAATTTTAAAATTTTAAATAAATCATATTTATTTTTTATTATTCGGATACCCGCGGATAATTATCCGATCCAAAAGTGTAAATCCGAATCCGAAACCGAATTTCGGATTTTAGATATTTTAAAACCTGATCTCTATCTCAAAGTATAACGGGTACCCGATTTTCGAATATCTGATCTTCGGGTCGGGACGGATACCCGATTTCCGGATAATTTTGGCCACCCCTTAGTTTATATAGTAAAACCATGGGAAAAACTTACGGCGAGTCCAACAGCGCCCAATCCAAACACAGCCACGGTAGATCCATGTTGTACATCAGCCACATTCCACGCAGCACCCACTCCTTCATAATACCCACAGATTATTTGCCATATAATCTTACGTATATACGCAACAACAAAAAAAAGGGAAAATGACATTTTCCTACACGAATTTATCAAAATGTGACATTTTCCTACACGGATTTTTAATTTGACAAATGTCTACACCCAATTAACAAATTTTCCAAATACCTACACGAATTATCCAATTTTAGTGCAATTAACTACACAATCCAAAATTATCAATTAATTGCTGACGTGACATGCCACGTGGCGGCTCACATGGCATGCCACGTGGGATTTTGGCCATGTCAGCGCGAATTAAAAAAATAAAAATAAAAAATAAAAATATATTTGTATGTATGCATATATATATATTTTTTAATTTTATAAAAAAATTAAATTTATATACATACAAATATATAAATATATATCTGTATATTCATATATATATATATATATATACAAATACAAATATAAACATATATATATATACAAATATATATACATATACATATACATACATACAAATATATTTACATATGTGTATGTGTGTATATAAAAATTTTTATTTTTATTTTTTTTAATTCGCGCTGACATGACAAAAAAAATCTCACCTGGCATGCCACGTGAGCCGCCACGTGGCATGCCACGTCAGCAATTAATTGATAATTTCAGATTGTGTAGTTAATTGCACTAAAATTGGATAATTCGTGTAGGTATTTGGGAAATTTGTTAATTGAGTGTAGACATTTGTCAAATTAAAAATTCGTGTAAAAAAATGTCACATTTTGATAAATTCGTGTAGGAAAATGTCATTTTCCCCAAAAAAAACAATTTCAATTACCGGTGGAGACACCGCAGCTCAGGAGGCTCATCTTTTCAAGAGGGAGGAAAGGATCAAGCTTAACCAGACAGGCCGAATCTATGACAGTGTACTCAGAAAAGGTTGAAGTGTTCAGAAAATGGTAAATAGGTTTGTGGTCTTTGGTGGAGAATCTTGTGTTCCCGTCACTTGCCATGACTTTCTTCATTGGATTCACTTGAAATCTGTCACAGAGATTAGCTTTGCCTCGTTTGCAGATTCTGCATTCACCGCACTCTCCGTTGAATATCGGGATGACGTGGTCTCCGGCCTTCATGTCCCCTACACCTTCCCCTACACTCTCCACTACCCTACAACATACATACACACATACATCTCTCGGTGTCATTAATGAAGGGGCAAAGAATTAACCAAAGCATTCAATTGTTTTTACCCTGCTGCTTCATGGCCAAGAATGCGAGGGTATGCTTGCTGGGCCTCGTTCTGCCAAACAAGAAAACATAGTGAGACAGAGATTTTCTAGGGCATATATCTAACGGTAAAATGGACGTGTACCTCTCCTTTCCATGCACTTAGATCGGTGTGGCAGATTGAAGTGAAGAGGATTCTAACCCTAACCTCCAGTGCCTTGGGAGGATCCACCTGAACTTGTTGTATGACAAGAGGTTCTTCCGGACCCCATGCCACAGCAGCTGCAAGCAACCACACGGAAACGACTCTAGTAAACATCCAAAAGTTGTGGACTTTTGAGGCATAATGAAGGAAGAGCACACGAAACAAGGGAATATCCTTGGATACAAGGGAGATCTTTAGTTCTTGTTTCCCATGGAAAAAGGGTCGTCAAAGAGTTAAAATGCGAGAGATGGCGAAATTGATCAGACCACATATAAGTATAAAAAGAAAACTCAGATAGAGGAAATAGGAGATCTAACAGATGGAGATTACAACCTCTGCAGATTATAACTTTGCCAAGAGTGTCACCAGCAGCAGAAGCAGCTGAAAGCTCCTCTTTTGACAAACCCCCATTCATCGGCTTCTCTATCTAACCCACAGACTTCTATTTCGTAATCTCGAGAAAGATGTGACATCCGCTTGGGTATCCGTTCATATATACACACATGGATACAAATATCAAAGTCCAAGCGTACGCATGCATGGGGGGCCATTACCTATTTATTTCTCAAAGACTTTCCGTCTCTACGGAAGATATTTGCATTCATCGACTTTTCGTTGCAGCTGAATTTTCTTTTCATATTCCGAGATTTTTCTGACCCCTTGAAAATGTGTCACCCATTCCGATAAGTAAATTTCTTATCTCAAATCCACCGCTCTCCGGAAATATTGTGTGTGTGTGTGTGTGTTGATAAACAGTTTTCACAATCCAGAATTATTTACACGAAAGAACCTGCCGAAGCATGAATGAAACGAACGAAGGCCCATCGCATTAACTGAGTATGCATGCCCCTTTGGGTGCGACATGACGTCTACCCCCGACCCAGTCCACGTCGCGGTGCACATCGTATTAAATGCCCCCAATCACAATATTTAATTCGGGAACTCATCTTATTTCTAGGGTCGGATGTGTACCTCTATTTGAAACGGATTTTTTTCCCTTGTATTGCTTTGAATATCGATTAAATCAACCACCGCGCCTAGATAATGAATGCCCCTAATTAACATTTAATCTTTTTTGGTAAAGATTAACATTTAATGTTGATATATACATAACTATACATGTACATAGAACTTACTTGGATGAATAATGGTTGTTCCGTCAAATAAATATATGGAGATGGCCTTCACGAGTTTGTCGGGACAATTAACGTGGATATAGTGTTAGTAGGGCCTACATCTTTCATAATATCTCAAAAAAAGGTCATTTAATGGCCACTTGCTTATCGAAATCGTAAGCGGAAACTAACTCTGAATATGGACAGCGGCGGTCGTAAATGATTCCAAACAAGAGAAGAGTCAACATTGACTCGGTATCCGCTTTGACCATTTTTTTTCCATGACACATGGAACTCTCCAGATGACTCGGAAGGTTCCTCACACAAAATCGGTGGAATTTGTTTATGTTTTTCTCCCTAATTTCTCTTAATTGCTTCGGATTTTCATATCAAATTTTGTAGCAAAATTTTTTAACTTTTTTTTGAAACAGTTGTGAATATTCGGCATTGAACATAAGGAATTGATACAAATAGAAATAAAGCAGCGCGCAGATGCTGAGGGTGAGGACTCAAACTAGCTTCGATGAAAATAGTTTAAGCATTCAAATTGGAGACGTTTAATTGCATGCATCTCTCGCTTGTGCCCTTCAAACGTCTCGCTCTCCAGAGTTCTGATGTGTGTATATATATATATGCACTTGGTTCGTGCAATAAGCCATCACTCTTCATCGGCTTTTTTAGATGTGAAAAGACATGGTGGAATGGCATTTGCCCTTCTTCATGAACCAAGAAAGAAGACAACTTCCGAAGAAGAATTCTCAGACAATTCAACTTTGAGATTCAGAGATCTTCATTAGTTCAGTGTGTTACTTGTGTCTCACGTCGTTCATGAGTTAAGCAATGCAGGTCAGCTTAATTCAATGACAATGACAAGTACGCCTTCTGTTAAATATTGGCAGAAAAATGTAAAAAAATATGATTATAACTATAAAATCAATTAGTAATTGTAAGTCAGAATAAAATATGAGAGAATTGCATGGTGATGCTTTCGGCAGAGATAGGGACATTTTTTTTCACCATAAACCCCTTTTAGAAGTGTGGTTACTTTGAATTTTGGATAAGTTAATCAAATTAAGCAACTGTGAAATTTGGTGTGAATCTGCACACGGTCAAGCAAAATCAAAATGATTAACCATGACTATATCGACATTTAAAAAAAACAGGGATTGAGTAAATCTATGATATTAGTCTTATACATATAGACGGTGTTAAATTGGGGGGACAATATATTGGATACAATGATTAATATATTGTCACAAAACCCACCATGAGATGGTCTAGTGGTTGAGTTGAGGTGGTTAACACTTCAAGGTCAAGTGTTCGATCTTTAGTAGCGAAGAGGGAGAATTTCTGGACTAATTTAGCCCATATACAAAGACTATTCACGGACAAAAAATATATCTATACAACGCATCCGAAAGATAGTAGTTAGGACTCCTCCCTTATTAAAAAAAAAATATACTGTCACAACGAAACTGTTGTTTATTATTATGAATAAAGAGAAAGTGCAAAAAGCCTTAAAAGGAGTGAGTGGCACTTGATGGTAGTCTTTGCCTTGTTGACTGAGAGTTTGACCCTTTTTTCTTTATTAGTTTAGGATCCTTCGAGATAAGTAAAGCAACAATGCGTGGACCCTTCATTACACTTTCCTTTTATTTCATTTTTTTATTCACATTTTTTTTTGGCGTTTTAGTAAAATATTGGACTACCAACAAGAACACAAAGCCACTCACTCGTCTTCCTTTCTCTTTTTCTCCCACTTTTCCTTAAAAAACAAAAAAAAAGAAACATGTTAGTGCAATTATTTGCACGAATTGTTTTAGTTGTTAACTGGATAATATGGTTTCAACAATTTTGAAAGATTTCAGAAGAAAAATCCGGAGAGATAGAATTCGAAAAAATCTGAGATACGTTTGTAGAGTTTCAGATAGAGACAAAGACTTGAAGAGATAAAATCAAATACTTGAAAAGATAAAGATAGAAATGAGATCTTAAAGATAGAGACAAAATCAGAGAAAATCAAGGGCAAAATTATCAGATCAATTCGTGAAAATCTAAGGCGAACAAGATGAACCTATATAAAGAGAAACAAGTGCAAAGCTCTAAAGAGAATAAGAGTATATTTATACTAAAAGAGAGTTTTTCTGTGGGTTAGTGATTACTCATTGTAGATTAAGTGTGAGTTTAAAGAGTAAACCGATTGGACAAATCTTTTTTTCTCAGATGAATGTTTTATGTTGTGGAGTTTTTTATCAGTAGAATTCATCATGAGAGAGGAAGAAAATCAAAGAGAATTTTGTCTGTGTATCGAATGTAATTCTAACAATACATGAGTTGTTAACTGTTTTTCTTAAATGAATAGAATTGGTTAATTTTACATTTACTCGAAGTCCAAACTTTTTCTAAACCAACCATTAATTGGTAGTTTATAAATTGATTGTCGACGGGTGCCAAGAAAGATACAATAGACACACCCGCAAAGAATCTAGTTAAAGTAGGTATTCTTAGTAACCAAAGTACTCGAAGAGAGATTTAAAAAAAAAAAAACTGAAAGTGATTTGCTTATTCATCAGCAAAATGCAAAGGAATGCGCAATATAAATATAAATAACAAAAAAAAAAAAACGATCGGCGAAAGATTCCCCATCTTTTTTTTTTTGGTAAGGAAGATTCCCCATCTTTCGTTTCATGCGCGCGGCTTTTGAGCCTATGTATATGTGTGTGTACTTTCAACGTATTATATATGCATGTGCAAGAAACATATTGCCTACCAGTTATAAAAACAGAGAGAGACCATATGGGAAATTGCTTGTTCGGAGGGTTAGGCGACGAAGGAGAGGTGATTAAAATAATAAAATCCGACGGTGGAGTTCTCGAGTTCTGCGTTCCCGTCACCGCCGGCAACATCACCGACGAGTTCCCCGGCCACTCCATTTTCCCTGCCAATAATGAGCATATTCTCTATCAACCCTTTTCTCACGACCATAACCTCGTCCCTGGTCAGTCCTACTATCTCTTGCCAGCAGCTGATGATCATTCGGACAAGATGACTGTCGGGGGGAGCAGCCACGTCAGATCCAACAGCGAGACCTTGCCGGCGATTACTCCCTACAGAATGTCATTGGACTATAATAACAAGAACCAGAGGGCGTTGAAGAGATGTTACACGGAAGTGTTGTCAAGGAACTATTACAGAGCCCAAAAGCAGAGGAAGTGGAGTGGGAGAAGTGGAGTGTGGAAAGTGAAGCTGGCCATCAGCCCACAGCAGCTTTTGAACATTCTCTCTCACGACGGGACAACTCTTGACCTCATGGAGAGCATCAGAGCCGTTGCGAACTGCGGAAACGCAGCCCCTTCGTCCTCTTCCTGCTCGTCTTCTTCTGTGGCCTTCTCCGATCAGTGGAGTCTATCCAGCAGCAGAAATGCTTCCTCTAAGAATGATTTTGATCCCAAGACACTTCATGATGAGGACAAATATTAGTCGGTACGGTTCCTTTTATTCACATCAGCCATATGCTGTCCTTTTTAAAAGCTGTATAATCATAGGGCGCATCAACTCCATATCTCTAACATAATATATCGTGTTTTGCTCGTTCAAGCCCAAATAAGAGGGCTCTTGTTTCCCAAGCAAGAGTAGTGGGTCCTTAATATCTTGTTCCAGCGCGCGGGAGAAAAAGGCACAACAAAAATCAACCACTAGAAATTCTCTAATCATAATAGCAATGCGTTGTGCTTCCACCAATTATCAAACGTAAGGCAAGGCTTGAGTATACTAAAACGTTATGCGCAACCAGCAGTAATACACATTCTATCCAATACAAAGGAGTCCATATAAGTATCATAAGAAATCAAAACCAAAACAGTCTCTGCATTTTGTGAATGATGATACGACTTGATTTGATCACCCGGCCAGCTTCAATCTCAATCTCAATCTTGTTCAAGAAAGTTTGTATCTTCACCAGTCCCAGAGATTCCAGCCATTGACTTACAATTCAAATTCGTCTTCGAGCTTCAGGGCCTCTGCTGCAGCCTCTTCCTCCTCGTCATCAACCACAAAGTAAGGGTTGTGCACCTCTGGCCTGAACTTGTAGCCCGTAAAGATGTAGAACGCAAGTGTGGCCACCTCTCCGGCAACCACACTGGTCCAGAGGTACTTGTAAGAGGTAATGGTCTCCAAGGCATAGACAACGACACGGGTGAAGTAGATATAGCAGATAACGACAATGTAGTATTGCCTAAACAAAGTCAACTTCATCAAGTTAACAGCAGCCTTCCCGTCAGTCTTGGCCGCCTCCCGCAAGTTTTTGATCGACCAAACAATCGGAAACAGAACAGCACAGCAGCAAATGACATCAACAAGCAAAAAGATCTGTTTCCATGTGATCCAGTCATGGCCATACGGCCCGGTCTCATCGATAACCACCTGGGCAATGTTAGCCACGACCTGGAGGGGAATAACAATCATCAAGACCTTCTTTTCCTTGTCCTGCAAGTATGGCTTCAAGAAGGACCATCCCGTCCCGATCAAGACGATCAGAGTGAACAGAGTGATTCCCTTTAAGAAACTGAATATGTAGAACAACACATCCCAACCGTGAGCACTTCCAGTTCTCTTGACGTAGGATTTATCCTCAGCCTCACACAACAGGTTCAAAGCTTTCAAAACCACAACGCCCAACATGAAGAAATGGATGGCGAAGACGGTGAGGCGTTTCCTATACAGGACGTAGATCCAAGTTCCCGCGAGAAAGAAGTATACCAGAAAGAAGAAGAAATAGACCTTGGGAAGGCCGGTTTTTCCGGCGGAGAGGTAATCCCGGCGGCCGCTCTTTTTTTCGAGGTTGTACATGGCGGATCTGACATCCATGCTGACTTTGACCTGCTGCAGGCAGTTAGCGAAGACCAAAGAGTACTGATCGGCGTCGTTCTCGGTGAACACGGTGTCGAAGCTGCTCTTGTCGCCTTTGAGATTGTTGAAGGTGAAGACATGCTTCACCAGATCCGACTTGAGAGCGCATGTCACCTCCCTTTCCTCCAGCTGCTGAATCACGTGAAACCAAGCGTCCCTTGTGCAGAGGAAGAATCCGACCTTTGACAGATCCAGATCAGGGTTATCAGTCGAGAGCGAGATCTTCGAGACGTTGAGCTCGAGTCGACCCATGTGAGTGAACCCGAATTCGTCCAATGGGATGATTGGTCGATCATCGGATCGGATCTCCGTTGACCGGATCTCGGCGAAGGCTCCAGAAATCGAAAGAAACAAGAAGAGAGCTAAGTAGAGAGGAGGCAGATCCATGGAGGATTTCGCTAGGGTTTGATTCCCAAAGAGGAATTTCAGATCCAAGAACGATTGGACTCCTTCTGGTTTGGATCGTGAAATTACAGAAATTGAACCAGAATGGATCTCTTGGCCCAAGCAGCCAACTTTGTCTCTTCGTCTGGAGCGAAAATGGTTGAAAATTAACAAATTTTCAAGAGAAGAGTCGAGGCGAAGGAAGAAGACTGATTCCAACGCTTTGCGAAATGACGAAACTGGCCTCGAGACTTTTCTAAAATACGAAAGGACAATAGCGATGTTGTCGGGACATCAGCGTGGGCCAAAAGGTAATTTTACAACATTGAAGAAGAAAATTGGAGTGAAAACCCATGGCTTGGAAGCTAAGCAAATGCATTTGATTTTTTCTTTGGGATACTTCAGAAGTCGCAAAACTTTACAAGTACGTTATAGTTTTGATAAAGAGCTTCTATCCTTTTGGAACAATTTACAAAAGCAGCCGACGACCTAACAAAGTTTACGTAGGTGTTCATACCAAAAAAAAAAAAGTTTACGTAGGTGATGTGAATTGATACATCTATATATATATATATATATTATATATGTAATAATTAATATATCATCTATGATTATCTTGATTCATGGAAATATGTAAATTACAGAGTAGAGTACGAAGAATGGTTGGTTTCAGCACATAAAGATTCAGAAGCTTTAAGGTAAGTTGATTACATCAGAAAGATTGTTGTGGGAGAAGAAAGCGAGAACGCCGACAAAAGGAGCGTTGATGTAAGTGGCGGGTTCAGATTGCTGATAATTGCTGCGATCGTCGTTGAACCTGTCACTGTTGTCAGGACCTCCAACAATGGCGCCGACGAGGAGGTTAGGGTTAGGGGAGTTGGAGTACAGGTACTGAAACCCGGAGTTGCAGTCGATGGGAAGAGGGTGGGAATGAATGGAGGGGACAGAAGATGCTCGATGATGCAGATGCTGCGGATATCGGTCGCCGAATCCAACCATGTAAGACATTTTCATGGGATTACGGCCTAGAATGTAGTCAACTTGCTTCCTGGCCTGAGCTACGATCTGGGACGCTGTGACAGTGGAAGTGCCGCAAGTGATGGATCTGTCGCCGAGGTACTTGGCGTACGCGAGGAGGAGGAAAGTGGAGGACGTGACGTATTGGAGGTTGCTTTCTCCTGCTTTGTAGAGAAGACCGCCCGGTGTGTATTGGTTCTGGAAGCTAGAACTTCCAGGGATGAAGGAACATATGTAGTTGTCCGCATGCGCTTTGTACAGTTGAAACTCTGCTGTGTTTGTCTCTAAGACGTCCTGCAACAATCCAATCCAATCCAGATTGTTGTTGTAGAAGAAGAAGAAGAAGAGAAAGA
>NW_010965019.1:672305-677301 GCF_000463585.1 Tarenaya hassleriana
AAGAGTGTGTGTGTGTATATATGTATGTAGGGTTTGCCTTGGAGAGAAGAACTTTGGTGGCGGGTCTCTTGTCATCCCAGCTGAAGGAGTAGTCGTCATCGTTTGCTCCCATCAGCTGCCCGTTTGATCCGATGTACTTGGAGTAGGAGTTGTTGTTTGAGGCCCTGTAGACCCATGCTGCTCCCCACAGCAGCTCATCCTTCCAAAATTTTCCCAACAGCATCTAAATATACCAATATGTATAGATTTACCCTTTTTGGAGTTTTGGGGGTTTCGTACCTGATATCCGGAATAAGAGCAGTAAAAGGGACAGACCGCCGAGCCAAGGGAGCTGCTGTAAGAGCCTCTGTGCCTATCGGCAAAGTCAAACACCTGGATGGAGGCGGTGAGAAGCTTAGAAGAGTAGGAAGGGTCCGAATGTTTGAAGACAATGGAGGAAGCAGCCAGAGCAGCAGCGGTCTCAGCAGCCACGTCAGAGCCAGGGTTCTGCGTCGAGATCTTGAACACTGTCCGAGGTGTGTCCATATCCTCTGGCCTCTCCCAGCACCTGTGCTCCATATTCGGGTCTCCCACTTGGACGTACAAGGAGTCGGGGGTGGAAGTAGAGGCCTTGAGAAGATAGTCGGAGCCCCAACGGATGGCGGCTCTCGCATTCTCAACCTGTCCGCCCATTGATTCACCAAACTCAATGACGCTCCATGCCAACATTGTCACCGTGAACGCCATCGGCAGTCCAAACTTCACATTGTCCCCTGCATCATAGTACCCTCCTACTAGATCCACCTACCCACCCAGCAAAAAAAAAACAGCATTGTTTGTTGTTACCATGCACGCAGGCCAACAAAGAAGGAACAAGGAAGAAGACAAGAGAGGAGTGTACATGGTAGGACGAGCCATCGGATAAAGCGGAATGACCCCTCCAAGAAAGGCGCTGATCAGGGGGCAACCTGCCAGACCTCTGCCCCTCGAAGAAGAGGATAGACTTCTCCAGGGCATCCCTGTAATCCTGAGACGTGAACCCCCTCCCTCCCTTTATTACCAAACTCCATATTATCGTCACCACCACAATCACAGCCCCTCTCTTCATTGTTTTTGTTTCTTTAAAATGCACAAGAGTGGGAAACGGCATTTATAGGCGACTGGGAAATGTTTTTCATATAGAGACTAATGGTTAATCATGTGGGTTCTCTATTAAACGAAAAACCATTTTCAACTCGGATCATGGAGCTGACACGGGTTCTACTGCCCACATTTTGGAACTTACTATTGTGGGGACTCCCCCCTCTCGGATATCTGAAAGCCTGAAACTTTATCCCTACGATAAGAAGAAGAAGAAGAAATGGATGTACATGTGACAACTTTTGCGTAATTTTCAACAAAAAACTGCGAGGGGGCTTCGGATACCCGTAATTGATGGCGGAATGTTGTCGTATGGACACTTGTGTTTTGTCTTTCTCGTGTTCACGGGGTGCTTCCCTTCACTCACGCCTCCACAGTTTTATTCGTTGAAAAGACAAAAATTGTTATAAACCGCAGCAGCCATCATTACAAAACAACTCAAATTAATTGGGCCAACTGTAGGTGTTACAAATCATGTGACCGTGATGGTCAAAACGCTTCATATTCCCCCTCCGATGCAACGTCTTCATTTGTGGTCCATTTGTATTCGTTTTCTGCTTTGAGGCTCTTATTCTTTCTCATGAAAAGTTGTTCATGATTTCACTTGCCGTCTCTTTCCATTAGTAAATTCGGCCATTTTGGTTCAGTGGCCGCTCTAATCGCTTGTTCGGTTTCTTTCAAACAGAGCGAGTGAGTCTGGGATCCTTCATAAAAGCCCCGAGAACAGCCAGATTCTCAACCCGCCAAGTGTACGTTGACTAGAAGAAGGGAATGTGGTAAAGCCCGTCGCTTGGGCCAAATTGATGGCCACTGAACCTGCTATTTGAATCATGAGGCCCAACTCATTGGTATTGGGCCGGTACCATTACCTCAAATTTAAGCCCATGTCGTGTCACCGTCAAAACCCATACATCATATAAAAAAAAATATTTCTCTTGTCGCCAACCAAAAGTGGAAAACGAATGAACCTTGGGAACCCGAAATCATGGAATTTTAAGCCCCTACGTACCGAGGAGGAGGTGGTGATGACTTTGCTCCTATGCTTTCCGATGTTTCGTTACCGTGATCATATTGCTTTCGGATTGAACCAACTTAATTAGCAGTTCTGAATTAGGGTTTTACGGGTACCCGTAGGAAGGAGGTGATGTGACCGAACCAGTAGCACCTTCGAGGAGTGCGTGATATTCGCAGAGGAAGACGACCCATAAGTTAATGTCTTGCCCCCTACCGAACCCCATTTATGGCTTCTCATACTTTTCCAACTCGACTCGTTGACCTTTTCACCTGTCAGTAGAAAAACCATTACTATTGCATGTGGGCTCGTTCATTTATTTTCTTGTGGTCTACTATTATTCTTTTCATTTGGTTTTTTTCTATCTCATATCGAGTTTTTGTATCCATGATAAAACGCACTTGGAGTGATTAAATGGAACACACCCCCAATGATGTGCGGCCATTGCTGAATGCGCCCAGGGTCAACGTCATCAGCCATTATTTAATAATGTATATAGAGATGGTTGTTGTTTCCAACATCAACCAAAGGATCCAAAAATATGCAAAGATATATATATATAGAGGTTCCCTTCTTCACACATATGCACCACTTTAACAAAAAACATATACATATATGTACCACTTCTCAAATTAACTCGCAACATGCAGCATGGCTCTAAGTTCTTAGTTAGGCATAGATAGATAGATTTATACTCTCTTTTTTTTTTTTCATTTCTTTTCTCTGTATACCTCATATAATCCAGATTTTTTTGAGCGTGACCCTGTTGCCTGTTGGTGTGATTTTATATCTTTTTTTAGCTTTCTATTTTTTATTTTTTTTATTTTTTTTTTGTATGATATTTTTATTTTATTTTTAGTTAATCGTACAAATTCAATAACTTTCATTATACATAATCAAACCATACATCATATCTATCATTAAAAAGATAATTCCAATATTTACACATAATACACCAAATCATACAAAAGTTAAACATAATTTGTTAAACCTAATTTTTCAAAACACAGAACCCACTCCAAAATATATTTCTTTTAAAGAAGTTATTTCTCTCTCACTATCTAAGTTGAATAGAATATATAAAAAACTATTTAAATCATACAAAAGTGTAAAAATTGTAATTTTTAATGGAAAATTAAGAGCCCGCCAGTTTTTGAGTTAGCGTGAAAAAAATGAAATAAGATTTCTTTAATTATGGATTTTTAAAATGATATAGAAATGCGTAAAGAGCGTTATTTTAATGGAAAAAGTAGCGATTATAGAGAATAATAATATATAAACTCAATTGTTGGAGTTCTAGAACAATAGATAATAAGTGTGATTAAACAATTTCACAAAAAAAAAAATCCATTTTATATATAATTCGATGGGTTGGTCTTACAAAGTAAAGAGTAAGAAAATTTCCAACAGTGCTTGGAACATGTCATCGGAGGGTCTGTTTAATAATAGGACGGCTATGCTGTCCTGATGGGTCGGCATCCGTTGGATGTGATTGACAAATTTTAATGCCACATGTCACTCCTCCCCCTTCCATTCATCTTTTTGTTCCTAATATTTTATTCTCATTCTACCGACATTGGACTGTTGGATTTTAATTTTACTCGCACCAAAAAATCCACATTGCATAGTCAATGCCCGAACACGAAAAGTCTCCCATCATACATGCATGTATTCGAGAATAAACGGTGATTGGTTTTGATGTAAATTGGGATTCATGATACATATGTATTATGAGTATGGTGGTGAATTGGTTTAAAGTGTTATGATTTGTCGACAGAATTTACATTCGGTTTCTGAATGACCGTTTGAACGAAATATCGCGACCGATCGGTGAAAACTTCCGAGTTTTCATATTTTTTCGACGTTTTGGTATTTATAAACACACTAGACGCCACATAATACGAGTAACAACAAGAAGAATATAAAACACACGGATTTGTGATAAGATCTAAACGATTTTGTGAGATATTTGAGTGTTCTTACGAATCGTTTTTCTGCAGAAAACTATGCGCGAGAGTTTCTTTGTTTTCGGTTAAACAAGTTCTATCTATTTGATGATTATCGGAAGGATAAACCGAAATCATTGTCGTTTCATTGTATCTCAAATATGTATTTCTGTAATTCCATTTACCCGGTAGGGATAGAATAACACTTTTAAAAAAGTATTCATCACGTCTTGAAGTTATATCCGGTTATCTACTGTTTTATATATGTTTTGATAAGTTGTAGAATGTATTATCCGAGTAGATCGAAGACAGGATATGTATGCGTTTTCATATTATTGGTTTTAACTACAGCATACATACGGCGTATTTGTAAATATAATCAGTTGTATATTTTCCATTTTTGAAAGTTTAATATATTGGAGGTAATTAAAAAAGGGGAGGTGGGGTACATGTATTATAAGTGTATGTGGTGCACTTGCCCCGACTGGGGAATTACTTACAGAGAGGGATTCAACGCCCACCCAATTCATCACTTTGGCCAACAAAGGATTTTAAATGTTACAATAAATTCATGCATCTGCCATCTGTTATTACCCCTCTCTCTTCATTAATTTATAACTCTCTCTCTCTCTCCCTCTCACTCTCTACAATTGCCTAATTTGTATTGTCCGTCACGCTCACATGCCCACAAGACTTAAACGCCACAAACACTGCCATCAGCTCCACCGCAGCATGGGCGTTTCGCGGTGGCTCAACCGCATTGTGGGCTTCATCGTCTTCTCTTTCCTCGACATTGTGGATTTCTTGCTTTGCTTCACCTATAAGGCACTAGACTTCTTCTTCGAGTCAGAATGGAAACCCTGTTACTGCTCGCCTCCGCCGCCAGCCAAACCTTCCGACGGCGGGGCCGGCAGGGGTA
>NW_010965019.1:677378-719284 GCF_000463585.1 Tarenaya hassleriana
CCCCCAGCCAAACCTTCCGACGGCGGGTCCGGCAGGATTATTGTCTCGGAAAGAGGCGAGTACTCGAAGGTTGTGTCGCTTACAAGCACGAAGATCCATTTTGACGAGATCTCAGATACACTTTATTCACGCCCTTCTCTTCCGACAAGGCTCTCCAAGCTCGTGAGCTTTGCGAAATGCTTCAAGGGTCGTTTCAATCACCATGTTGAGAAATCTTGTGATCAAAGGAAGAGTAAGAGGAGGTATGTGACAGTTAGTTCAACTGTGGTGGAGAAGTTGCAGAGAGTACCAAGATGGTCCGATTGCCATTGTGGGTTTTGCATTTCATGGGTTTCTTCTTCAAAAGATTCACTCTTTGTAAGAGTTCAACAACCCAAAGGTAATTGACTTCACCAATATATATATGCACATTTACGTACATGGACATTGTAGTAAATCCAAGTTATGCTCTGTTTGCTCGTGTATTGGTGCGGGGAGATGTACGATGCAGCATGCAAAGTGTGGCCCTTTATATGTAATGCAATCTATCTAATATTTGGGTAATTGCAATGTTGTTATCGTAGATGTTGACTGCATGCTTGCGAATAAAACAATAAATAATGTTGGAACATGCAGATAGCAAGGCGCAAGAAAACGTGGTGTTCATCCACGGGTTCTTATCATCGTCAGCGTTTTGGACGGAGACGGTGTTCCCAAACTTTACAGAAACAACGAAATCCAAGTACAGGCTGATAGCGATAGACCTGTTGGGATATGGGAGAAGTCCGAAGCCAAACGACTCGTTGTACACCTTGAGAGAGCACTTGGACATGATCGAGAGGTCAGTGATCTCCGAGTTCAGGCTGAAAACATTCCACGTCGTGGCTCACTCCTTGGGCTGCATTTTGGCTATTGCCCTCGCCGTCAGACATCCCGGTTCCATCAAGTCCCTCACCTTACTCGCCCCTGTACGTTCCTCCTCTTTTTTTTTTTTGGGAAAAAGCTCTGGCTGTTCCAGTCAGTATATTGATAAAGGAAAATGAAAAACGCACGCAGCCGTACTACGCGGTGCCAAAGGGAGTGGAGGCGACGGGGTACGTGATGAGAAAGGTGGCTCCGAAGGAGGTGTGGCCGCCGATATCCTTCGGTGCTTCGGTGGCGTGTTGGTACGAACACATCAGCCGGACAGTGAGTCTTTTGCTTTGCAAGAACCATCGCCTGTTGGATCTTCTCACCAGACTCCTCACCCGCAACAGGTAACCCTTTCATTACTAATCAATCATTAATGGACAAAATATAGAAAGAACATATCTAACACCAACATGTTTGACAAAATACTTGTTTATTTATATCAGATAACGTTAAAAAAAATTGTCTTGCTTTCATATTATTATTTTTATTAAAATTGAATTTTGAGGTGTTACGAAGCTATCTGATTAGTTGGTCCGCAACGGCTATCAAAATATGTGGTAACGTTATAAAAAAAAAACATCCGTCTGGATTTTCCACATCTAAAATTTTAAAGGATGGCTAGGCAATAATATTATAACAAAAAAAAATTGAAAGCAACGGGACAATAATATATGCAGGATTCGAACGTATTTGATAGAAGGGTTCTTCTGCCATACGCACAACGCGTCATGGCACACGTTGCACAACATCATATTCGGCACGGGAAGTAAACTGGACGCCTACTTGGACTTTGTCCGCGACAACGTGGACTGTGACGTCAGCATCTTCCATGGAAGCAGGGACGAGGTCATCCCTGTGGATTGTAGCCACAACTTCAAGAGGAGAGTGCCACGTGCTAGAGTCAACGTAGTCAACGACATGGATCACATCACCATCGTCGTGGGCAGACAGAAGGAGTTCGCCAGGGAGCTGGAGGAGATTTGGCGGAGGTCCTGCCTTTGAGAATCTTCTCTATTTTTTTTCAGTGAAGGAGAAGAATCGAAGCCTATGTATTTGCACCTGCTTTTTCTGTAGATATACGGCTTCCAAGTCGCATATTGATTACTTTAATTACGAAAAGTTTGGCATTCGCTTTTTCTATCATATTGTATAACATAGATCAATTAATATCATCCTTGTTGTAAAACACCGGTCATGTTTTGTTGGAAACAAGTATTACTTAGACATCGAAAACATCGTACACGTCTACATGTTAGGATTACTTCTTGTCCATTTTACAAAGATATCTGTTTTTTTTTTTGAATAATTTGGCATTTGCTAGGTATAATATGCATGTATAGGGAAAAACCCAGATGACTTGGTAAAGAGCATGGTCAACATACCGAGAGGTTGAGGGTTCGATTCCTTACCATTCACCTGTCATTTGTCAGTTATGACTGATTTACCTCTCACGTGTATGTTGCAGGCTCTTGCGCGTGGGAGTAAGGTTTTACTGTTCGCGATACTGTCAGATGTCGTTTCCGCCCGATCTATTGGGCTGAAAGGCGTTACAGTGTCCGGTATCCGCCCCGAAGGGCTGTAGATCAGATTCCCTGTCACTTTTTCTAGTGCTTGTGATATATTTGAGTATATCAGAGAGTGTTTTAGATAGAGTAACAAATAGATCCGAGAGTGAAAGAAGTATAATGTCAAAAGGTTTGAGAATTGTGAAGAATAATTCTCCAAATCTTGTTATTATTCTAGTCAATGTACATATATATATATATATATATATATAAATAGAATCAAAGAAATAAGGCAAAAATATAAATCACAAACGGCTACTATATATATGTATGGAATGCAATCTTCTATCTTGAATCAATCTTGTAGATTTAGATCTTCATTCATGGAAAGTGGGAAACGGCTAGCTGAGTTGGCAGCCACCTCATCAATCCTTCCATGCATGTTTGAGTGATCAAGTTCATGCCTTAAGATCATCACCACATCTGCATGTGCATATGAGCCAAATATCTTGTCATGTTAACATTCCCCCTCAAGATTGGCTTGAAGATTTTTCGAAAGTCCAATCTTGAAGAGCGAATAATTTTTTTTTTTGTACTCTTCCAATTTCGCCATTTTTGGATGTCATCGAATCTTTGAAATGTTGCTCTTAGTTCATCCACGATTCCATGGTAGCCATTGTTCTTCCTTGAGCATGTTAACAAACGGCTCAACAACTCCTTATTGGTCATAAGGACTTGTTCAAGTATCCTCCAAGATGGCTCCTTTGGTTTTAAAATCTGTAATTCAATAAAATCAACATTAGTGTCACATTTGAATGAATATGAGAGCTTACCTTTATTTTGAAGATTTATTTTCGATTCCCCCTTAAATCGAATCCAAGTTTTATTGGGTGCATGGTGATCCCGATTGTGTATGAATATGAAGATGGCTCGTGGATTGGTTTGAGGTGACGAATAGGGTAGGAGTTTGGTCTCCATGAGTTGTGCCTCCTCTTTGGGGTTCTTTGCCTCCGTCTTGGGATCATCTAACTCCATGGACGACTCCGCTCTCCCTTCTTCTTCTTCTACCTTTGTCTCCAATGTGTTAGAACCTACTTCATTGCTTGCATTTTCTTCCTCATCCATATACTCATTCTCGACTATATTTGTTTTATTTTCGGCCAACGTTGTTTCATTTTCGGTCATAAGAGAGCATGGATCCCAATTATCATAAGGATAATCTATCCATTCTCCATAACTCACCATTGTAGGCTTCATATGAGTTAAAAAGAATTCTCGGACTGTCATCTCCGTAAGCTCATTCTCTGAGTAATTCGTGGTTTCATTCCATCGAGCCAAATGATCTTTAACCCACAAAGATCTCACCTCTTGTATGGTGAGTGATTCTTTTGAAGTTAAGACCTGCATGGTTAGTTTATTGAATTTACCACTAAGTATACCGAGAAACATAAAAATCTTACGTTGCATGATGCTTAAATCCGGGTGGAGATTGTTGAGTTCGATCCACACAGCCTCATTTGCATGATCCCTCTCATCTTCATCTATCATCCCCCGAGCATCTTCAATTATTCGAAATTTTCGAATATACTCAAATGTTGCAACTATTTTGTAGTCTTCATGAGACAATACATACTTTGCCATTGTGGTTCTCCTCTTCGGTTTTATTTAGACCGAGAGGGCAGAGCTTTTGGTGGTCTTATTCCCTGATTTCACAGCGAAAAATTAGAAAGAAATAAACAAGATTCATATCACAAACACTTACCTCGAACCAGGCTCTGATACCATGTCACTTTTTCTAGTGCTTGTGATATATTTGAATATATCAGAGAGTGTTTTAGGTAGAGTAACAAATAGGTTCGAGAGTGAAAGAAGTATAATGTCAAAAGGTTTGCAAATTGTGGAGAATAATTCTCCAAATCTTGTTATTATTTTTGGTCAATGTACATAATATATATATATATATAGAATCAAAGAAATAAGGCAAGAATATAAATCACAAACGGCTACTATATATATGTATGGAATGCAATCTTCTATCTTGAATCAATCTTGTAGATTTAGATCTTGATTCATGGAAAGTGGGAAACGGCTAGCTGAGTTGGCAGCCACCTCATCAATCCTTCCATGCATGTTTGAGTGATCAAGTTCATGCCTTAAGATCATCACCACATCTGCATGTGCATATGAGCCAAATATCTTGTCATGTTAACATTCCCCAATATACCAAATAATAATAATATGCATGTGTATACATGTATGTGATCTAAAAAAGAAATTTAAAAGCTCCTACTTGATTCTGCTATCGATATAAGGATTCGGTCATCTTTTAGAACGGATCGATTTCCGTGCCCAAAAGTGAAAAAAAAAGGACGAATCGATTCCATATAATGTATGAACTGCAAAC
Source organism: Tarenaya hassleriana (assembly GCF_000463585.1). Lineage (NCBI taxonomy): Eukaryota > Viridiplantae > Streptophyta > Magnoliopsida > Brassicales > Cleomaceae > Tarenaya > Tarenaya hassleriana. The sequence continues at coordinate 682,179 of NW_010965019.1, forward strand.
TTCATCACAGCAAAACACACTCTCTCTCTCTCTCTTCAAACTATGTGTGTGTGTATATACACATATACTGACATATACATATATAAAGAGAGAAACACTGAACCAAAAGTGAGAAGGAGAAAATATTCGACAGAGTGAAATATCGATTATTTCTTTCACCTTTGTTTGATGATGAAACAAGTGTGAGTCATACGTTTCCCCAAAAGCATTTGCAAGAATCCATTCCCACTCTTCCTTCTTCTCTTGAAAAGTTGTAAGCACATCTTACCTTTCCTTCTTTCTTTTTCTATGTCACACACACACACGCATATAATATAGTACATCGCATAATGGTGTGTATATGTATATGTGTATATATATATATATCGTTTTTCACGAAACTGACAAATAGTTTTTGTTTGATGAAAAGCTGGACCTTTGCAGCCATTAATCATACTTGGTAATTAAATCCATAAACTTAAACCCGGCGTGGAAAAAATGAAGATGATAGCGAAGTGGATTCCAAACTATATGGCAGTGGAGTAATTAGTAATTTTAAATGGGACTGGAAACGGGTCCATGATGATTAATAAAAAATTCGATCCATTTACGATTAATCCAACAGAAAAATGCACACATATACATATAAAAGTCATGTTGAAACAAATCATCACGTGCTCAATCGGTAACTCATCAGACCCATATAGAAGAGTTGATTAGCTGAATCTTGGGAGAAAGCCCTAATTAATTCATTGACAGCATACAGACGGAAAGTGTAAATTGATGGCTCTATTTGGTCTCTGACTCAAAGAAACATATGGAAATTAAGTGGCATCTAAAACCTTGATGACCTGAAAATGGAAAACCATGAAGAACATGCCATAGCATACCTGTATCAGACCCAGACATGAATAAGAAGCAGCAATTGGGGGGGATGAAGCCTGGTCCGACGTCATTAACATTGAAGATCAATCACCATAGGTTTGTTTATCCGATGAAATGAAATAATAAGGCGAGAGATCTGTGGTCAAGGGCCTCGAGCCAGACAACATTCCCCTCAATATACATTCATCAAAAAAAAAAAAAAATAGATAAAAGCTTCACCCCTCCACAAAAACCCTAGCTTTCCAATAGAGAGGTTTCAGCGCTCTAGAGAAAGTGATATATACGGTGACGAAATAAAACGAGTGAAAGATTATGGGAAGGGACGACGTACACTCAAGATTGTGGAAAATCGAAAATAAATCAAATTAAAAAGGCAGTCGAAAAAAAAAAGAGAAGGACAAAATATAAAGTCGTAAAATTCGGTGGACCCCAATCTCTCTCTTATGCTGTAAATTCGTTACGAGTATATACCGTCATTTGGTATGTAACGCTAATCTAATCTCGATGGCTATAAAATTAACATGGAAAATTTGCACTCTCAAATGCTTCATGGGGTAACTCATCACCCGAAACAGTTACCACACTCAGTTTATATTTTTTACAAGAAAGAACTTCTTTCCAAGATAAATTAATTAAGGCCCATTGCTGATAAAAAAAAAAATTATTAATATCGTTTTTCTTTTTTTACAGACGACGACAAAGAAGGGGAAATCAAGCCACGTGACTGCCTGTTGAAAAAGTCAATCCTGATTGATTTTCTTCTTATAGCATTCTAATTTATCCACACTGCAAGTTGGAAGGAATCGAATAATTACAGCATGATTACGTGGTTGTATTTGATGAGCATGTCATTTGAGTTGAATGAATGAATGAATGAATGGAAAATGACACATCACGTGACATTCACATGCCACACCACCTATTATAGATTCTTCGTCTTTTTTCAGCGTGGACAAATCACATTAAGTTTTAGTAACAGTTCCAGTTGGTTAAAACTCAATCTCAAAATTTCACCAATCAGTTAATGGTATTTACTTATCAAACATTGGGTAAAAGACCACTCTCTCACGAGGAGAAAGATGTGAAGAGGGAGTGGTTGAATGAAAAGCTGACCATATTCTGTTCCAATAGCAAAACGACGTTGCAAAAGAGACCAAAACCTTAAATGTCTAATACCATGCTTTATCAAGTAAAAAACCCCAAAGACCATTATTAAGGTTTCGGTAGCTAATGAAGAGACATTTTTGTAATGGGGAAGGGGCAACCATGTCAAGACTGACTATCACATAACATGTCTAACATAGGAACGAGGGACTCTGATGCAGGCGAAATCAGAAGATTGTAACCACAAATCTGCATGCATGCATGCGTGCATTCATTCATGTACGTGGTTTGGTCAAATGCAAAGCAATACGTATTCTCTACCTGTCCAACGCCAATTCTCGTGTATCATCACAACTCAATCAGACCCCAAAGAACTTCAAAAATGTCATTTTAACCTCTATATCAATATCCCTTCCTTTTTAGTTCAAAACTCAAATCACAGTTTTGGCGAGCAAGAACTTCAAAACCATCCTACAAAAAACATGGATTATATACATCTGCATGGAAACCCCTCTCCCCTTTCAGAGCAGAAGATGCAGTGAGAATTTTCAAACTACAAGTAGAAACATGGGGCAGTGCTGAAGAGAACTGATTGATATTTTATAGAAATTCAGGCGAACTCAAGGCTGTAGTACATACATAATGATCTATACTCAGAGTTTATATATAATTTGCTGCAAAGGTAAATAAATGGACTCTTTATACCTCATTATTCTCCACTTTCAAATCCCCATTTGGCAACATATTCTGGGATTGAGCCAGTCGTTTTGCTTCCTGTATTCATATGAGAAGTAAACATCACCACCATGACTTGCAATATCTATAATATATATGTGGGGATGTTAAAATAGAATATCATATATCAAATGTAGAAAAAGGAAGTTTACAACTTACGGCAGCAGAAGTAGCACGGATCTCTCTATAAGTCTCGACTTCATCGGGAAACACTTGGTCAAGCTCCTCCAGAAGATGCCTTCTCAATCCCTGTCCAAACCACACACAATACATTATAAATGAAAAAAAAAAGAAACTACTGTACAAGAAACATAGCAAACAAGATCAAATCCAGCAAAAACTAACCTTAAAAGCGTCAGTCTTGCCCTTTGTGACTTGATTTCTGGCTATGCAGCTATTTATAACATCCCTTGTGAACTCATCCGGATTCTTCCCATCATCAATTAAACTGAACAGGCAATCAACATCACAAACGTCATCAAACAAGCAACAAAAGAAAGAAAAAAAAGGACCTCCTAATATGTTCTTTGTTGGGGGGTGGATTTCTATCTCACTTGAGAACCTCCATGGGCACTTGAATGTTGCACTTCTCGGACAACTTGGCCATGTTATCCAACTCCATCACAAGAGAATTGCTGCAAAAACACAATACTTTTTTGCATTAAAAAAAGACACCCAGCCCAACTAAGACAGAAAACATGAAAACCCAAGAAAGGATCAATCTTGAAGAGAACATGAAAACCCAAGAAAATATCAAATTTACAGGCGCTGGAGGAGAGGCAGCTGGGACGCAGGATTGAATGAAGAGACAGTAAGGTATAGTTGGTGGAGGAGTCCCAAATTTTTCTGAATGGAGTTTATGACTTGGTTCAGGTTCTCCTTCGGATCATCCACCGCAGCCGCCGCCCCATCGCTTGTTTGATAGCTCATCGTACCATTGCTCCCGCTCCCACCAATCCCAGAAGTAGCGTTCTGCGACGAATCCATCACCGAGCTCGATTCACTACTTCAACCCTAACCCTCCAAACCAATCGGCTGACACAAGAAGTTGAAATACGTATTAGCGCAAACCGGAAACGCAGGAAAGTAACAATCTTTAATCACCAAACCGACTCCAAAGACGTGATTGTAATTGCCCTCGACAAACAAGATCTGGAGATCAGCCGACGAACGAAGACGATAGAGATGGTGGTGGTGGAGAATAACAGAGAGTCCTACCAGTGGGAAAGCGGAAACCGACAGAGATAATGGCATCAGAGGGCGAAGATATCGGAAGATAATCAGGAACGACGGCGAGACCCAAACTACATACGCAACAGCGGCGATAGATCTTAAACGGATTAAGGATTCCTCGTTTTTCCATTTATTTATTGTGTTTTTGGGTGAAGGGCATGATTATTAGTGGGCATTGCCTTTTTCATACAAGGGATTTTTGGTTTTAATTTTTTGGATTTTGATTTTTAGTTTTTAGTTCTGGGATTTTATAATATTTGAAAATTTTTCAATAATTTTTTTTATAAAATGTTTTTTCAAATTTGTAAAAACTTTGAATATAGTTTTTTTTGGTTTTTAGATTTTAAAAACTCCAAAAAATCCGATTATAGTTTTTTTTTCCAACCAAACATATTCCTTCATTGGTTATCTTTCATTAGGGTGTCAATCGACCCGATTCGAAGTGTGCAGTCGGTCCGAGAGTATCTGGTTTGGATTCGGGGTTCAAATTTATAAAATCAGGCTTAAACCCCGACCCTATAGAGTTCGGGTTCCGGATACTTTTTTTTTATAAAAAACTCTGTAAATTCAAAACAAAACAAAATTAGTTGTAAACAAAAAGCAGATAGACAGCAAATCAAATCTCATTTGATAAATATATTATATAACATAATATAAAAAATACAAAAAAAAAGTTGTCGACAGAAGATAAAATCTTTAAAAATCTTCAAGTTTAATTCAAAACCAAAACCAGTAATCTCTCGATAACAAGACAAAACCAAACGAGCAATTTCCCAATAACAAGCGCAGACATTTGAAAAGAGATGAAGGGAATAGTGACAGAAGCCATGAAAGTTAAGGCATAGATCTGCCATGGAGACAAGAACTGCAGAGATAAGTTCAGTTCTAGGGTGTCTGAAACCGGTAGACCTTCAGCCAGTATATATTCGACCGTCGTCGACAGAGAGACAGACGGGTGGCCGTCGTCGTCGACAAACGAGAGAGAGAGAGAGACAGTGGCCGTCGTCAACAGAGGGAGGCGGCAGACGAGACGCAACTCTCGTCAACCCGGACGGGAAGAAGAAGAAGAGACTTACCGGCGGCGAGAGAAAGGCAGATGAGAGACAGGGTGTGTGTGGTGGCCGTCGTCGTCCATGGAGAAGAAAGAGAGCATATTAGGACTAGCCCCAAGCCTGGACGAGCTTAACCCTATCAAACCAGAATCCGGTTTAAACCCGAGCCGAAAATGCAAATTTTTTCGTAAATATTTTTCAGAGGGATTTGGAACGGGTTTCGGACCCTATTTTACATTTGGCAAGTGCTCCAATTCCCCATGGTATCTAAGAAGTATAAAGATTGATTGCAATGTTTGATATACAATTCAAATTACGATGCCAAGATATCTAACAAATTTAGTGAAGGGCAATGCAAATTCAATAGAATTATATGCTTTTGTTTTCTTAGAATGAAATAGTCTCAGAGAGGGCATACTAGTTTAGGAAACCGGGCAGGCGGCCTCTTGAATTCTACAAGTAGCCCTCTCCATATCCATTGAGAATGTCTGAAGAGGGAGTAGCAACTGACTACACGGGTATATGATGATCCAAAGGAATCTGCAAACTCTCGGGGCCAGAGGAGGAAGAAGAAGCAACGTCAGCTCCTGTCTCAAGATGATGAAGGAATTCCATAACAAGAGGATCAGTCCAAGGGGCTCCCGTTGGAGATTCAGCACCCCCCACCCACCCCAAATGCCCTCCTTTTGGGGTTACTACCAACAAGCAGTTGGGATTTCCCTGATACATGTCATAATAATAAGAATATCATCTTCCATTCCATGGACTTAGCATGATACTACCACCAAGCAGTTGGGATTTCACCTTTATATCCTCGCGAGGTATCCCCCTGTTGGGCGCAATTGGATCATTTGCTGCCTGCATAATCGATTATGAGCCAAGTGAGAGCTTTAACTCAGGACAACACTCGTCTGCCTAACTGCTTTACACCCCCAGGACATAGACAGCTTGAGAAGGTATAATATATACTCCTAAAAAAACTCAATGGTGGGAAGTAGATGTTTAGCATAGACTTTAGAAAGGGATATGGGTTTCACCTGAATGCAAAGCAGAGGAGTATTGACATATTTGATACAGTCTGAGCTGCTTGAGTTGGAATAGTAGTCATCCACAGATTTGAAGCCGAATGACACTGTTAGATTAGATAAAAGAAAGAAAAAAACTCTGTCAGGAGATCCTGTTGCAGCTTTGTGTGCATCAAAATCTACCTCAAAATTCTTTCTTTTTTCATTCCGAGACATTACAGTAATAAGAAACTTAAAAAGCAGATAGGGAGCTCACCGCGGGTTAAACCTTCATCAAAGTCTCGCACAGTCTTGGCATTTGCAGCCATGGGAATGTTAAATTCACCTCCTATGTCTTCAAAAAGAAGAGCATGCCTGCAGCAAGATGAGTACTGCCGGTGACCATGACTAACTTGCAGAACAAAGATAACATCACTATTGGAAAATGAGCCCAGGATGCAAATTTTTTTACTTTCTAAAGATTCTACGCAGAGCTCTTGCGAGAGCCTTGTCGTAAACATTGTTAAATCCCTTACGGAAGTCTTCGTCAGCTATGACCAAATTGAAAGGATTGCACAGTGACACAGCTCCAGAAAGTGGGCAGTTATGAGATTCCTGACAGAGAAGAAAAGGAACCATAGCTTAGGATTGTTTGTGGACGTTGGGCAAACTATTGCAGCCAAACCTGGGACTGGGAGGGGCTCTAGAAAACAAACAGTGTTTAATCATCTATCTAGTTCCACAAAGTGGCATGAGTGATAAGTAACCACAGCCCTGCTCTGTGGATTAAAGTGTAGGGCATAGATATCCCACGTGGGCTCACCTTACCCAGATAGCGCACAAGAATATTTCCCCCAAGAGACCATCCTACAGCATACAAGTTGGCTTTAGGGTATTTGTTGCCGACATGGGCAACTACTTCACGAATATCTCCTAAAAATGAAGCCGAGTAGAACTGCACTATCAGTACCATTAAAAAACACACATTGTTCAGTTGACCGATCCCTGGAAAAATAAGATGCTAAGAGATAGGGCTAAACGGTCGTCCATGTAATAAGAAACGACACACTTCTGCTACCAATGTCAACAAGAAAAAAGACTAAAGTAATCTCGAATCAGACCTGAGGAGTAATGACAGGGCTATTTCCACAACCACGGCTATTGAACACGACAACACGCCAGCCTTTGCTCTTAGCCCCCAACAACATATGCCTCACATACGAATCCTGACTCCCTCCTGTTAAACCTGGCTGCTCAAAATACCACTCCAATTATCCATCAACTGTACTAAGCACAGGACAAAGGAAGTACGAAACTTTCCGGGACACTCACAGTAAATCTTAGTTGCAATGTAAAGACTTCAGTTGGGAATGTTACTCTGAGTCCTAAATCCTACAGTCTCTCAGTGGCATCACTATATTCGATAGAGACTGACGAGCGCGTAAAAGAAGATACGAGAGACAACCAAACGCGCACCATTTCTCATTCAATTATCAGGAATTGACTAAACTGTTCCATAATCAAACAGTAAACGGAAAGCATCAAAGGTTTCTATACCAGCAAAATGAGGACTGGAGAACTGGGAGGGAGGCTGCGCTCATCTCCGGCTACCCAATCGAGAGCGACGGATCCGCCGTCCGTCGTAATGAGGCACTCCCGGCGGAGCCTGACCGCGGGAACGGAGCGGAAGAATGCGGCGAAGATGGTCTCCACATGTCGGTTGAATCCGACCAGAGGAAAAGGCTCATAGGGCTTAACGAGGTACTCCTTCAGCGCCGGAAAGAAACGGTCGCTCCCGCCGCCGATGACCTCGAGGGACCGCTGGTGGTCGTGGCGGCGCGTCTCCGGGGTCCACGAATCCCCGGCGGAGGAGGCAGAGACCGGTCGCCGGAGACAACGTACGCTGGTTACCGGAGCTGAGGAGGCAAAGGCGGCTCTCGCCATTGGTCCACTATGGAGAATGGCTATGGCAAAGCAAAGCGACACGTTTCAGACATTCAGTGGCTTTCCGCGGAAAATCATGTATTCAACCCGTGTTATGTACGTGTAATTGCACCCCTAAAGTTTTGAAACTATTAGAAAAATAACCTACAGTACTATAATTGACTTTTTACCCCCCCAAAAGGGAAAAATTAGTCAAACGATTGAAGGGCCCATTACAAAATTGAGCCCAAAACCGCGAAGACATGCGCTTTCCTCGTCTGTTTCCTGTGGCCGAAGGAAGCAATCTCTCAGGGGAGGGGGGGCAGAGAGAGCTCAGCGATTAAAATAGTGGTAAAATCAGCTTATCTTCAATGGAAAGATAGACAGGGGAGAGAGAGAGAGATCAGAATCTGTGAAGAAAAATTGAAGAGAGATTTTGTAAAGCGAATCCCTAGTTTGGGGGATGGTGTTGGGACCACTGCGATTGACGAAGAGCCAGAACAAACTCGTCACGACTCTGTGCGAGGGAGCTGCCGCCGTGGTTCCGCCGGCGCCGGTGATCGTCTTCTTCTCGTTGATGGTGGTCTTCTTTACCGGTGACGGCGGCTTCGGGAGATGGATCTTGTTCGCCGAGGGTAGCAGCGGTGGAGCTGCGAAGAACGGCTTCTCCGGCGGCGGATTCTGGTCTTCGGCTGTTGCTCCTTCTAATGTCGGTTTAGCTGTCGCCGTCACGGCCATGGCCGGAATTGCCGTGGCTGCTACGGTCGTCTACTCTCGTAGGTAAAAGTTGAAATCACTACAGATTTCGAATTGAAATACCAGAGGATCTGATTGTGTTTCTGAATGATGATGTTCAAAGTGGATAACCGAAGCTTGTGTGCTCTTCTTTATGCCGAGTTAACAATAGATTTACTAGTTAGATAGGTATAGATGGATATGCTAGGGAAAGGGAATTCATCTTAGGCAGCCACCGGGCCAGGTCACATGCCTTCTCCGGCTTCCCCATCGAATCTCTCTTCTTCATCTCCGTCCTGAAAACATTTGAGATCTGTTTATCAGTAGTTGCTCCTTTGTCACTGTCGTCTTCCTCATCGGTTTGTGTCTAAGGTGAGTTCATGGCTCTAGATCCATGTCTTCCTTTCTTGCAGTTTCCAGGGCCTCTAACCAAATGAAGTTCTCTGTACTGTTTAGTGGATCAGTTATAGCTGTCTGTCCTATTGTTGTTGGAGTTATAGGGTCCTATAGGCTGATCTTCATTCTGCCCACAAAATAATTCTTGAGCCTATATAGAGCGGAAGATCATTGGGAAAAACGGTCTTTTCATAAGTTTATCTTACCAACCGAAATTTGAAAACTGTAGTCAATTATTCTTCTCTTGCTACAACCAAAGAAGTGAGACTACTGTATAAGTTGCCAATATAACAATGAGTTATGCGGACCATATACAATTGGAATCTTTTAATTTATGGCTCAAATGAGATCTTCGCATTGTTTTGCTTTTCTCCTTTCCCTGTTGTGGTTTATTATTCTTGACTGTTCTGAGCTATCTGATTTTACCTACTTGTTGATTCCTCATTTCTTCAAGCTCTTACAGTTGATGGACTTTACTAGTGGCGCCAATTGAATAGCATGGTATTTGCATTCATTAACATGTATGAATGTGTAGGATAACATGCAATGTACCATGTTTGTTTGTTTGAACAAAGTCAACATTCAATCACATGTTTTCCCTTGAAATCCACATCTCTCTGTGTAATGTTTTCAATGTTTATGAAATCATCTTTGCATTAACGAGTCCTCATTCTCTGCTCATCTGCTTTTTCAGAGGAAGTCTCAGATCACCCTTGTCACGGTGGAGAAGAAAGAATGCCCTTCAACCTAAGCAGTGGCATGGTTTTTTCACACCAGAAGGAAGACTCTGTGACGGAGGCATCAAATTTCTGAAGAAAGTTCGCAGTGGGGTGCGTTGCTCAAAACTATATTTTACTGCCTTACATTAGTTTTGCTGCATTTGTAACTTGCAACTCTACTTTCACCAATATGTGTCCATCATATTCATTCCTATTTTCTTTTCAGGGTGTTGATCCAAGCATTAGACCAGAGGTTTGGCCCTTCCTCCTTGGAGTGTAAGAATCGTCATCTGTGTTCTTGTTCTGTTTTGGGTGTCTCGAAGGCTGAAGTTAGATCTTCCTCTTTGTGATCCTTGATGGGTTTTTGAGTTTTTTTTTTCTTCTGATAAGCCTTGTGTACATTGAACCTCTTCATGGTGTTGAAGTGTAGTTTAATCGTTTTGCTTTTACTTATTGTACAATAAATAGCACACTGCACACTAGAAACCTACTGTCTGTTTATGTGTTGAGTGATGATAATTGAGTGACTACATTATCTTGGCAGGATGGCCTTCCTCTTGAACTGTGGGCCATTGTTTATGTTTCCTTTCCAGAGATTTAATAAGTGATTAGTCCTTTTCTTGACATATCTCCAGGTTTCATAGTCTTGTGATTCCCTTCCCCAGCCATCACTTTAGCAATTCATTGCTTGATGATTACTATCCCAACGCTTTACCAAGGAACTTTTTCCTTTAGATTTTTGTCATCATAGTTTCATTCTGTTTACTTCTTGCAGATTTGATTTAAACAGCTCCAAAGAAGAAAGAGATTCTGCTCTGCAGCAGAAACGGTATTTTTTCCCCCTCAAATTCACCAGAAATTTTGGCTTCTGGTCTTGCTTCTCCCAATTCCTCACTCACCATGTTTATCTATTCTCGTTTAGTTGCAGCTGCTTTATCTTCCTGTATATATTGAAGCAGTGTGAGATGAGGATTATGAAGCTTCCTTTTTATATTTCAACTTAAATCTATGCGTTCCACGTTTCCTTATATATTTTTTTCCGCTGCTCTATATCTCCTGCAGGAAGGAATATGAAAGCCTGCGGAAGCAGTGCCGTCAAACTCAGAAACGAAATGAAAATGAATCCACCCCAGAGCAGAGTGTCTATGGAAGCAACACAGAGGATAGCTCAGAACTCAGTCAGGTTGTTGATTATGGGGATCATGAAGATGTTAGTTCCAGGAGATCCATTTCCATGGAGGAATCAGAGCAGTCGAACTCTGACTCTGTTGTGCAGAATGGGGAATGCGAAGAAAAGAGCATGGTCACCTCCGAAGATGCTTCTGCCAGCGACTCAGATTCAAGTGAACCTGAGTCCTTGCAAGAGACTGAAACTTCACCTCTCCTATCCACTGAAGAATCAGGAGTTCATGACATTGTTAAGCAAGAGAAGGAGAAATTGTCTCTGTCAAAGCCCAAAACCCACACAGATGAAGACTTTGCGACGTGGCAGAGAATCATCCGCCTTGATGCTGTGAGAGCCAACGACGAATGGGTGCTCTACTCGCCGTCTCAAGCTGCTGTGTCAGAGACAAAGGCCCGGCAGCTAGCCATTCGGGTGAGTCTGAAAGACTATGAACACCTAGAGCCCTGCAGGATATACCACGCAGCACGGTTGGTGGCGATCCTGGAAGCCTACGCGATATATGACCCAGAGATCGGATACTGCCAAGGAATGAGCGACCTGCTGTCTCCGATAATAGCAGTGATAGAAGATGATGTGCTAGCATTCTGGTGCTTTGTTGGGTTCATGAGAAAAGCAAGGCATAATTTCAGGCTTGATGAGGTGGGGATACGTACACAGCTGACGCTGGTGTCGAAAATAATAAAAAGCAAAGACATTCACCTGTACAGGCACCTGGAGAAGCTGCAAGCGGAGGACTGCTTCTTTGTGTACAGAATGGTGGTGGTTCTATTCAGGAGGGAGTTGAGGTTTGAGCAGACGGTGTGCCTGTGGGAGGTGATGTGGGCGGACCAAGCAGCGATACGTGCTGGGATAGCCAAGCACGACACGTGGGGGAGAATCAGGCTGGGATGGGCTCCTCCTACGGAAGACCTGTTGCTGTACGCCATAGCTGCGAGCGTACTGCAGAGAAGGAAGACGATAATAGAGAAGTATTTCAGCATGGATGAGATAATGAGGGAGTGCAACAGCATGGCTGGCCATCTCGATGTTTGGAAGCTTCTTGACGATGCTCATGACTTGGTTGCCCATCTTCACCACAAGATCTGATGATGATTGAGTGACAGACAACATTCCTCTGTTATCTACTTTTCTTTTCTTTTCTTGGTTCAATTCACTATCAGAAAATTGGGGATGTACTATATATATGTAGAAGCATTGTCGTCATTTTTTTACGGCAGCTATTGTTATTTTGTTATTCAAGATTCCGTATGTCAATGTTTCTCCTCACTTGCACAACACAATAGAGTTGCCTTTAATATTTCGGCGCATTACTGGCTGAAATTTTGTTCCTGGGAAATGCTCGATAGATGGAGCGGCCTGTTGCATCTTTTTCATAGTTATATCTATCGCAACTATGCTGATATGAAGCCCATTATGACGCACCTGAGGCCCAATATCCTCAATCTCCCTCCTCGACTTTCCCAAATGTTTTCCATTTCATTTTTCAAGTCATAACTTCTCTCTGTCTTCGCCGCTCTCGGAGATCATGTTCATGGCGTCTCTCTCTTTTTCCTCTCCTTCTCTTTACCGGAAACCTCCTCTCTTTTCTTACTCTCGCTCTTCCTCTCCTTGTCCCCTCCCTTTCCCTCACAAGGTTATCCTCTTCTTTCTTTGCTTTTTTTTCCTTTTGTTTCTCCTTCAAATTGTTGTCCCCCCCCCTTACTCCTCTTCTTTTGTGTCTATGTACTAGTTGCGGAGCAAAGTTGATCAAGGTATATGCAGAGCGGATTTCTCCCGCGACGCTCCCCTCGCCACCGCCATTGGCTCCTGCATTCTCAGCTCCTTTCTTTTGCCGGTGGCTAAGCGAGTCGGCGACGAAGAAGAAGACGACAGTTCGGCGATCGTCTCAACGGACATGAGATTGGCCGCCATGGGAATCATCAGCTTCATCCCTTTCTTCAATTGGCTGGTTCCCTCCGTTTTCTCTCTGAAATTTGCAATTTTCATCTGTTTATGTAACCTTTCGACTTTCTGCTATGTGACAGAGTTGGGTTTTCGCTTGGCTTGATACTGGTAAAAGGCGATACGCTGTTTATGCTCTTGTGTATCTCCTTCCCTATTTGAGGTACGCTCCTTCGAATTTCTTCCTCTGAAAACCAATTTGATCGGAGAAGAGTCTGTGGAATTGGAGCAGAAGTGTAATTATACATTGATCACTTGTTGACATGCTGAGCAAACACTTCCTTCAATCTCTTTGTTCATCTTAACTAACTGAGACAAGAAGGTGTCAGAAACTAGGCATCTTCGTTCTAATTGGTGTGTAGGAGGAGGAGGATTATTCTTCTCTTACACTTTACAACCAAGTCAAGATCTTCATATTTTCAAAAGATATGCGCTTTCGTAATGCAACACATAAGAACCACTCCCTTTGCCCAATTTCCTAACAGCAGGTGTTTGCCGTTTCGATCTTTTCCTGGTTATTTTTTGCTTTAATTCTGCTCATAATATTGGCAGCTCAAATCTGTCAATTTCCCCAGAAGAAAGCTGGTTGCCCATCACAAGCATTGTCTTGGGCATAATTCATGTTCAGGTTCTGATTCATTCTTTAGCACTATCTTCATTGTCTAAATCATTTTATGAGAGTCTGAGCCTTGGTAGCTTTACCCATATGCAGCTTGAAGCAAGCATTGCAAATGGCGATATAAAGACACTTCAAATCTTCAAAAACCCTTCTGAAAATTTTTCGTCAAAGAAAAGGGCCCGATTTGACAGAAATCATGGACATTTTGAGGTGTGTTCAAAGTTCATTTTTTAATTGGCAAAAAAGGGACTGTTGGTCAAGGGTTTCCCGTTTCTGATTACAAGCCAATGTTTTATGTAAAATGTGCATTGAGTGAGTATGTGTATCTTTTAGAAGATTTTTTACTGCCAGAAAGAATAGAGTTGGGTTTGCTCTTAGACATAGTTTTCTGAATCTAAGTCTTACAAGCTTGTAACCATTGCATTGAAGGAGAAGGAGAAGGAGAAAGACGGCAAGTAGAATCTTACCATTTGGTGATCAAAATCTCAGAAATGAGGTTCACCGGCCAAGCAAGCCCTAAACACACAGAAGATCAGAACAGTAAGAGTTCATTGGCTCACGTATCTATATTTTATAGCTACAGAATTCCCCTGAAAATGTGGTAAGAAGAGAACATCTTGTGTTTATGACTTGGGTACGCTACGCATCTTGATGTCTTTACCTTGTACGACTTGGTCTTGGTTATTGTCTTCAATGATCAGTCACGGATTCGACCCGTGTGTTACTCTCTTCGATAATAGATTTTACAGAGGAGTTGTTCGGTGCATCCAAAAAATATGGTTATGTAGTGGAGAACTGGAGAAGTCTAATTCAAAACAAAATCAATGACATTTTAATTAAATGAAAAGGAAAATTCTGCCATTTAGATGATTTGGGTTTTGTGAGAACTGTCCCAAATGGAAACCAGATTGTATTGGGTTTTGGTTTTAAGAATTATTCATAATATTCAATTGGGTTGGGGAAATGGGCTGAAATCTATTTAGCCGGAATATAAGTAGGTATGCAAGTGAAGGCCCATCGGCGTTTGTTTTCATTGGGAGGTGATGTTTCCGCTCTCCAGAGGGTTTAACCAGAAACTCTTCACCTCCTTTCTTCCTCGACCTCTCGCAGCCATGTCGTCCTCCACCGGTGTCGCTAGGGTTTACTCCCCTCCTTCCTCTCCCTCTGAGGTCTCCGTCAAACGGGTCGGCACTCATAATGGGAGCTTCCACTGCGACGAAGCTCTCGGCTGCTTCATGATCCGCCTCACCGACAAGTTCTCCTCAGCCGATATTGTGCGTACTCGTGACCCCAAGGTACGACACCCTTACTTTGTTCGTAGGTTCTGTGATTCTTATTTCTGATTTCCTTCTCTGTCTCGGTGTTTGTAAGACGAAGGTGTTGTTGGGAAATGGAAACGAGGCTCTTTGGTTGATTGGAAAATTTCTTCGAGATTGGATGCGCATTTAGGTTTATGGAAATGATGGGGTCTTGTTTGGTTTCCGGGATAGTCTCTGCAATCTCCTTATAAAGTGTTTGGGACGCCGGATGGTTTGATATGGAGATGAATTTTATGAAATGGAAGCTCTAAGTAATTGAATGGCCAAGCTGCTTATCTAGTTTTTTTTCATAAAGAAATGGTGTAAATATAGCTGTTTGGTTGCATGAGTCGTCATAACACTTATTGTATAGAGATTGCTGAAATGCTGGATGAGCTTAATATCACGATCCCTAAACGTTGTGGTCATTTACACTTTTGGTGGTGGGATTGCAGGTACTGGCAGAACTTGATGCAGTGCTTGATGTTGGCGGTGTATATGACCCAAATCAAGACCGCTACGATCATCACCAAAAAGGGTTCGAAGAGGCATTTGGACATGGCTTCAACACCAAGCTCAGCAGCGCAGGTCTTGTTTACAAGGTAATTCTGTTCTGTTCTCCGAACGAACGTTCCTTTGCTTTATGATGTTTTCTTTGAAGTTAGGGTATGGTTAAATCCTCACAAGTATTCTTTCTAGAAGATGATTTTTTCTTTATTGCCACCCATTTATTGGGATATTGTTTGTTTGCTTTAGCACTTTGGTAAGGAGATCATAGCTAAGGAACTAAAAGTCGACCAAGATCACCCAGATGTTCAACGGTTGTTTTTAGCTGTCTACAAGAGCTTCATGGAGGTAACAACACAGATTATCCAGTTTCTGTCTCGGTTGAAATTCTTTTTGTCAGTGTTGTCTTGTATATCTGGGGTCACTGCTGTCACCAATCTTCTCTAGCATTTTTGACAATGATACTATTTTTTTGTTGCGTTGCGTATATGCAGATTGTTTACAGTTCATATATGTTTATCATTGTTAGTCATATGTATGTTTAGGGTGAGTAATGCGCTTCTTTATTTTTTCTATAATTCTGTCAGGCGATTGATGCAGTGGATAATGGAATTAATCAGTATGAGACTGATAAACCTCCAAGATATGTGAATAACACACATCTGTCTTCAAGGGTTGGAAAATTAAATCTGGATTGGATTGAACCTGACCAGTCACAAGAGAAGGAGAATGAGGCCTTCAAACGTGCAATGGTTCTAGCTGGAAATGAGTTCCTAGACGTGAGGCCTTTGTTGCCATAAATATTCTCTTCCAGTCTTTGAATGGCAGCTTCTCTGGACTGTCATATCTATAAGCTTATGATATGTTATCTTACATTGCAATGTAGAGTGTACGTTTTCATGCGAGATCTTGGTTACCGGCCCGATCGATTGTAATGAAGTGTCTTGAAGAAAGATTCAGCGTAGATCCGAGTGGTGAGATAATGGTACTGACAAAATTCTGCCCTGTAAGTACGAAAAGAACCTTTGATTGTCATTCCTTCTTGAGTTGTAATTTTACAATCTTTGATATTATTGACAATCTGAGAATGTGGGGTGAGCAGTGGAAGCTTCACCTGTTCGAGCTGGAGCAAGAGATGAAGGCTGAACCTGTGGTAAAGTACGTGATATACGAGGACGATAGGGGGAAGCAGTGGAGAGTACAGGCGGTGGGAGTGGCTCCGGACAGGTTTGAGAGCAGGAAGCCTCTGCCTGAGCAATGGAGGGGCCTCCGGGACGATGAGCTCTCCAAAGTCGCTGAGATCCCAGATTGTGTCTTCGTCCATATGAGCGGTTTCATCGGTGGTAATCATTCCTACGACGGCGCACTCTCCATGGCTCGAGCTGCCCTCTCCCTCCCCTGACTCTATCCTCTGATTCGTAAGAGAGTGGAGTTCCATTTTGCATTTTGAGTTTTGTTCTCTCTCTTTAATCAAGACTTCTGGAGCTGAGTGATGGTTTGTTCGTTTATGTGTGAGGGAGGTCTTCTTCATATCACTCGCACTAGACCACATGTAAACTGCCAAAACAATGGGTTATTATTATTTTATGGCTTTTACCCACAATTCATATTTAAATGCGATTTTGTTGATATGATTGCACGACTTCCGACGCAACCTACCAACTTCCATTCCCTTTGTTTTTTTCATCTTAATGCGATTTGTCAGCACCTTCCTCGCTCTGTATAAAATCACATATTTTCTTCTTCCTCTCTCTCTCTCTTTCCATCGATCGGAGAAAATGGAGGTTTTCTATTTCATGGTGTTCGGAGCTCTCGCGGCAGTGGTTGCCGCCTTGGAATTCAGTAAATCCAGCAAAGACCGCATTTCCACTTCCCCCGCCTTCGACTCCTTCAAGAACAGCTATCTCCTCGTCTACTCTCTCATGATGGGTTCGTAGATCTCTTTCCTTCCCTCTGGATCTCCTTCTCCTGCATTCTTCTTCCGCATTCAGCGCTGTTTTCTGTAGTCGATCTGTGATCGACGAAAATGCTGCCGGTATTGTTGGTTTTTGTTGTCTTGATTGTCTCGTCATACAATATCTTTGGTTCTGTTTGCCTATGTTTGGTGGTTATCGTTCGGTCTCGACGGAATCTGCTGCTAAATTTACGAATTATTCTGCGGCCTTAGCCGGGGACTGGTTGCAGGGTCCGTATGTGTACTATCTTTATAGTACATATGGTTTCGGGAAAGGGGAGATCGGTCAGCTCTTCATTGCTGGTTTTGGATCTTCAATGCTCTTTGGTACAATTGTGGGATCTCTGGCTGATAAACAGTACGCATTCCTTTCACTTCCAATGTTAGGATCTTAGTACAATGCTCAATTCCATGTTTGATTTGAGTGGTTGAGTGCTGTCTGGACTTTTAGGGGTCGGAAGAGAGCTTGCATCACATATTGCATCACCTACATCCTGAGCTGTATCACCAAGCATTCTCCCGAGTACAGAGTCTTGATGGTTGGACGTGTTTTGGGAGGTATTGCCACTTCTCTGCTGTTTTCCTCCTTCGAGTCTTGGCTTGTTGCTGAGCACAACAAGGTGAGCCCATGTCCTGAATGAATGTCGTTCCCTTCCGGTTCAAAATGTTTCCTGTTCATCTACTGATTGATCATTTGCTGTAATGTTTGGTGTGCAGAGGGGTTTTGACCAACAGTGGCTATCAGTGACTTTCTCCAAGGCAATATTTCTTGGGAATGGTCTGGTGGCCATCTTAGCTGGACTGTTTGGTAATTTTCTGGTGGACTCCGTAGGATTGGGCCCTGTTGCGCCATTTGATGCTGCAGCTTGCTTTCTTGCTATCGGTATGGCCATTATAATGTCTTCATGGTCCGAGAATTATGGAGATCCTTCAGAGAACAAAGACTTGATTACTCAGTTCAAAGCCGCTGCTTCAGCAATTGCTTCTGGTGAATCTCTTATCCAGCGTGGTTCTGAACATAACCATTTGCCTCTAACTAATATATCATTCTTGTTGGTCTATATTTCCTATATAATGATGAAAACATTGAAGGATATGAATGCATTAATCCACAATGATTCTGTGGCTGCTTACTTCTTTGCATTTGGGATCAGATGAAAAAATTGCATTGCTAGGCGCCATACAATCTCTCTTTGAAGGATCCATGTACACCTTTGTGTTCCTCTGGACTCCAGCTCTGAGCCCGAATGACGAGGAAATCCCGCACGGTTTCATTTTCGCAACATTCATGTTGGCTTCAATGCTAGGTAGCTCCATTGCCTCTCGGTTGATGGCACCTACGTCCCCAAAAGTAGAAAGCTATATGCAGATTGTATTTGTGATCTCTTCTGCAGCTCTGATGCTCCCCGTGATAACAAGCGTAGGCTCTCTAACTCGATATTTTTCTTTTCATAGTTTTTCTGTATTAAAGGAGGCTTGATGATATGATATGGCCTAAAATTTCCGAATGCAAAAATCGGACAGTTCTTGGTAGCGGCATCGGGTGTAAAAGGTGGAAGCATATCATTCTCAGGGTGTATTCAGTTGATTGGTTTCTGCGTGTTTGAGGCTTGTGTGGGAATATTCTGGCCATCTATAATGAAGATGAGATCTCAATACATCCCAGAGGAAGCCAGAAGCACTATCATGAACTTCTTCCGCATCCCACTCAACATCTTCGTATGCCTTGTGTTGTACAATGTGAGTCTCCACCCTGAGATTATTTGATCTTTATCGACAGCTAGGGATAATCATACTATCGTCTATAAATAACACTCCTTAAGATCTTGCCAAGAAATTCCTAGCCGAATATTCTTTCCTTGTATGCGTACTTGCTGAGCTTTTCTGTTTGCTGGGGGAAAAGGTGAATGCATTTCCAATGACAGTCATGTTTGGAATGTGCGCAATATTCCTTTTTGTGGCCTCAATCTTACAAAGGAGGCTTATGGTTGTCGCTGAGATTCACAAGTCAAGTAAGTCTTCTACTTGCTTAAGATGCCCTTCTTAACGGAAGGTCTTCTGTTACCTCCTACATTTGATGGATTCGTTTGCCAAGTAACGAGTAATTACCAGACTTAGAGATCCATTATCACGTTTATGTATATGCCCTCATTCAAGTTCATAATCATTTGCAAGAACCCTAGATAAAGTACATGATTCTTCTTGTTCAGGCTTTTGAGATTTTCCTTTTTAAAAAATGAATGTGTATATGTATCCACCAATCGGAAACAAGCAGTTGATCATCTTGGAAAATGGTGATGTGACAAATGCAGGATCACAAGAGTGGAGAGGAGAGAAAGAGATGACGGCAGAGGCTGAACCACTGAACGCTTAAGCAAAACCTTTTGAGTCTCTCCAACCTGATTTGGTAAGGATAATGCAGAACCTCTTATTATTAGGTTATTGTTTTTTATTTCTCCAAAGTCTACTCCTACTTTGCTGAATTTTTTTTAAAAAAATTTTGATTGTTAATTCTCTCACGCTTTGGCCTTTGTGGCCATTTAATCTTTGAATCTGGAACCATCTTTGGTCGATTATTGTTGTTCCATCTTCTCTTTCTTGGTTTTTTTTTTTTTTTTTTTTTTTTTTTTAACAGGAGTTGCATTTCCCTCTGGGGGTGTAAAACGATCAGAATTGGATGACTCCCCCAATAATGTGAAACGATCAGAATTGGATGACTCCCCCAATAATGTGAAAACTTCAATTCTGATTTTTTTTTTATATAAGAAAAGGTAGAAACTTGTGGTTTTAAAACAGAAGCTCTCAGCCCTCTCGCAAGACTCGAGTCTAAACCATAATTGTTGGGTGGGATCCGAAATCTGGGAATCCAAGACTACGGAAGATACAAAGTTGAGTTCTTCAACGGCGAGAATCCAAGTCACGTGTTCAATTGCAGATTTCATCAATCAATGCCTGCCTACGGGAGAGGGAGAAATGAACAAGCGATCCGCTGGTTCCACCTTAAGTGGATGCGTGCCCACACCGCAGTCCAAAGCTTACAACTAACGAAAGAGTGAGCTGTATCACCAAGCATTCTCCCGAGTACAGAGTCTTGATGGTTGGACGTGTTTTGGGAGGGATTGCCACTTCTCTGCTGGCCCTCTCGCAAGACTCGAGTCTAAACCATAATTGTTGGGTGGGATCCGAAATCTGGGAATCCAAGACTACGGAAGATACAAAGTTGAGTTCTTCAACGGCGAGAATCCAAGTCACGTGTTCAATTGCAGATTTCATCAATCAATGCCTGCCTACGGGAGAGGGAGAAATGAACAAGCGATCCGCTGGTTCCACCTTAAGTGGATGCGTGCCCACACCGCAGTCCAAAGCTTACAACTAACGAAAGAGTGTGTTATTACAATCAACCAAACACTCGGAAACAGGGAAATCTATATTCCAAGTTTAAGAAAACACATACTATGTTACCCACATCTCCTCCACAAACTCAACTATTGATTTGTGGTGGAGGACAATATAAAAAAAAACTGAGTGAAGAAGAAGAAAGCACAAAGGGGGGATTGTGTGGAGTTTTTATTTTTTATTTTACATGTCAAGGAGATGTTATGTACAGTTAGTTGGGAGAGGGCTCCTGCTGCTTCTTCATCCACTTCCGTTTCGCATTCTCTATAGCTTCTTCTCTCAACCTCATAAGCTCCTGCAACGACTGTTGAAACTGCGACTCTATTGTGCTGAGCTCCGCCTCCAGATCCTCCGTCTGTTCATTGCTCAACATCGACAAACAGCACATGCTCGAGTCTTTTGACATCACCGAGCATGAATCTTGAAACGTCAGCGAGCTTGTCAGAGACTCTGCCAGCCGAGAAACTTCCAGTGCGCCCTTCTTGTTCTTCCCCTCGTATGAATCACACACCCGATACCCGATATCCCAATCCCGGCCACAGCTGGCATTTGAGGTGACAGCAAAGTAGTACTCGGCAGATATGTCTGAATTCACTGATCCTCCAGCTTCTTGATCCTTTGACCGCGGATTCATGTTATCTCCAGCAGGTAGATTAGGAGAATTTTGAACCGATGCATACAAACTGTTCAAATGAGTTGAAACGTCACAGGATATGGACTGGCTCCTGTTAGAGATCAGCTTCAATATCAATTCATCGATCATCTCAGATACGACTATAACCTCTCGGCTTGATAGATCAAGCTGTTCAACCATTTCCTCTGCAATTGCAGTTGCTGTGTCCGAATTCATATAGAATGCAAAATGCACGATTCTAGCTTGACCTGTACCTGTTAGGAAAACCGAGAGTATATCTTATACTGTAAACAAGTGAAAACAGTAAAAAAAATCAATCAGCAGAACATTTAATAACGAACCAGATAGATCAGCGATACGCAGAGTCATCGAGGCCGTGACATCATCAGTTCTCTCCCCTCTCAACCTGAACTCTTTATCCTCTGCAACCCTCTGAAGTTCAAGAGCGTGAAGCCAAGGGTATTCATGGTTGCTTTTAAGAGAGGAGCAAACAGAAACACTTTTATTATCGTTATGATCCATTTCCATGGGCAGATGTTCAGGTTGGGTCTGTTTGACAGGTTTAGAAGTTCCATTGGATGTCACGTTACAGAAAGAGTTCTTAACACCATCTGTTGCCAGGAACGGGTCATTCAAGAGCTCAATAGCAGTTGGCCTCGACGAAGCATGAAGAAGACATTTTTCTATGAATTGCTTAATTTGACAATCATCGACTTTGCTGAGAGATTGAGGCTTTATACCCTGCAAATACTATGTTTCAAAGAGGAGCTTGATTTCAACGAGAAAAGTGAAGGATTCTCAAGAGTCTTGAAGACTTACAGAGGTAACCTTCTTGTATATTTGAGCCTGGTTTCTGCATTCACTGTATGGATATTCACATGTAACCATCTCCAACAAGCACATACCGAAAGAATAGATGTCAACGAGCTCATTGTATTCCTCTTCATATAGCTCGGGTGCCATGAATTCGGGAGTACCTGAATACATTCGAAGTTATTAGTTATAACCGAAATGCCAAAGATAAGGGGCAAAAAAATTGAAAATCTATTACCAATAACGCTTCGAGCAGTGGGTTGCTGCATAACTGCTGCAAGCCCAAGATCTCCAATTTTGACCTCTCCGGTATTTCCATTGACAAATATATTGTCACACTTAAGATCCCGGTGAATTACAGGGGGGTTCTGAGCATGCAAATACTGTAAGCCTTGAAGAATCTGTCTTGCCCAGTTCTTGATGGCCTTGGGATCAACCTTCTTGTGTGTCTTACGATACCTTGGCACCAAAAGAAATCAAAACAAGACAATAGAGCCGACCCATGTGATACAAAACGAAAAGGAAGACAGGAAACAGAAGAAAACTGAGGGAGATTTTGAAAATGGCAGAGAGCTAAAGAGACTTACGCCCTCAGACTACCGGAGGTGAAAAGCTCTGTGATCATATTGATGGTCTTGTTCTTATCGTCTACCCAAGAGTGGAAGAGTTTGATAATGTTTTCATGTTTCAACGACTTAAGCAGATGAACTTCAGAATATAGCCTTTCAAGTTGGCCAGGCATCTGCATTACATCTTCTATGACCACTAGGTTCCAGGCAACTTCAATTCCATCAGCTTCATCAAATGCCTTATACCTGGTTAAGACGAAGAGGTAATAAGGGAAGAGTGGAAAACTCAAGAGACAAAATTCAGTAGCCTTCCAATATAAACATAAAAGCACAGGACTTCGAACCATACACAGTTTTGAAGGCTCCTTTCCCCAAGATGTCACCATACTGGAGGAGAAGAAAACAAAGAAATCGATTAATCTTCTTTACTAGAAAAAGGAAATAACCGAGCAAGCGCAGCAGAACATTGAGGAGCCGCCAAACAGCTCGCAGAACATTGAGGAGTTTGCATTCTCAAGTGCTGTCATAAGCTCTGGGTAAAGATCATTAAGCTATCTCTTTCCAGAAACATGAAGAAAAACAACAACAAAACAGACGTAAGGATGTCCTTAAATTTCAAAGCACATTGATGGAAAAGGAAAACATTACTGATAATCAACAGTCCGTTCAGACAATGTAGAAACCCTGATTATCGTCCTCATTGGAACCTATTACTCTATTAGGCCGTCTGCATTCGATGTAGAAACGAACCAAGACAATGTGAAAGAGAATTTCCGAACAAAATTCTGTATATCCATGTCGAGCTTGCACGCGAAATAACATGAAGCAGATGCCTACCCTAATGTACCGACCAGTAGGATCTTTATCGGCGAACTCAACCTCCTTCGTCGGCGATTTGTGACATAAAATTCCAGAACCAGACGCCATATACAGAAAACAAGAGGAAGAATAGGAGAACCAAGAGAGAAACAGAGAGAAGAGGAGCGAAAGGAGAGATCAGGGGCAAAGGCCGAGGTCAAGAGCAGGAAGAGGAAATGGAAAGGTGACGATCGGAGAAAGCTTCACAGGCGAAGCAGTAGGAGTCGATCGCCGACCGAAACCGAGAACGGAAACGGAGTTTTACAGCGAAGGGAACCCCCATCTCCGGCCGACCCGATCACCACCGTCGTTAAGTTCCGTCACTGTTATTCGATCCATACCTCCACCATTTTTTTTTTTGAAAAGACAGAATTTCGCGGGTGGGATAGAGGCGAATCAGGTAGATGCAAAAAAAAAAAAAAAAGAGAACCCGGAGATAATCCAAAGGATTTGAGGGGAAAAGAAAATCTGTCTTCGACCAAATCCAAAATCGCTGTCCTTAGGGAAATTCGCGAAACAAAGGGGATACGTTGCAACAACTAAATTTCAACGGAAACAAAACGGTGTCGTAAGTACAGAATTAGTTTACTAATTACTGTTGGTCATTTCGGTTATTAACCGAATAACCGAACCGAACGAATAAGATATAACTGTATCCGAATCGAACTTGATATCAAAACCAAACAGTTATGATTTCTTTAAACCAAAAATTCCGAAACTGAACTGAACCGAATGAAAAATAAGAAAAAATCTCAAAAAAAAATTCACTTTCAAATTAAAAAAAAAAACACTAAAGTTTTTATTTTATCAAATAAATATTAAACTTTTTAAGTTTGACAAAACAAATATTCAACTTTTTTACTATTGTCAAAATAAACAAAATAATTAATGTATCACATAGAGATCATAGAGATGCGAACATATCAGATTATTTTATTTAGTTTTTTTTACCATCGAAGAAAGTTCATGTATTATTTTGGATCACTAAAAAATTTTAGTTTTTTTTATAATTGCAGGAAAGTTTATGTATTTTTTTATCACTTACAAAAATTCAGTATTTTTTTAGATTCATTTAAAAAATTTAATGTTTATTTGACAAAAAATAATTTTCAATGTTTTTTGTCAAAATTGAAAAGTTTAGTATTTTTTTATTTTCCCAATAAATGACCGAAAAAACAGAAAAAAATTTTAAAAAAATGAGTTTTTTTTCTGAAAACGAACCGAATTAAAATTTAGATAAAAAAAACAAATGGTTATAGTTTTTCTATAATCGATATAATCGAATACGAACCGAACCCCGAAATGGTCAGTCTGGTAATAATATTATGGAAAGAGAAGAACAGTACAAATTGTGATGACAAGGAATACAAAATCCATAACCTCAATCATCACATCTCCCATGTGTTTATAGGCTCCAAGCAGTGCGACTCGAAACGGATGATATACTCAGTACCATTGCCGCCGAACCTAATGAATCTGACTGCCAGTCCCCGTTGTAGATACGGAGTGTGAAACAGTAGCTGTGCATGACGTCGACCCAGATGGATCGGCAAAAGGGGTGATGGGCTCGTCGTGCCGAGCAGCTAGCTTAAAAGCGGGAGAGGTGTATCAGGTCCTCGTGGGATTTCGCACATTATATATCCTAGTTTCTTGGCCAGCGTCAAAAACCATTGTCTTTTTTGTTAATGTGTATATTCCTTGTAAAAACCCTCGACCTGGAGTGAACTTACAAATTCCAGACCTAATACAAAGTGACTTGCAATCAAACTAGTAACTCTGATGTCTACTATCAACAAAGATTCAGATAGAGCTCATTAAACACGCTTCACATTTCGGGTCTTAACTCAGAAACAAGTGTTATTGAAGCGAGCCGACGAAGCTAAGAGGAACGGAGACGGATTCTGAAGCGTGGGAGAGGTTGAGGGCTGGGTCGGGGACAGTGATGGAGCCCTTGTCTTGCTGTAAGAGTTGAACAAGTGACCAGAACACTTGTAGCCTTGTCACCTCTCCTTTTGCCTGCAATATTCATTCATTCATTCACCACACACGCCCCTTAGTTTCTTTTCTAAAGAACAGTAGTATCAGCTGTTTCTATCTTCTTTTTCATATTTTATTTACCTCGACAATGAAATGAGCCCAGATTCTGCCGTCTCGTCTTTCCATGACTCCTTTCAGGACGTTCAACCCGAAGCCTTTCACTGCATCGGCAATCTCCAGGAATCGGCCTTCTTCCTCACATAGCATCTGCCACCCAGATTTAACAATTATATACACACAAACACGGAGCACTGAAAATGTAAAAGATGGTATCCACATAATATCAAACCTCAATGAGCATTTGGCCGGGCCGGTTCAAGTCCTCCACTATGATCGGACAGACAACTGATTCATCCCCAACTTCAAACGCCCAAGTCGCTCCGTTTCTGTCTCCCGCTAGTTGTTCTTCAACTGACGATCCTTTCTGGTTGATCAGCTGCATCAGATCTATCAGTTTCAGAGAATTCCGACATTATACGAAATTACATTTGAAGAATCTGTTGTTTCTGCTGTGTACCTTTGGCTCGTAAGGTTGTTTGAGTTTGTCTGCGTACTTGGCTATGCTTTGCATGAAGAGCATGTGTTTTATTGTCAGATCAAGCAGCGCATCGATGCTACACTGTTGGATGAAACACCAAGCAATTCAATTTAACATCAATCTACAGAGATGTAAAAGGATGTTTGTCCAAGAAACTTATTCAAAGAAACCACTTTGTACATTGATCAAGAAAAAGATGTTACCTTTGCCCCATTTGGAATCATCCCTCTCAGCTCCTTGATTCTGTCTTGTATCATCTGACGGTCCTTTGGCCTCGGTCTCCCACTCTCTCCAGCCTTTGCTCTCTTCTTTTTCACACCTTCCTCTGCTTTCTTAGACGACCCTGTACTTGAATTCCAACCAAAGTTGCAGCTATATCTGTCATCAACCCACAAACCCGGTTGCGTCTTCACAGAAGTCTCTGACTTGTTTAAAGGGTTACAGAAACTCGTCTTCTCCGAGCTCCGCATCATTTTCTGAGACATTACGTTGCAGCTCTGTGCAAAGAAACTTGAACTCTGGGCGGATGAAGTATCAAGTTTTCGTCTTTTGGTTGGATTCAGACAGAAATCTTCAGAATGTGTCTGATCGGTGATTGAACTGGAAGGATTGCTGAAACTGCTGCTTATCAGTTCAGCGATTCCAAGCTCTGAGAAAAGTCCCTTAGGAGGGCGAGCCAAAGGTGCTTGCCCAAACTCGGATCTCTTCTCTGAGACATGGCCATGGCTGGAGAAAGGATCTTTGAAGTTCAATCCCAAAACATCAAAAAGATCGTTTTCGCTGTCTTGGATGACCACAGATGTCTCCTGATGATCGCCTGAGCAATTCTTGTCTTCAAGTAAAGAGCCTGGAGACACTGAGTCGCTGTTTAAGGGACCGTTCTGTTCAGGAGACTCAGCGAGAAGTTGGCAAAGATCATCCAACGAGTAAGAGTTCAGAATGTCGAACCCAAACTCTTCACATGAGTTATTTGAATCTCCTGTGTCTCGGACAGTCTTAGATACCTCGGAAGTGAGAGATGAAGGCTCAGGACTGGGCAAAGAACAAGGATTAGCGGTAAAGATATCATCAAAGCTGAGTCCATGAAGAGATTGGTCATGCATATCAGGGCTTCTCAGAGGTACCAAAGAGGCGAATAAAGAATCAAGATCGAGGGTTTCAAGGTCTGATGAACGGGGAGGAGATGCTGCTGAAACGTGATCCATCGCCAGCTCTAACGCTGTTGTCGTTTCTTCCAATATCTCAGGGCTCTCCTGAATCTGCAACAGAGTGAAAAAGCACTTCCTCGTCACTTAAAGATTCTCCATCAAATGGAAAAACATCATAGTTATTGTAAAAACTGTGCAAACCTTCCTAGTGGATCCAAACTGAGCAACGCCTCGAGATCCAACAGGAACCACAAGAACAGTCTGCAATTCATTTTCAACCTGAAAATAATATCAAACACGTGAATCATGAATTGAAGATCTTTGTAAAACGTATTTTCTTAATTATGTTTGGACATAAAGATAAAAATGCAAAGCTCTAGTAATTCATGGTGCAACTGTGCTCGATTACCAGTACAAGATACTCCTTTTATGTGTGTTCTTTTTCTTCTCAATGACTAAGGATAAGTCTCCACAAGGATCGATCTTACATTATAACAAAAAAAAACATACAAATATGTCGGAGAAGAAGAAAAAAAACCTGGAAAATGTCGTCAGCTGTGTCACGGGACATCCAGCGGTGGTTTCCGGTTAAAGCTGCCTCTCCTATGATTCTGTATCGATGAATTAAAGACATGAACTTTACACATATACTATGCATATAAAACATAGAGGAAAAAAAAAGGAATTATACATATACATATATATATATATATGCGTGTGTGTGTGTGTGTAGCTTACCCTTCGCCAAATATATGAACCTGCAGAAGCATATCATCAACAGCTGTGCGAAATTGTTCATCGTGGTAAGCATCCCCCATTGTTAATAACCTGTCGTCATCATCATCTTAGTTTTTGATGCAATATGCATAGTTTGACATGCGCCAAAAAATTTACACATTCTCCTTTTTCAAAAATGGTCAAGCAAAGGTTCCCTTTAAAAGGAGAATATATTGGGGAATTTCTCCGATCAAAGTGTCAAGACATCCATTTTGTCAGAAAGAAAATTGAACAGAATCTCCTGTTTGCTAGCTAGCTAGTTTCCCGAGGAAATAATAACTTAGACTTCTTCTGATGAACAAACCAACAAATATGTAAGGCAATTACCAAATGCAGCATGTAATTCTTCTTCCAAGGAGAAAAATGAGAGAGAGAGCAAAAGAATGTGACAACATCAATCAGGAAAAAAAAAAGGAGACAAATTATGAATGATAAAGAGAGGGGAAAAAAAGGAAACTTTACATGGAATTTATATGATCATAGCGCCAAAAAACAGCATAAGACCATCCATGGCTGCAACAAAGGCTCTTCAACATATGCTTAAGCTCCGAACCCATCTTCTTCTTCCTCAGCAAAAGAATCGAGACCCCGAACTCACAAACGATCAATTCCCTCGCTGAAACAATAGATATATATATATATATATGCGATCGATCTTCTTCTTACAACAAAGGGTAAAATATTTTTGCCTTCGATCCACAGAGACTATAAACTTGGAGGGTCTTGAAATATCTGATGCAGATGCAGATGCAGAAACAGTGAGAAGCTCTTTGTGGGCTTTGCTTTTTGTCGAAGCGAAAGAGGTTAAAAGCTTCTGTTTTTATATATGAAGCCAAACATATATCATGAGCTCCTGGTTTTTTCCATGTATAATGATACGCCCCTCTCTCTCTATATATAATTATGGAAGAAAATAGAAAATGTCAGTAATTCGATGGAGAAGCGGCAGAGCCTTTTGTCTGGGAAGAAGACAGATATTATATTCGGAAAAAGCTATAATTATAAATACATATACTCTCGCTGTTGCTTTGGGTTTCCGGTAACCGGTGACGTTACAGCTTTGAATATTACCAAACAGGCACCTGCTATAGCCGGTTGCGGGAACTATACTATTACCTTTTTTTTTATTGAAAAATCATTAGCTTTTATGGGACACTTATTTTTGTTTTCTCGCATTAAACTTTTAAGATCTCTCATATAAGATTCTACATAAAGATGGAGATTGTTTTGCTTTTAATGTTGGATTAATGTGTAGTTGATTCATGAATCTACGGTGATTTCATGATTTTTCGTCTCATTTATGATTTATTTATATCGCGATTAATTTTTGAATGATATCATTTCTCCGGAATATAATGTGCTTTTTAGATTTCGACAAATCAAATTTGATTTATTACAACACATGAGAGGGAGTAAGCGTTATAGAGCCTGTAAATGTGTTCATATAGACAAACAAAACATATTTTTGCACACCGTGTTTAGAGTATATTATAAATATAATCAAAGGCATAAAAATTGATCTAATTGAATATTGATGACGTCTATACTATAGTTAGGATTTAGAATTTAAATCTCACTATTTGTATAATTTAAACTAGTAAACTAGTCTAAACCAAGAACAATCGTAATTAATTGAAATTTTGAAAGAAAAAATATTATATTGTCAAGATAAGCATTCAAAAGGGTAAAACCCATAAAAATTCTCAAACTTGTAAAATGGTAGAAAATAAATTCTCAAACTTTCCGCTTAACAAATTTATTCTCAAACTTGCAAAATGAGTCATTATAATTCTGAAACTTATAAAATATATCATTATAATTCTCAAACTTGTTTTTGAATCAATATCGTGAGTTTTTTTTATATTAATTAATAAGTTTAGGAATTATAATGATAACAATTAACAAGTTTGTGAATTATAATGATATATTGTGTAAGTTTTTGAATAAATTTATCAAACAAAAAATTTAGTAATTTGTTTTCAACTATTTTATAAGTTCAAAAATTTGTAGAGTTTTACGCAGCGTATCTAAAATCTAATGGAACACAGGTTTCCGTCAGTATTTAAATATATATATATATATAGGTACTATGAGAATTGGAGCTGGACCAACACAAAATTAAATTGAAAAAAATGCAAAATATTATTGAAACACATGTCAAGGTGATCCCCACCAGGGGAGATAATGGGGCTGTGGGGCTTGTAGGGATCATTCTCTGATTTGCACATAGAAGATGCCTCTCTCCCTCGTTTCTTGAAAACGAATTTTGAAAATTAAAACAATATATTGTTTTATTTATTTTTTAAAATGGAAAGGATTCTACTTTTAACGTTATTTAAGTAACCAACAAAATCTGCCAATTGATGAGTATTTATCTGCCCATTAATGCGTCAAATAATCAAATTTTTAGGTTTAATTTCAAAATCATATGGTTTAAATAATATTTAACTTGATTCAATACCTTAAATATGATGTTTTAGATACCATATTTCGGTACAACACACTCTGCATATTTATCCATTTTTCTATATTTTTTTCCTTATAACGATGGATGTCCAACGGTGGTATTGCAAATTGTAACGACCATACGCTTATGTATTGGTCATTGGTAAGTGAACCAGATAGCAGTTGTAAACAAAAAAAAAATTCTGCAAGTTTGCAACGGGAGTTGGTCACAAACATGTTGAAATGTGTTACAAATTTCAAAAGCAAAATGAGTTTTTTTTTGGTTTAAAAAAAAAAAAAAACTCATTTTGCTTTTGAAATGAGTTGCCCAAGTCATACATACATACATGCATACATACATGCATACATACATACATACATACATGCATGCATGCATACATACATACATACATCTTACCACATATGGAGGGACTGTTCCACATGTGTTTGTAGGGTATCCAAAGTCCGTTTTATTAACTATTTTGCTTTATAAAAACAAATAACACACACAAAAACAAAAAACGAACAATTAATATATATATATATATATATATATATATATATTCATTATATTCTCTCATGTTGTAGATATTGTTGGAGTTATAGTCTCAGTATAAGGATCAAATTTACGATTGTCATCATCGACACAGAAAATCATTCTCCGCTTATTATTAAAAGAGTAAGTTTAGAACTATTACATCCCGTTGCACTTAATATCATTTTAACTACCCAATTATTTTTAATTCAACTAAATGTATTTTGAAACTAATAAACAGTAAAAAAAATCGTAAAGCTTTCAATTTGGGATGAACTTCCAGCCTATATCCGTTCACAAATGGACAAGTTGAATGTCAGAAGGAGCATCATGATTGTTACTGCTGTGATCCCAAATATTCTCGACGATACTTCTTAAAACATATGCATCTATATGGATTTTTCATATATACATTGATAAATAAAATCAAGGCATTAGTTTAATTTTACTACAAGTTTTTATGAATCAGGTGTTTTATCACTCACTTCATCATTGTCTATCCCCACAGTAGAAGCAAAGGTGATTAAGATTGGGACACCAAAATCTTGAATTATGGTATGATAATCTTGACTTCATTAAGATTCCGCCTCTTCGTACAATGAACAGTATTCCAACACACTGACTTTTTCACATTCGGGTTGTATTTCGGTTCAAATGCCCCTCAAGAAAACACGGTGTTTTTTTTTTACTGATGGAATGTTTAATTTTACAACGAAGTGTAGATTTGCTGTATACGGTGTGTCATAAAATGCCCACCTCGGGGCGTTTTTATTTTTAATTCGGGGAGAATATAACCCCATAATTTGGCCACGCTCAATCATGGCCGTCCATAACAAAAAGTCAACGGCATCAAGATTTTCCCAACTCTCTTCTTTCTCCATCATTTCGACTCAAAATGGTGTCCGAAAGTGAAGAACTAAATCCAAAAGCGAGATTTTATGTTGCAAGTTTGTTTACACTTTGAACAATCCTTTTATTATTACCCTTTTTTCTCCTACTTTCTTTTTTGTTCCTTTGGAAACCAAGAAGACGAACCCACATTTGATCATTGGGCATAAATTTCAATTATTATGTCATTTTCAAATTGGGAAAAAAAAAGGAAAAACACGGCGCCTTTTCTCCAAAGCAGAACACCCTTTAAGCCTTTCGCCCACTATCCCATCTTTAGACATTTTCACTCGCACGATGAATACACGTAAAAAATATATATGCATGTATTATACGGTGTAACTTATCCTTGCCCGAAATCAAAATCCCAACACAATACTTATATATTGGATAGAGTATGTTATGTGTCACGTAACTTAATGTGTAATCGTTGTATCACGTTCTCAATATATCTATAGTTACACACAATCAAAATGCGCTGAAATGAGGCAGAAAAAAAAAGATTGTTACAACTAAGAAAATTGAAAAGGAGATGGAAGCCACGCTTTGTCCAAGCAGATGGAAAAGGGCATGCAAAAGAGGACCAATCTCAATGGGATATTTGACAAGTAACTATTATGGCGATGTTATGATGTTATTCCCCACTATCCACTACCATGGCATGCCATTCCATTATTTATATATGCATCTATATATACTCTCCGTTCATATATATATAGTTGAATACAATTTAACGGAGTAACGTTTTCCGACGATAATCTCGACAATTTGGTAACTATCATATCAAATGCTAGCATGTTTATAGAAATGTGAATATAAACGCATGTTTTATTCTTTTTTTTCTGCGTCAGCCTTAGTTATGGTGTTGATGACGATGCATAAACCCTGTATACATCAATCGTGGTAATAGTTTAAAATTTGTGCATGCATGGGATTCTCTTGAAGACGTATCATTAATTAGCTTTTATGTAGTAGTATATATTATTTTACCAAAATTACATGTAATATTATAATGTCTTCGCAACGATTTGGCGCACCAAATTATCTAACATTGACGGCCTAGTTATTGTCTTATCTTTCCTTTTAAAAAATAAGACTTCAAGTGGTTTAACAAATTAACCCATTGAGTAATGAAAGAATTGAACAATAACAATATGTTTTTGGTAAAACATAATAATATTACATGCAACCCAAGACACTACAAAAAAATCCTCGAATTCCAACGGATTTTCCAACGCATTTGTCCGTTGGAAATTTTTCCAACGGAATTTCACGGTTTCAACGGCGTTTCAACGACGATTTCCGTTAAAATTCCGTTGAAAATTTCCAACGGATATCCGTTGGAAACACCCGTTGAAAATTTTTAACGGAATTTTCAACGTATTCAATTGAAAAATTGGGTTGGAAATTTCCAACGGATTAACGTTGGAAAAATCGGTTGCAAATTTTTAACGGAGTTCCAACGGATGTTTGTTAGAAAACAATTCCAACGGATGCCGGTTAGAATTTTTTTTGGAAATTTTTTTTAAAAAAAAAATCCAACGGAATTCCAACGGATGCCGGTTGGAATTTTTTTTGGAAATTTTTTTTAAAAAAATTCCAACCGAATTCCAACGGATGCCGGTTGAAATTTTTTTTGAAAATTTTTAAAAAAATTTCAACGGAATTCCAACGGATATCGGTTAGAAATTTAGATTTTAATTGAAAAATCAATTGAAATATATATATATATATATATATATATTTGAATTCATATATATGTATGTATAATATATATTTGTTATGTATATATAAAATATATATACACAAAATATACATGTTGGAAGAGTTCTAATTGGAACTCTAGAGTTAAGGAGGATTGAGCTGGAGCAGTGGAATGATGAGTGACCTACTGGGAAGTGAGTTTCGGGATCGTGGTTTGGTCGGATCGGATTGGTGTCGATGTCGGTGTCGGGTCGGGTCGGGTCGGTGTCGATGTCGGGATCGGGGTCGTGTCGGGTCGGGAATATGTTTCGAATTTTTCGTTGGAAAATTCCAACGGAATGCGGTTGAAAATTCCGTTGGAAAATTCCAACGGATATCGGTTGGAAATTCCGTTGGAATTTTCCAACGGATTGCGGTTGGAAATTCTGTTGGAATTTTTCAACCGAAATTGCGGTTGGAAATCCGTTGGAAAATTCCAACGGATGCCGGTTGGGAATCAATTTCCAACGGAAAAATTCGTTGCAATTCCATTGAAAATTCCAACGGTTTTCCAACGGACACCGATTTCTAACGACGAAATTTCAACGGATAAATCCGTTGAAAATCCGTTGGAAACGTTAATTTCCAATGGAAATTTGGCCATTTCCAACGGATTTACCCGTTGGAAATGACCATTTTTTTTGTAGTGAGAGTTGGTGGTCCAATAGTTAAGATATGACAAAGTATTTCTCAAGATCATGAGATTGATTCCACTGATGGAGAGGAGGGAACACAACTAATTGTACGACTAAAAACTGACTCCGGATTCATAAAGATTAAGTGGGCCGAATACCCACTGAACCTCGTGATTATCAAAAAATTTAAAAACAATAGTACATGCAATGCAAAACATTGTTTTTTATTTGTAAATAGGGTCGTCTAATAGGGTGTGCAAGTGATGTTATAGCACAGACCCCCAATTTTCCAGGGCCTCATTCTTCTCAAAAAAATAATTTTTAAAATTTGATAATTATACTGGTTTTGAATAAAAAGATAAAAGTTATTATAAAAAAATATAAAAATTTAATTTTGATTAAATTATGGTATATTTGTTTTATTTTTTAGTAGTCTTATATTTGTTGAAAAAATTGAAACAAAATAAAAATAGAATTTGATAACAAATATAAATAATTTTAATCAATAGTATATATTTTAGAAAAATCTTAAACAAATTAGTATATAAGAATATTTCAATCAAACAAAGTTAATTTTAATTTATAAAAATTAATATATAGTGAATAGGATTTCTGATAATTTTGAGACGGTCTTGTTTGTAAATATATAAAAAATGGCTTAAATTAACTTTTAGATATGGGAGCCAAAGTTTTAACAACGGTCTCTCTTCACTTCACTTTTTATTTTAGCATGTATATATGACATAAGATGATTGACCTATTATAGTTATAACGAGTGAAACTCAAGAAAATGCATGAACATGAACATATGGAGAGAGAGTACATTAATTAAGAAAAGGTTAACGACACTAATGATGCAATCATAGAAATTCGCAATCTCCAAGGCCGAGCAGCATCGATCACTGAAGCTACAGAACATGACTGTGGTGTTATGGTGCACTGCGACCCATACAATTATTTCCCCACTTCTGACAGTAACACCTTTTTCTCAGGGAATGTCTCTTCTTCGTATTTCTCACCGATTTGTTTTTTATATATATAAATTTGTCCCTTCTGTCTTTTTTGTCTTGTGTTGGTGTTTGCCTCCAAACATATTATGTGAGAGTGGACTCCCCTTTCTTCTGCATTTACCTTGACCCTTAATTTGTTTTCTTTTGTTCCTAATCTTCGATTTACCATTACCACTGCACTAATTATTACATTAATCTTTATCATGATTATTTACTTTATTTTATCCTGTATAGTGAAACGGCTGGTGATATTTATCTCGAAATTTACACATCTCTATTAACTATTTATTGTTTTTTTTGTTAAAGCATTAGCCACGTATTGTTGTTGGTATAGTTTTTTTTATAATCCGAAAGTTTATCCGAGTTTTTAATCCGACTACACCTTTCAAAAGATTAGGGAAATTCATATAAATATTCATTTCCAAGTGAAGATTCGAATTCGAATTAGAAAGAATTTTTGTTTCTTGAACCACTCAATCTTAGATTTGTTGTTGGTATGGTTGACGCTAACCAGGTGTATTCACATCAGCATTTAAATAAAATTACGTGTACTAGTAGTCCAAATGCATAAATTCGTTTTTTAAAGTGGGGTGAGGATTGAGGAATACATCTATACCATATTCCCCAAAAACGACAGTGGGCCGATTTTCACGAGCGCCGAGGAAGAAAAGATTATAACACGTGGAATACAATGATTGGTTGGTCAGCTCGATGACACGTTGATTTTGAGGCTCAAGTGTCGGTTATAAGGAGGCAACGGAACCCAGCCTGTCAGGTTATCCTTCCCACCTCTCTCCGCATTTTTTTTTCACCTTGGTTACAGGCTTACACTGCCACTCTGGTAAAAGTTTTATTTATTAATTATTAATAGAATGCCGTCTCTTTTTTAGGATGGCCGTGATGATGTGGATTTTGTGGGCTTATTGAGGCCCAATTCTCTGAGGTTTTAATTGGGCTTTGATGTCCATTGCCTTAAGTTTTTTTTTTTTTTTTTTTTTGGTATAAATTGCCTTAAGTTTGCGTTTGTATATGCATCGCGCACATACATACAGCAGTGGCAGTACAAATTTTTGTTTTTTTTTTGTTTTTTTTGGCAAAGAAATAAGAAAGACGAATTCGGGGGGCTTATATTGCAAATTCATCTGTCATGGAACGCGAAGAGGTTTGTCTACTCAAAAGAAAATCAAAGCAATGGATTGCTATGCATAGTCGTCGGTCCAACCTATGAACTTTCGGTACAAAGTCCTTTTATTTATTCCGGTGGTTGAGAGACAAGTCTTGGTCATTAGTTGTAATGAGATTTCTGGACCTAATTATTTAAGTCCACAGCATGACTATTAACGTGTTTCACCAACCCATCATAAAGCCTTTTTTTTTTTCTCGTTTGAGTTCCGAACATAATTTCGCATCTATAAATATAAATAATTTAATATATGTACGTATAAGCAAATGCTATTGCATGTATGTATAGACAGCAAAAATAATTGAATTTTCAACTCAAAGATTTATTCAACCCGCTAAATTCGAAAAAAAAAAAAAGCTTTCAACGAGAAAGGCCCAACAAAGCCCAAATCACAGTGGGGAAAGAAGAGAGAGTCTGAAGGGCGAGAGACGTGCTCTCTCCTTTGAATAGAGAGAGAGAGAGAGAACGGAGATCGGAAAAGAGGAAAACGAAAGGATTATCACACAACAATCGTCAAATTTCGACAGCGAATCTCATCGATAGCCAGTCTCGCAAATCGAATTAGTCTCCGGAGAAGAAGAACTTAGGTGGAAGAAGAATAAGCAGAGAGAAATCGGCGGCGGGAAA
>NW_010965019.1:719294-720294 GCF_000463585.1 Tarenaya hassleriana
TCCAACGACGGATGTGAATCGGAACACGGAGTGGTTCACGTATCCAGGCGTTTGGACCACTTACATCCTCATCCTCTTCTTCTCCTGGCTCATCGTCCTTTCCATCTTCGGCTGCTCACCGGGCATGGCCTGGACCATCGTTCACCTCTCTCATTTCACCGTAATCTCTCTCTCTCTCTCTCCCTCTCCTTTTGGGGGGGGGGGGGGGGGGGGGTTTCCTTGTTTGATGTATTATCTTTTCTTTTGGGTGTCGATCTGTTTGTTATGGTTGGATGATAACTTGTGGGTTTGGTTTTTCGATCGAAGTTGGTGGGCTTTTTGGGATTTGGATGATCAGCTTGAGAAAGAATGTATCGATTACTATTTTGTTGTGTTTTCTTGAGCAAGTGTGGTTATTCTAGATATGCTTGTTCACGGGATTCTAAGAAGTTGTCTATATGAGGACGGTCTAATTCTTTCTTATATTAGGACTTGAAAGCTTGAATTATGCTGCAATGGACATTTAGATTTGCAGTTTTCGGTGATATTGGAATTATTGAGTTGATGTTTACACCTGGGAAATACTTTCAAGAAAACAACGGTGGTAATAATAACCAAAATCTGATCTTTCTTATAGGTTACATATCATTTCTTTCACTGGCAGAAGGGTACACCATTTGCTGATGACCAGGGAATCTACAATAGGTTGACCTGGTGGGAGCAGATAGACAACGGCAAGCAGCTCACACGGAACAGGAAGTTTCTGACTGTTGTTCCCGTTGTCTTGTAAGCTTTTCTTCCCTCACACAAGCCTTCTGTTTGTTCTATTCAAGTCGAAAAGCAGGTCGACGGGTTTGGATTTTGTTTAGAGTTTATGCCATTCTATAGCAACTATATCTTGAGCGGAGAATACGAAAGAGTAATGGGTGTGGTTTTTCATATTTCTTGCATCGTCTTAACTAGGGTATGCAGTACGCTTTGAATTTTTTTGAGTTGTCCCTTTTTGGCGAAACAAGCATTC
>NW_010965019.1:720442-734050 GCF_000463585.1 Tarenaya hassleriana
TTCCTGCTGTCTCATATGCATTACATCTTCTCAGTTCAATCTAGCTAATGACTTGCTTAAATGCTCTCAAGCGTTCCTTACGCTCTTGAGCACAACTGATTTGTTTTGCTTTCTGTTGCCGGAATCCACATTCTTATTGGACTTAGTGTACTTTCCCCTTTTGCTATTTTCCTTTTCTAGGCTCTGGATGATCCTGACCCTCAGTTTAGGCTTTCTGCATTCGTGTATCTCATGCTAGATCTTATGTTCTTTCTTCGGACATTTCATACAGTGCTGTCGTATTGCGTATTGTTCTTAGCTGATAAGCACCAAATTAGAGGGGATATTCTACATTAAATACGAGTATCATCTCTTTTCCTCTTTTTTTTTTTCTACAATCTGTAGTATTTGACCTGTCCTGGTATTACTCATGCGGATTACTGGCCCTTACGAATATGCATTTTGGTCTGTTCCGGTGGTCGGGTTCTTCAAGATTTGGCATGATGGCACTCTTATCTCTATCCTCTGATGAATGTATTGGTAAGCAGGTACTTGATAGCCTCACACACGACAGACTATCAACATCCGATGCTCTTCCTCAACACATTTGCAGTATTTATACTGGTGGTAGCAAAATTTCCGCACATGCACAAGGTCCGTATATTTGGAATCAATGAAACCTGAAGAGAGGAAAACCGTCTCTGTGAGATTGGAAGTCATCAGACATGTCTGTACAGACATTACGTCCACCACTTTCACAATATACCCCAAGAGGACCAGTCTTTTGTAAACATACCACTTTTCTATTCTTTTATGTAAAAGTAAGCAATTTACGTTCAGCTCAGGAAATTTCATATGACACAGTGGCCTACCTCCCCTTTCGGGATGGGTAGATGGATGAACTGTTTATTGCTACACTGCATCTTCTGAGGTTATTTCTGATAAAAGAGGTGAAGTCTGAAACTTTAAATGTAGATCCAAGAAGCGATGGAACTATTCGTCCACGACATGGACTGAAACATGCCGAGTAAGATCGACCTTGATAAATCTTTCGACCTGCATTCCTTTCATCCCTACGAATACGAGGAAACTCTGGTTTCTCCTTACAGCTTAAACCCCGTATCACCCTTCATTCATTGAAGTACTGATGTTTACCCCGTGTCTCGCAATGTAAATGTAAGGAGGCAAATGCAAATGGCGTTGAACTACTTCCATGGAGAAGTGTAGAATCCAACGTATATCCATTTGTGTAACATGGCCGGTAAATTTTAATAGAACAAAACTCCCCCTAAACCATGATCAGGTTATACATTTTATCTAATCGGAAAGATGAATATATCCTATGTCCTTAATGATGAAATGAAATGCCTAATATAATCTTTTGATCCTATAATCACCATGATCCACCGCCTAACATGCCAGTCCAAAACCCACCCGAGTGGTCCGCTTCTTCTTCCTTCTCGTGCTCATCAATGCTTCCCCGATGATCATGGCGATGATGATTATCAATCCCATTACCACCACCACTACCACTATTGGTACTTGATGACGAAACTGGTAGTTTCAGATTCTCGAACGGGAACAGAAGCCTCCCACTCGTGTTTGTTGCATTGGAACCGTCTTCCCGATTCAGAGGGTCGTCAGGATCAAGGGAGAAACCCAAAGCTGGTCTCATGAATTCTTGCATTGGTGGGTAATTCAGGCCAAATCCAGATACTGCTGCAGTGTAAACTGATGGATCATGAGCAGTGGGCAAAGCCATGAAAGTAGAACACGAAGAAGCAGAAGATAAACCAGATGACGATGAGATCGGTGGGTTCTTCATGATGGGCATTTGCAGAAACTCAGAACCACTGTCGTGGCCATCCACAAAACCTTGAGAAAATGCCAAATTCAGGTCTTGAGCTTCATGGGCATTCCCAATCCCTTGAGAAAAAGCCAAATTCAGACCTTTATCTTCTTGGGCATTAGTGATCTTAGGGTTTGTACCAGTGGTCTGTGTTGTACTAACGGAAAGATGTTTCCTTGGAGAAGAAGGAGAGGAAGACGACGAGGAATTCGAAGAGGAAGAGAAAGATCTCTTGTTCTTCCTCGAGCCACCGCCAACGGGGATGCTTCTGAGAGACCCGCCTTCAGTCCAATACCTTCTACAGGTTTTGCAGAAGTATCTTGGTTGTGTCAGGCTATAGTTGTTGTAGTAACAGAACTTGGTGTTCGTTGAGTTACACCTCGGACAATTCAAAGCTTGGTCCTTCTGTGGTCTTGTCTGTCTCTCGGCCGCCGTCTGCGTCGGCTGAGTTGGCTTCAGGCATGTGTTTGTGACGATCTCATCTATTGGCTTCACAACAATCTCCTGCAAAAAAAAAACAACAACGAAACTTTAGACATGTTTTTATATGGAAAAAACCAGCCCTTCAAAGAATTGTAAAGAAACACAGCTTTGATCAACAATGGAAAAAAAAAAAGATCATTAACATCAAACCAGCTGACCAAAGAACGCCAGAATACTGAAATTTTATGTCAAAAACATAATCGGAAAGGAAATTAAAAAAGCAAACAAAAAAGAAAGATGGGAAAAGGCATGAGAACAAGATTCAAATCAGAGAGACGGGGAGATCAGAAGAAAGGCAAAACATATATATACGTGCGGCCACTGGGCTGTGTTCATGGCTGTTACTGATTAAAATCCAGAGGACGACGAAGGCGACGTTGAAGATGAAGAGGGAGAGAGAGTACGATGGCTAAAGCTGGTTTCTGAAAAAGCAAGCCGGAGACATGACATGGGAAGGGGGAATCTTTAATTTATTTTCCTATCTAACTAAACTCTGCCCCCGTATGTATAAAAATTAGCGGTTGCCATTTCACATTTCGATGTGGATTCGGTTTAATTATATTCGGGTTCCTTTATTTCAGTTATGGAAAAACTATAACCATTCAGTTTTTATATAAACTTTTATTCGTTTCGGTTCGATTATTTTTCATTTCGGGTTCGGTTCGATTTCGGTAAAAAAAATTATTTTTTTAAAGAAATTATCAGTTTTTTCGGTTATTTTTTATTCGGTTCGATTCGATTTCGATTTTTTTGTATTTAAAAAAATCATGATTGTTCGATTTTGATGTCGGATTCGGTTCGAATACGGTTATATCTTATTCGGTTCGGTTTGACTCGATTATTCGGTTAATAACCGAAATAGTCACTCCTAATAAAAATGAAAATGGCACCTACAATTTTTTGTTTAATGTTTATTTATTTATTTATTTTTGTACTCTTTTATATTAATTTAATATTTTTTTGCGCTATCAAACTCCAAATTGAGTTACAAATGAATTGTGCTGTTTAAGCAGCACGGGTGACAATGTTGTTAACCATTAATCTATGTGGTCAACAGTTATACACGTCGATATGAATTTGTATTATTGTTGTTGTTATTAGTTAATTCCTTGGAAAACAGCTTAAAAATCTAAATGTAGAAATGATGCGATTGTTAATTGTCTGTTATCTTCGAATGGCAATATTAATAAATAAAAAGTATGGGACAAAATAAGTTATTGCATTATTTCTATTGTTTTTTTTTCATCCAAGACGGATTATATTAATTAATGAAATAAGATGGATGGTCTTTGTGATGTGCGAGGGAAAATAGTAGGAGGGCCAACCTCGTTTGTAAATGCACATATCAATCTGTTAGCTTATTTACTTAGTGCTCTGGCTCCATTAATGCGCTCTGCCTACGCATTATTTCTTGCATTTTATTTTCATTAACATATATATATTTTTTTGTTATTTCGTCTCATGGGAATATTAAAGGTTAAAATATACAGATGAGAATTAGTGTGTCTTTTGATTTAAATTAACCTAAATCGTTCACCTCTCCCGTTTCATCTCGTTTTATTCCATTCACATGCAAGGCCAAGCAAACTTTGATATTTATATACATATATATATATATTTGTATATAAATGTGAATGCGGCGAATTGGTTACATTCATACTTTTTTCCATGCGAATATTATGTGAGTACCAAACCCGACAGGTGATCAAGGGACAATGGACCCACTCTAATCGATCGTATTTACAAAAAAAAAAAAAACGACGTAGTAGTGCAGCCGGTGAATCTGGAGACTGAGCGGGACATCTAAGAACACAAATCCTAGGGATGTTGACACGTGTTCAAGGGCTAGAGCGCCCTTGGACGGTTGAGATTAGCTTGCTTAGGTGGACCCCATTTCTTTCCTTTTTCCGGAAGGAGTCCAATCTCAGCCGTCTGATCTCCTCTAGGCGTCGACCTATTCCGCTATTGCGATCAACGTCAGCACCTATCCTCCTCACCGTAGGTCTACACAGTTGGTGTGCATATATATATATATATCATATATGTATACATATAATATAAATAAATGCAAATCTGGCTTGATTTATGCACAGCATCGGAATAATATATATATATATATAAGAGCACTAACGGATGAATGTGTACGTGATATAATCGACCGGCCTCAGATGATAAAAAGTTGACGAGGAGCTTAAAGGCAACCTCCTTGAATTAGTAAACCCTCTCTCATTCAATGTGAATTTTGTTTTTACCAAAAAAAAAATTATGGAATTTATATGCACCAGAATTTAAAAAGAAAAGAAAAGGAATCTTGTGCTGTCATATGTACCGTACAGCCGCATGGGTTAGATTAGATCCACCGTCCGATTAGATTTAATCTGGGTCCCACTGCATCTCACTTCTCGAGGAGAATGTCTGGGTCTGTTTAATTAATATTTAATTTTAAAAAAAGAAATCCATGGGAATGATCCAATTGAACCTGCCATACATGCATACTATGCATGGGATATATGACGAGAGAACTCGATATCATCTTACATACATCATGCACATATTTATCTTATTTATGTATGAACGTTTGGTTTGCTTGATTCTGGGTACATCAATTACCCTTTTGCCTCTCTCTATTTACGTGTATATACATAATGAAATGAGTTAATCGGAGATTTTTTTAGTAAGACGCCAAAGAGAGCATTGCATGATGGCGCCCACATGGGACGATGCAACTAAATTAGGCAAAGCAAATGTTAATGGGCATTGTTTTGGTGTTAATTATAACTCCATGTTTCGGGTAACCTCTAGGGGGACCGAACCCACCATATCTGATATATTATATGGTCCCTGGGCTTAGTGATTTTTCACTCTCTCCTCCCATTGGGCTACATATGTACCATTAAAAATGCATCAATTAAAAAAAAAATCACAAGCCATTGCTAGAGTAGTGCACGAGGGTCCTTTTAGTTACTAACGCGTACATGTATATGTTTAGTGGAACGTCATTTTTCACGGGTACACTAATTGTTTTTTACGTCTGGCGAAAATCGAGGAAAGTAAATAACCCCCGAAAATCCAGGGCGTATCGCGGCTTATGCATGGACCACATTTATGATGCGACCAATAAATGAAGATCAAGGGGGTCAATGTCGGCACGTTGCAGAAACCACACACTTGCATTATTCACTTCATCAAAGACGTTTTTGTCTGAGGATATAACAGATGTGTGTGTGTGTGTGTGTGTGTGTGCGCGCTCTACTATATTTACAACTACGTATGCATGATGATTGACCTCCCGTGGAACGTCACAGGAGAGCCCATTCGATGACCCCAGCGCGATTCTCTTTGTATGGGCTGCTCAACGGCCCATCTCTTTTATTATAGGCCCACAAATAAGCCCAACAATTTTAAACCACATGTCGGATACTTTTTTTTTTTTTTGCTTCCATGTCTTACTTAAACTCCAGAATTATGTATTATTTTTTCTATCAGAAATTGTTTTTAATCACTACTTGCAGAAATTATATTATTAAATTATCGATTCTGAATAAAATATAGAGTATTAATTCTATTTTATA
Organism: Tarenaya hassleriana; assembly: GCF_000463585.1. Lineage (NCBI taxonomy): Eukaryota > Viridiplantae > Streptophyta > Magnoliopsida > Brassicales > Cleomaceae > Tarenaya > Tarenaya hassleriana. The sequence continues at coordinate 726,326 of NW_010965019.1, forward strand.
TGGTTTATTCAACTGAAGCAGCCCATATAAATCACCACAAAGCAATAAAGAATAGAAATGATAAAATACAAAGTCGTAGGGTTATTGTATTAGTTTAATTCAAATTAACAAATGGACGGATGGATGAATCAATTTAAATGGGAAAAATACATATTGACTTGAGAAAAAAAAAAAAAAGAGAGGCATTGACGAGTCTACGTTGAAAGATTCGTGTGTTGGATTAACGTTAAAAATGAGTTAATATTGGAAGATAGTTTTGTATATAACAGAAGCTGGTTGATTAATAATGCTCTCTTTTTCCTCTTTTTGATTTACACGGAATTTCTCGCATTACGTATAACTTAACTGCTACAGTTTAATTTTTTCCTCTTGAAATTTCTTTAACTGTATAGTTTATAAAGAATAATTAAAAAAATTGGCTTTCACTAAATATATATTTGATGCATTAACCTTATGAACTGTGACTGATATATATATATATATACGTATTATTGTAGTAGACTCTATAAGTAGTATTGTAATAGTGGTAGAAATGGCAACTATTTTTTTGTTGAAATGGTATTAATGGAAAAAATAGTAGCAATTAAGGGGAAAATATATTTATAAAAAAAAAACAATGAATTGACAAACCGAAAAGCAAACATTGAAGCGAGTGTGATGGATTGACCATCGGAAATTCAAAAGATGAGAGAGCAAAACGACAAGCAAATGATCGCCCATTCTCCGACCACACTTCGTACAATCGAACAAGCCTCCGTTAACCATACTCTCTCATTTCCCAATGATCTTTGCCTCAACCCCTCTCAATAGCAACCCTTAAACCCGAGAGGGTTTCACTGGAATTTGGAAACCGACACAACCACTCGCTTTTACTCCTCTAATCACGTGAAAAATCACTCCATCGCCCTTGTTAAACCCTCTTCCTCTCACTTATATTTTCCCTTTCTTAAATCCGTATTGGAAGAACACGATACGATAACTTGGGTTCCGCTAGAATTTTGTCGGGTGGGACAGGTAAGCAAATCTTCCACACGTTCAGGTGTCTTCTTTTTTCTTTGGAATTCTTTCCATTTGTTTATCGTTGAGATTGGCTGTTTGTTTTACTTCGAAGCAATCCTTTTGCAGATTGGCATGTTGTGGTTTTCTCGACTTCTTCTTCTTTTTGTTAAAATATCCTTTCCTGTTAGGTCGAGAAGGGTTTTGTCCTTGTTTCCCAGTTTCTGTCATGATGTATGTTGAACTAAGAACTTACCTTAAGAGCTAAATCCCAGATTTTGGGAAAAAGTTCGTGTCCTCTGATTTTTGGGTTGACTCTGGTTTATGGCAAAAGATAAGCTTTTTGCGGTTGTCCCTTTGAATTCGTCAATTCTGGCTTATTTCGTGCCAATCACCAGTCGATGGGCCCTTGTTTTGTTCTGATTGTGGTTATTGCAAAATATTAGACTTGCTGCGACTATTCTGGGTGTGTTACGCGCCGATCAGGATTTGATGGGTCTTGGAACAAATTAGCGATGGATACTTGTGGGGACGAGGAAGACGAATTCTTTGATGCCCGCGAAGAGGTCTCATCTATCTCCGACTGCAACTCCGAATTCTCCGATGACTTCAGTTGTCTTATTGATCAAGAAACCGGCGGTTTTGATCTCTGGAACCAGAATCCGGAGAGTGTTCTCAGTCGCCGACGTAGGTTTTTCGAATCCATGGGCTTTAGCTTCAAAAAAGCTTCAGCAAACGATTATGGAGATAAAGATCAGTCCGACGAAACGGGAACCCCTCGCTCATATCACTCGGACCAATCTCCGTCTGACGATTACGTTGATAGAGTGAAGAACATGTTGTTGAGGAACGAATCTAATGGAGACCGTTCTTCTCTTTCATCACTTTCGAATTCTCTGGGAGATTCAATTGAGGATAATGTCAGAAGATTGGAGAGCATGGATGGTGAAGTTGTGTTTGTGAGGAATGAATCCAGCAGCAGCAGCTGCGTGGATGAAGCACTCAGCGAACCGGGTTCGAGCAAGTCCAGTAATAGCAGCTTTGGTGGTTTTGAAAACTCCTTGTTGAGTCATAGAGAAAGACGTGATGAGTCGACCAAAAAGGGGACTAAAGGCTGGTTAAAAAAGCTAAGCGCTCTAAGGCATGTTCTTCATAGACACAATGACTCCAGAGAAGGTGAATCAGTAGGATCGCCGTCGAGGAGACTTGCTCGGGTTCATTCTTATAAGAAGCATTTCAAGGAGCTCTCCACTCTCTATGTCGGCCAAGAATTCTCAGCGCATGATGGATCGATCTTAACCATGAAGTTCTCTCATGACTGGAAACACTTGGGCACTGCAGGTGAAGATCGTGTTGTTCGTGTCTGGGAAATAACCGAGAAGGAGAGAGCAGATGGATTTGAAGTGACAGAGTCTGATTCAGGCTCTTACGCTTACTTTAGAACGGATGATGGTCTTTCCCGGATTGAGCCTCTTAATTCTGAAAAGAAGAGAAGATTATTGAAGATGTCATCTGATCTGACTTGTGTCGTATTGCCCCCAAAGGTCTTTGCAATATCGGAGATTCCTCTGCATGAGTTTCGGGGACACACTGGTGAAATCTTGGATCTTTCCTGGTCACAGAAAGGGGTATAGTAGAGTCCTTTTTTCCAAAGATTGGCTTAGTTTTATTATCTTAAGACCTAAGGTCCGCTGCCTATGCTTGCAGTTGCTGCTGTCTTCCTCTGTGGACAAGACTGTCCGTTTGTGGCGTGTAGGTTCCCATGAATGCCTCAAAGTATTCTCCCATAAGAATTTTGGTGAGCTCCTTATCTTGTCTCTTAGTTAAATTTAAATATATGCGAAACACAAGACTAACAGTATCTCGTGTTTCTTAAAGTTACATGTGTTGCGTTCAACCCGGTGGATGAAGATTACTTTATCAGCGGTTCAATAGACGGGAAAGTTCGAATGTGGGATGTGTCCCACTGCCGGGTGGTTGACTATACTGATGTAAGAGACATTGTTACAGCCGTCTGTTATCGTCCTGACGCTAAGGTTTGGCCAGTTGATCAGCTTAACCGATGAAAGTTGTGAGGTTTCCTAAAAGAGATTATTTTCCAGCTTTTGCTTACAAAGCCATTCTACTGCAGGGTGCAGTGGCTGGAACCATGAGAGGAGACTGTCGATTTTACCAGATACTGTGTAGGTTTAGCAATACTTGCACTCTTCTTGGACCACAAAAAGCATTGGAGCCTCATCGTTTACCTTTTTGGATTTCTTTCAGATGATCAATTGCAGCTGGACAGAGAGATCAGTTTACATGGGAAAAGGAAGGAAGTGCCAAGCAAAAGGATAACTGGTTTACAGTACTTCCCAGGCGACATTGACAAACTGATGGTCACTTGTGCTGATTCACAAATCAGGATACTGAGTGGAGCTGATTTGATATGCAAGCTTAAAGGTTTGGATCAGAGATTCCTTCTGCACCCGTTATAACCCTCTTTTTAAAATTACTGGGTTCTATGTTCTATGGGGAAAAGTTGAACTGAGACAAGCCGACACATATCTGTTCCCTTTTTGTGGGATCAAGATGTGACCTTTCTCGTGTTTTTCGTTTCGTGACAGGATATAGCCTATTGACAACATTGAGCACTGCTTCTGCCTCATTCACATCGGACGGGAAGCACATAGTCTCGACAACAGAGGACTCAAGTGTGAATGTGTGGAGCTACTCCTCCTCTCAACCCAACCAGAAGGCTTCTTCTTCTTCTTCTAGTAAGAAACCCAAAAGCATAAGATCATGTGAGAGGTTTGTGTCAGACAACACATCAGTAGCAGTACCATGGGGGCCAGTGGACAAGAACAGGTTGGGTTTAGGGTTCATCTCAGATGGATTATTACTACCTCAGTGCCCTTCTTCTTCTTCCCTTGACTGTTTGAGAGGATCATCAACCACTTCTACTACCACATGGCCTGAAGAGAAGCTTCCAAGAGTGGAAAGCCCAAACATGAAGTTGTTGTTGAGGAATGGTTGGCCTCACCATCACCACCACCACCACCTTTGGGGGCTTGTTATCGTTGCTGCCACTTGGGACGGCAAAATCAGAGCTTTTCACAATTACGGCTTACCCGTTCGGGTTTAACACACACGTCCTCCTTTCGACGAGAGTTTGTATAGGAATGGTCTCCTTTTGAATGAGTTTGTGCATTGCATTGTGTGTATATGTTTTGTTTGTTCTTCTTATTAGTTGATTAAGCTGCAACTTACAGTGAACAATAACCAATTTAATAAAATACCATATGATACAAAACAAAAGCAACCCTATTTGAGTTGATCATGTATCTGCTCATTCATTACAAATGACACTAGACAGCACTGATGTCTTTGTTGTCTTGGCTGCTGCGGCATGGCCAAAGGTCACCCCAGAAGGATCGCTTGGCCTGAAAATGGAGATCAGGGTTCTTGCTCTGCGTTATCACCCTCCTTTCAAACTTACCCTCAGAACCATCCTCATTGGTCGGCATGCACAGATCCAACTGCACCTGTTTCCCCCTTCTCATCGGTGGGAATATTATCCTTCCCCACCCTCCTCCCATCCCTGCCCTTGCCCCCATCTCTTCTCCCTCTTCTCCTTCACAGGTTTCTTCTTCTTCGTTGTCTGTATCGTCAATGGCATCACTCTCAACTATATCAGAGTCGTACTCTCTTGGATCAATGTATGGCACTTCCACAATCTGCGTCTTGATAAAATCCTCTGCACATATCTCATTCACAATGAGTTTCACACAAACGTTCCAGTTTCAAACAGAATATTCACGCCACTCCACACATTGATTTCCATAACCTATCGTCGAGACTACTTAAAAGTGGGTTAAAAAGGGAACATAAAAGTCCAGACATACCGTAATCAATTTCAAGATCCTCAGGTTTCCTCTTTGCATGTTTCTCCTTCAAAGTCTCAAACTTTATACCGTCAAGAGGCCATGGCTCCCTACTTTAAGGCATATGACCCAACAACTTAATTTCTCAAAAACTTTTTGCCTAACAGTAAATAATCCATTTACAAGAAGAAGACTACCAACCGTGGTCGAAGCCCTCGTCTGAAAGCCACAAAGCAAAACTTCTCATCTTCAAAGCCACGCAAGGGCTCGCCTTTTGTGCGCTGAAGAGTTTTAAGTTTGGCAAAATTTAAAAAAAAAAACAGTGAGATACTTTACGCCCAATACTCTTCACCGTATTTACAAAAGAAGACTACATGCCATAAATTACTAAACCTTGTAGGCACGCTGAGATGACGTTCTCTGCAGGCGCTGTACAAAATGGCAATACTTTCCGGTGTTCTCCAATGGGCATTTTCCATCATGAGGGCACTGCATTTAAAATCCATTTACATATATGCATTCACATGGTTATTCTGATACACTGAAATCTTTGGATTGCAACGGAGAAGAGAGCTTTTTGGGAAGAATTTCCATATGTACCGGAGCAACAACATAAGCACCGGCTTTGAGATCAAGCAGGTCCTTGCTTTCAGGCTCTTTCTTCATCTTCTTTTCCAGTTTACGCAGTTTCTAATACAAATGAATAATTTGCATCATAAGCATCATAGATATTTGACAACAACAACAACGAAGACATGGATAGTGCCTGACCATCGATGCATACAGTGTAATAATTTGTTGTTTATAGCATAAGAAATTTTTTTGATAAGCACATATACTTACCCTTTTCTCCATCCAAAGTATATGAGATCGCATCTGAGATATAATGTTAGCACCATGTGGTGTTCCAGGTTCAAGCAGCACCTGTTCATAGATAATTGATGAATGGAGACGTTCATAAAAAAAATAACAAGGTAACTAAACCCACAATAAAGCTAACAGGATTCGACAAATGTAGGAATAGAAGACATGCAATTGCAAGTTCAGTTATAAGAATAGAATAACTGGGGGAGTATCTAAGGTGATAACACTCAAAATCATACCAATACATCCTGGGTAAGGTCCCAGAGCTGGCGAACTACGGTAATTCTGTCTTTCAAGGACGGAATCTCCCCTAGCACATAGGACTTCATTGGCACAGGAAAAGATTCGGAAATTTAATCAGCAGACAATAAAATTAATAAATCAATTCTGTAGCCAGCAAGAGATTTCTTGGACAAGGAAACAACTTACAGCGATCACAAGATCATGTTTCCTCTCGGAGCTACTGATGTCTTTACTAAGTGCTAGAAGGCTAGTATACCCATGGATCAGAGGTACATCCTTTAGACCTTGCATATTTGTATCAAAAATCATTTGTGATCTTGTCTGAGAACTTAGAAAAACTAGTAAAAGAAGTAATTACCCTGTATTAAGCTACGCCCTGCACGCTGCATGGACTGTGATGGCTCGACCAGATTTATTTTTTCCACGGACTTTGGCCAAACTTCTTTAACCGCCCTAAAAAGTTTTTATCACAATCAAGACTAAATTGACTGTGGTGACAGAGTAGAGTACAACAAAGCCATTTATCTCCTCACCAGAACCCCGAACCGGTACCAGCACCAAAATCCAGCACTTTTTCAGGAGCAAAATCTGGTAATCTCCTACGAATCTAACGAAACCACAGAGAACATCAGCATTGTCTTTCGATAATCAGAAGAATAAGACATTTGCAAGCTTTCAAACCATTACTGAGCTCTTTCCTCTACACAAAGTTCAAATCTATCACGAGATCTCCGCAAGAACATCCTTACATCACTCCTATCCTATAACCCAACTTAGCGTCCAACACACGATGTTAGTCAAAATCTATCTTTGCTTCATAGAAATAAAGCATGGACCACATTATTCAAGCTAAAACTGGAAACTTCTTCCTCCGCGCAGTTATAACATTCCATTTCCTTTTACCAACGGAAAAGCTAACACGAAACCAACACACAAATAAAGCGCAGATGTTTCGGAGAATTAAAACAAAAGAATACCTCAGTGAGGACTCTATAACAGGCGGAAAAGACAGCGGGCATACGAGAAGCAACATAAGCTGCTGTCTCCCCATCTCTGTATTCAAGACCGCTATCTCCATAAACGGTCTGAATCTTCCAACGCTTGGACCCCACCGACTTCATTGGATCCACAAGCTCCTTCGCTGTGGTTTCGGGCAAAAGCAGATTCGTGTCCTTTATTTCTTTGAACGATTCCGACAACTGAATCACCTTCTTCCTCATGTGCGGGTCATCGTGCTCTGAAACAATACCCGGGAAAGAAAATGCACGATGGAAAAGAAACCCATGTCAGAAAATTCCATCAAAAGATGCATAGAAATCTAAAATCGAATCGAAAAATCAGAAATGCGCGAAGATCGGAAAAAAGGGTACCTCGAAGAAATTTTTTGATAGCGCGACGAAGACGGACGGGAACAACGAGGCAGCGGAGAGATTGCTTAGCGGCGGCACGTAGGGTTTCTGCAGTGAAGACTTTCTGGGAGGTCGCCATTTTTTTGGGAGGAGCTCAAGCTCTTCCGCTGCAGAGTTTGATGATCCGAGGTTTAACACGAGAGAGCGAAAGAGGGTTTATGCCGACGGCTTGTACTTATTGGGCTTATAGTCTGACTAAAAGCCCATCAGGGACCAACGAAGATACGGTTCTGAAATTAATATCATACCCAAATTTATTGGGCTTAAAGACCCAAAATACGTAATCATTGTTCATAAAGCCCATTTAAGGCCCAATATATGCGTGGTCTGAGACCCGGGGGGGGGGGGGG
>NW_010965019.1:734243-747511 GCF_000463585.1 Tarenaya hassleriana
AGCGCGGGGGGGGGGGGGGGCTAGGCAATTTGTGTGCTTAATAGAGAGTCCAACCCAATGGTATGGTACGGTCGCGTTGGTCGAAATCGAAAATTCGAGCTCTAAGATCAACGACGAGCATTACAAGATTGAAAATTATTTTACAGAGGACATTGGATCTTGGACAAAGCCGGATTGTGTTAGACCGATATTATCAATCGCACATAACCCATATTACATATACACACACACACATACAAGAGAGAGATCCAAAACGCCTACAAGACTTGCAAAAAGCCTACACCTATTACATTTACGTAACGACGACTTAAAATCTATATACCTATATATATATATATATATATAAACATATATGCATATGGGTTGAGTCACGCTCTATAATCTATATATGTATGTGTTACAGAAAAGAATCGGGTGATGATTGATTAGAGATGTTGATGATGAAGAGGGAGCCGAAGTTGCGTTGAAAATGAGGGGAAGACATGAGATCGGAAGCAGCCCACAATTTATGAGCTTCGGTTTTGTCGGAAGCGAGTTTGGAAGGAAAAGCTTCATTGCAGTCAGCAAAGTATCTGCCAGACACATTCCTCAGCCCTGGACTCGTTGCAACGTAACATGTCGTAGCAGCGGCCTGAGGAATAGTCTTCAATAGCTTGGAGGTTAGGAAGAACACGAGATCTGGGCGTTATGATATAAGCTGCTTCAGTTAAGTGCTAAGACGTCATGTAATATGAGACATGGAGGAATATGCATGATTGCGGGGGTGATGAAACCTGTGAAGAGGCCTTCCCGATCTCTAGTGAGGCGGGTTCTAACGATTCCGGGATGAACGCAGTTGGCTGTCACATTAGCATCCATTTTCTGCAACATTTCTTCTTTTGATGAGGAAGGATGGATGGATGCATGATTACAAGTAATTAGAAAGAAAAAAACAATGGAAAGGGTTTACTTACAAGGAGAATGCGGGAGAGGTGGAGGGTGTGCAAGACGTTGGCCACCTTTGAGAGAGCGTAGGCACGAGTCGCGTCATATTGACTACAACCATATATCATCATCATCATCATCATTCCAAAAATCAAGCCGTCTTTTTCGCTTACAACCAGTTGCATTTTCATTAAAAACATTACATATAATGAAGAGGAAATGAATTACCACATATACATACATAAATAGGAATTACGTACCGCTTGTTGCGTGAGATTTGGGAGACATATCGGAGCAAATGGCCGGAGAACCAGCTGTGGATAACCGAGGAGACGTTGACGATACGCCCTTGGACGCCGGTCAGTCTCGCAGTCTCCATCATCTTCTTTAGCAACAGCTTCGTAAGTAGAAAATGGCCTGCGCCGTATATATGGGGGATTAATTTACCATATGAATATGAAGTTATTTAAGCGATTAAACTACATATATATATACAGGTGCAGAGACTTACCCAGATGATTAGTGGCGAACGTCATCTCGATGCCGTCCTCGGTGACGGAGTGCTTCTCTGCGTACTTCCCCGCATTGTTTCTGTTATATATATTCCCAAAAAGAAAAAAAGTTACTTTGGTTTATTGGCAAAAGAAAGAAAGAGGGGATGTGAGAGGGGGAGAGTAGCGGACATTAGGATATTGAGAGGGAGATGGAGAGCTTCAAACTGGGAGACGAATCGGCGGACGGAGGAGAGAGAGCTGAGATCCATGTGCATCACCACTATCTCTGAACCTGGACACTCCGACTGGATCCGAGCCTTCGTCTCCTCCGCCGCTTTGACGTTCCGAGCAGGAATCACCACCCTCGCCCCTCTCTTCGCCATCACTCTCGCCGTCTCCTCCCCTATCCCCGACGTCGCTCCTACGCCGGTACAAAACCTCGATCGCAAAACTCCTTCTTCACGGTTTCAATAAGAAAACAGAGAGAGGGGCGACTCACCTGTGATGACGGCGGTGAGCAGTCTGAGATCGGCGCCGTGGGTGACGTCATCGGCGGGGGGGTTCTGAGATTAGAGAGATTTCAGAAACCAAAGGGACGGAAGGAGAGCTATTAATGGATTTTCATTTTACTCCGTAAATAAATATATTTACGTTTACGTGATTGATTGAAAATTAAATGGAATGCTCATGCCGACGCCGCTGGGGCCGGAGGAGCCGATCAGGTGCTTCACCGTCTCGAACATATGTGGCTTTTATTATTATTATATTATGATGATGATTAGAATGTTGGAGCTGGGGAGAGCAGTTACAGTTTATATGTATGGAGAGTGTTGGGTGTTAAGTGGGTGGGGGAGTGTTCGGATTTATAGTGCCGCTTGGTGGCGGAACCACGGATGGGGAGATGCGGGGAGAGGAGACAACATATTCCGTGTGTCTCTGTCTATGGTTTAGGATTTAATTGTTTTATTATCTTTTCCTAATTTTAATTATAGGGCATCTTAGTATAAAAATTAAGAAGCAAAGCTTGATTACTTAACCTCATAATTCATGTTAGGTATAGTTGGACACGTGTCATCTCACGCAGCCCGTTTGTGCTTGTGCATTGGAATATGCATGCATGTGGGGGTATATGCTCATCTTGGGGAGGTCACCTTCATATACTCCTCACTCGTATTCACCTATTGTTTTATTAATCATGATTTCCCTATTTGTCTTATCGATTGGAACATGCATGAGTGTTTTGATCCTAGACCTAATTAATTCAAATGTTTAACAATTTAAAATATACTTTTTCTACAAATATATTATAGTATTTTTTTTTGTTATTTGAGTTTAAATGACATGCTCAGTCTCTTGCAAACATAGTTGCACTTAGACTGAAACCTATCAGAACGGCGAAGAGAATAAACTTTGATATATGTATTATATATGGTTTGATTCTATATAAACCAACAAATACCAATTGTTACAAGTATCTTGTTTTTGTTATAAATAGCTTGGGATATTAGAAGGGAAAACATATATATAGTGGATAAATATTAACCAAGGGAGCATATATAGCTAAAAAGCTATACAAAAGATTTGTGCGTGTGTATATATATAATATCTATGCATGCGTACAAATACAAATATAACTAAGCTAACACAACAAAATAAAAAAGAATGAAGGGTAAAGGGAATCATGGGGGTAGCTTTCAGAACTATCATATAATTAAGGGTTTAGTTAGCCTACTCTATTTGACTAATCAAAATTATAGGGGAAGATGACTCATTAGGCAAATTTCATTTGTATTTGGTGATTCATATCCACACACACACATAATATATATATATAATGCATGCAACCGTATTTTTGTTAGTGAAGAAGCACTGCATGGATAGTGCCATGTTTCTCAATGATATGATGGCAAACTTTCTACGGTATTATCCCAAGAATCTTATATGGTCCCCTTCTCCTTTTTGGCCTTTTATTGCCTATTCGAGCCCCACTTGTGCATTGGACCATTTAGATCTCACAAACAATCCCCTAGTTGCAGTCATGAAGATTTGGTTTATCTTCTTATAGATATTAAATCATATTTTATGCGTGTAGTAGTACGGTATCTTCACGTACGCTACAGAGAAATACAATTTCGTATCTCCAATTAATTCTCTTTAACCAATGAGGAGCTGCCATCTGCCGTATTGTTATTATCTAATCATTCTAATGTGATTCGATACGATTGAAAGTTCATAATTAGATAATTAATCCCATGAAAAATACAAGTGATAGAGCCAGCTGATTGGTAACTGCAATCTTGGAGGGAATAAACATATAAGGAATGGACCGAAATCCCACTACCCTCTCCACTAACCATTCCTCTTTAACTTTTATATATATGATTTTGTTGATAAGTGGGTTGGTCCCAAGAACACACATATGCATACATATTTATGCAAATCATGGATCTGAGACTTATGTTTTCGTAACTTTAAACGTTGGTTAGTACTTGGGGGTGCTATTGCTATGTGTACATCTTATGGAACAGAAGATATTGCATTACAGGTGGATCAAGATTTGTGGGCGACATGACTAGCAAGAGATGCTGACTTATATAAAACTTAATTTTAATGCAATCTGGAGAATAATTGAATGTCCTCCTCCGCCTTTGGATAGGGGTGTAAAATGGGTTCTGGCCCGCGGGTTGGCTCGCGAGCCAGCCCATATTCTTCTGAGGTGGGCTGAGAATAATTGAGTCCAGAAAAAAACGGGTCAAACGAGCTGCCCATCACGAGGCTGGCTCGCGGGCCAATTTTTTTTTTTCCAATTTTTTTTTATATATTTTAATATATTTTTATATACAAATTATATTTTTATTACATATTTAATTTATTTTATTTAAAATTTTAAATATTTTTATTATATTCTAAAATTTTCTTGGATCGGAACGAGCCGGGCCGGGCCGGGCCGAGCCGACCCGTTTTACACCCCTACCTTTGGAGCTGTTGTCTTCTTCTATTTCCCCATGCATTACGAAAAAAAAAAGATCGTGTTTACAGGAACTGGTTATTTGCCAATCCATCTCAGCTTATAAATATTGGGCACTCATTCTAATTGATGAAAATATTTTTCTGAAATGCTTAAGAAAAAATAAAGGAAGAGGGGCGTATATTGACTTTTCATTGAGAATCTCAAGGAGGAGAAATCGGAATTTATAATGAACTGATGGTATCATGCATAGGAAATTAACTTTTGTACCATGTTCGAGGGAATTAATATTGAACATGCCGATGTGGAATGTAGTATCAGTAAATAAATTATTGAATCATTAAAAGAGACGTCACTCGTGACATGCACATACCAAATCCCCATTGGGCATCCATACGATCCAAAGGAGAATGTTATTTCTCTTCCAACATCCACAAGCCTGCCAAGCGATGGCTTCATTAGATGATAATTTAAACACACACACAAAAACAAACAGGGGGGGGGGGGGGGGGAGACACGGGGGGGGGGGGGGAAGGAAGGGACTAAAACGGCTTCTAGAAGAGCTTACATAGCAAGGGAAAGCCCCTTGTTTTTGACTTCACCCAGAGACATTTATTACACAGAGAAACATTCGATATCCCTAAACAGATGTTAGAAAAGGGTACCTGGGGATTTGTCCTTTTCTGGGCATTGAAGAAGCAGTAACCGATGTCTCCTGTCAGAAGAAGAAGACAGTTACTCTGGACTGGAACTCTCTTGGAATTACTGATCCTCTCATATGACCAATACAAAACAAACCCTAAAGCAGCACAACACCATGTTTGACTGAGACAAAAACCCCAAGGTTGTAACCGAAACTCCTTTGCTTTTTTCCTGTTTCACATTCATCCTTACCACTCTCACTTCAAATCTCAAAACAAAGCCCCCGCACCCTATAAAAAAAACAGGATACTAATTTCTGCATCAACTTCTCAAGTGAAGTGAAAGTGAAAGTTCATGGATTCAAACAAGGGTTGGTTGCAAAAGCAGCAGGTGAAGAACAAGTGTCCACAGCCTAGGGTTCTGAAGGAGAAGAGAGCGAGGCTGTACATTATCCGACGCTGTCTCATCATTCTTCTCTGCTGGAGAGAGCATCGCGATTGAGACCCACCCACCACCACTACTTTGGTCAGTTTTCTTCCTCCCCTACCCTGAAAGAACATGAGATAATGTCATCACCCAACCAAAAAAAAAATTTATGTATTGTATGGGGTAAAAGGATTATTGCAGATTCTAATGAAAACATACTCCTTGTAGCATAAGACAGACAATAGAAGAACAATATTCTACTTAATCCAGTGTTGTCTTTCATCGCATTTTCTGCGTCGGAGGAGAGAGAGCTTTGTAATCGAGAATCATAAGCAATATCTTATGAAATGTGAGCTATTATATCCTACCCCTTCTACTTGAGAATCTACAACAGATGCTAGATAACAAATTATCCAAGGAAAGTAGACAACTCAACACCGATAAATGAAACACTAACCCCTTTAGATTGCCATGAACTGTGCTTTCAATTCTGTTGCCCGATGAATCTCGTTTGCCAGGCATACGCTTGGACTCCCTCCACTCTTCCAATCTCTCTGTAAGTCTCATCAGAAAATTGACCTACTTTTGAATGGTCCTGCAAAGATCTTACACTACCACGTTTCTTCTTTCCGCTTTACATCAGTTTCAAAACCCTGAAACTGCGGGGATATCAACTTAGAAACTACATTAATGGTTGTAAACTAGAATTTTCTGATATCATCAGCTTGAATTTAAAACCCAGAAATCTGGAATAACAGATATGCCTAAGCTGATACAATCACCCTTATACGAACAGGAGAGCTGTGAAGAAATAATCAATCACATACCAATAGCATTGAGATGAACAAGATATGACGCTAAAACAAAATGAGACTGCAAATCGGAAATCGAGAGGCTGAAGAGCACATCTCAATTCTCATACCATACAGTAAATAAACCGCACACGATTTCTCGGTTTCATGTCATCAAAAACCTCAAATGCGGGATCGAAACCCGAATGAATCGCAGACGACGAGACATAAATATTTCCCCGGCAAACAATTATCGTTCTCTGGTTACATATAAAAGAATCGCTGAGAGATATACAATGAGATCAAATAAACCCTAGCCAATAGCATCACGAATCGAGCATGAATATAGAAAAATTCGGAGGAGTCAAACGATGTCGTGAGAGGGATGAGGAGCGGCGGAGAGGGCGAGAGGGCGATCATTGGAGAGGGCGTCGTCGTCGTCGTCGGGATCGGTGGTGGAGAGGTTGACGCAGGAGCAGCGCTCGAGGGAGGAGAAGAAGGCGGAGACGACGGTGGTGGAAACCCAAGTGGCCATCTGGTCCAGCTTCTCCCTGGACATGATGCTCAAGCTGTTGTTGCCGTTATCCATTGATGATGCCGGAACAAAGAATTCTCGGGAGGGGGAGATGATGAAATGTCTGAGATTAGAGAGATTTCAGAAACCAAAGGGACGGAAGGAGAGCTATTAATGGATTTTCATTTTACTCCGTAAATAAATATATTTACGTTTACGTGATTGATTGAAAATTAAATGGAATGCTCATCCATCTTACCGCAAACGGTGCCGTTTCGGTTCAAAAAAAGCTGAACCATATGTTGTGGAAATCATATGAATGAAGACATTAAACTATTTCGTATAATAACATGTGGCGTCATGTGCCCATTGCCCCATTAGCTCGTCTACGCTTCCTGCAAATATATATATATATATATATATATATATATCATTACATTGGTAATGTAATGTCTCCTCAAACTGAGGAACCTCTCTGTTCCTTTAATGTCTCTCCGGAAATTAGATTTGTTTCCGTTGACAAAGTGAAGCTTCCCTCTCCTACACGCACCATACATACACATGTCATATTATTGTGAAATTCCTTCCACCTCATCCACGTACAGTTCATTGTATTTTTTTTCCCTTTAACCTTCCCTTCCTAAAATTCAAAAAACATGAAATATAAAAAGATCAAATGAAGAAGAAAAAAAAAAGTTTTCTCCTGTGTATCCTCAAACCTTACACCTACCTAATACGACCTCTATCCCCTTGCGGTCATCAATCAATCAACAAAAATAACACACCAGAAAGAGTAGTCGGATGAATTAAAACTAAAGCTCTTCGTGAGTGTCATCATCGTCGGTGGATGACTCTCCACCAGGCGCCCCGCCGGACCTCTGGTAGACCGCAGCGATAATCGGGTTACAGACCGACTCCACCTCCTTCAGTTTCTCCTCGTAGTCTTCTTTCTCGGCGCTCTGGTTGTCATCTAACCACTCCAACGCCTCCTTCACTGCCGCCTCTATCTTCTCCTTCTCTTCTGCTTCCAGCTTCTCCGCCAACTTGTCTTTGTCGTTCACTTGGCTCTTCATGTTGTACACGTACGTCTCCAGGCTGTTCCTTGCGTCTATCCTCTCCTTCACCTTCTTGTCCTCTTCCGCAAACTCCTCCGCCTCCTTCACCATTCTCTCTATCTCTTCTTGGCTCAGTCTTCCCTTGTCGTTCGTTATTGTTATCTTCTCTGACTTTCGGGTCCCTTTGTCCTCCGCTACCACGTTCAATATCCCGTTGGCATCCACCTCAAATGTCACCTCTATTTGTGGTGTTCCTCTGTTTTCCCCCACAAAAAACAAACCCGATATACGTATAAGAGTTCCTAAGATTATTTATTGAGTGATAATTCACAACGTGCATTGATGGGCACTACAAGAATACGAACCTTGGGGCAGGGGGAATTCCAGAGAGGTCGAACTTCCCAAGAAGCCTACAGTCCTTGGTCATACTCCTTTCGCCTTCAAACACCTGGATGGAGACAGTTGTCTGCTGGTCTTGGTATGTGGTAAAGACTTGGGATTTCTTGGTCGGGATGACTGTGTTCCTCGGGATCAGCTTCGTCATCACTCCACCCACCGTCTCGATACCCAATGTCAGTGGAGCCACGTCAAGAAGAAGGATATCTGCTTATATACAATTATACACGCCACAAATATCTGTTAACTATAACCTTTTTTCACAAAAGCCAAGGATGGGATACGTGATGTAAATTGGAAAGGAGCGCAAACACAATACCTTTGGTCTCATCACCGCCCTCTCCGCTCAATATGCCACCTTGGACAGCAGCACCATAAGCAACAGCCTCGTCCGGGTTCACACCCTTGTTTGGCTCTTTCCCCTCAAAGTAGTCCTTCAGAAGCTGCTGGGAATCCTCGTACTTCCTCCCACAAGCACAATCTCATCAATCTGGCTCTTCTGTAGACCAGCATCCTCCATCGCCTTCTTCACCGGTCCCATCGTCTTCCTGAACAGGTCGTTGTTCAGCTCTTCAAACCGAGCTCTGGTCAGGGGCTCTGAGAAATCAGTTCCGTCAAAGAGGGACTCGATCTCAACCCTGACTTGGTGCTGGCTACTCAGAGCTCTCTTGGCTCTCTCACATTCCCTCCTGAGCTTACCCAGAGCCCTGTTGTCCTTGCTGATGTCCTTTCCATGCTTCTTCTTTATCAACTTGATGAAGTACTCCATTATCCTCTGGTCAAAGTCCTCACCTGCTCACACAAACACAACCGCATCTGTAAAACATCCAAACCCCTTTTGGATTCTTATATCATTGATCATGACGTTGTTGCCAAATTTGATGTACCTCCCAAGTGAGTGTCACCGTTTGTGGAGAGAACCTCAAACACACCGTTGTCAATGGTCAAGACACTGACATCAAAGGTACCACCACCAAGGTCGAAGACAAGGATGTTCTTCTCCCCACCTTTCTTGTCCAGACCATAGGCAATGGCAGCAGCTGTAGGTTCGTTGATGACCCTAGCAACATTAAGCCCTGCAATAACACCAGCATCCTTGGTGGCCTGCCTCTGGGCATCATTGAAGTAAGCTGCATAGAGGAAAGACAGAAAGCTTGACTTAGTTATACAAATACCTCGAGAAACAAAGATGCATCAGAGAATACGAAACGTAGGTAGGTATTTCATCTCACCAGGAACAGTGACAACAGCATCCTTGATTTTCTTTCCAAGGTATGCTTCAGCTGTCTCCTTCATCTTGGTCAGGATCATGGCACTGATCTCTTCTGGACTGAAGATCTTGGTCTCACCATCCTTGATCTTCACTTGAATGTACGGCTTCCCGTCCTTGTTAACAATCTTGTAAGGAACAAGCTTCATGTCTTTCTGGACCTCTTTGTCATTGAATCTGCCAGAGGAAGGTGCTATTAGCAACATTTCGAGGAAAAAGTAAGCATATGAAGACAAACAAAAATGACAAGTATATTACTTTCTTCCAATCAATCTCTTGACATCGAAGATGGTTCTCTCGGGATTTACAGCCGCCTGATTCTTCGCAGCCTCACCAATCAGCCTCTCGGAGTCGGTGAAAGCCACCCATGAGGGAGTAATACGGTTACCTTGGTCATTGGCTATAATTTCCACATGACCATTCTTGTAAACACCAACACAAGAGTAGGTGGTACCAAGATCAATCCCTATAACTGTTCCCAACTTTGTGGCCTCTTCTGTCGCAATGGATGCATACAGACATCCTGAAGCATAAAATCCACATAATCAATAACCAAATCAAAAGCAAACTTTAAACTTCCATATCCTGATTAATGTGACCCACATGACTCGGCATAGACAAAAGCAACCAAGCATCGTCATTACACGCAAAGAGAAAGTGTCTGATGTCGTGGTTAATCAGGTAGACATTACTCATATTAGAGGATACTAAAACTACATCAACCATTGCTTAAACACGGAACTAGTTCCAAATGTCGCACAAATACCATTAACATTGTCAGATCACCACATCGACATGAAAAAGACAACAACAGTGATTCTCATTTCCTTCCACAATAACAGCAAGACATACAGATTAATCGTGGTCAATACTCAAACAGATTGATTGGAAGTAGCAGCACACATAAAACTAGCCAATGCAATAAGAAGCTCAACGCTACATGACATCAAACCTCATATTCGCACAGCATTGTACACAAACATCATTAAATTCAGAACAACGAAACGTTTTATCAGATTTAAGCAGTACAATCAAACTTGGAAGCAGCAGGAACAAAAAACCTAGCTGTCTGAACGACAGATCAAGCAGAGCCGAGATTAAGATGACTTCCACCGAACAAAAAAGAAACGCAGCGCGGGAAAAAGTCATCCAAACCCACTGAGAAACACATTCAGATGCAGTTGAAATATAATGGATTTCGGGACCATTTACCGAAGAAGAGGATCGCCAACACAACCGCACCGCGTGCTCCGAACGAACGAGCCATGGCAAGTCCAACAGTTGGAAGCGAGTCTTTTTTTTTTTTTTTTTTTAACAACGCCCTGATTGGGGGGGGGGTCGAGGCTTATAAAGGTCTGGCGTCCGACTTCAACGGCAGGAGCATGTCATTTGCGATGACGTGGACCAATCATATTTCGTGGATCTACAACCCCGGCCAATTGCATTTCATCTTGTGTTGGGGGAGATCCTGGCCGTTCATTTATCCCTACTTGACGTGTCGCTATGCTATTATATGAAGCTGATATATGTGAACAACGCTGTGCCGTCTATAATTATCAAACTATAAATGCGCGTCGTTTATATTGTGATGCAATACAAGGAAGGCCATGAGAATACGAAAAGGCTTTGAGTTAAAAAGCCCATTGTTTTGGTTTGTCTTCTTTCTTAACGATGACAAAATATCTCGTGGCCCATTAGCCTGAGATGAGAATATTCATCATGATCTTCCACCCTTTTGTACGTATTTAATTTCCTACAATCCGCTAAAATCAAAACAGCTTTTTTTTTTCATTCCAATGAAAAGAGATTGAAGAGAATAGGGAAAATGTTGACATAAATAATCCTTTCTGAAATCAGTTGACGCAAAATAATATCCTTGGTAAAGGGGAGATCATGTTGTCACTTCAATTAAATATTTTTTTTATAATCCAAAAGTTTATGGAATCCAAATGAATATCCTTACTAAATGCATACTTGAACCTATATTGAAAAGTAGTTTAAAGGAAGTGACATGATACATATTCAATGTTTTTTTTTCGTGAAAGAGTTTAAAGGAAGTGTTGTCATTCGAAATCTGTCAACTAATTTATAAGAACGTAATAAATTTTAATATTGAAAGAGGTATATGTCCCTTTTTTTATAATCTGAAAATTCACTAAATTTTGAACTCAACTATAATCTTCCAAATAATTGGGAAGTCTATGTAAATGTACTTCTCCAAATAGAAATTCCAATTTGGGTTAAGTTTTGTCTCATCCCTTATCATTTGATTCACATGATCTTAAGTAAGATGTGTATGTTATCGGACACTACATAGAGAAGAAGATGAAAAGAAGAATGAGACTTTATTTTGTCCATATCTAATTGTGTACATATATATAACAGTGAACAAGAAGAACAGAAAAAGGAAACAAGACTACAAAATAATGGAAATAAAATAAAGTCACAGCAGTACATATTATATGCATCGTGAATTGGAGAATTTGTGATACATGTGGTTCTCTTTCCTAAACGGTCAAGGAACTTTAGTGATCTGTGGACCATTACGTAATGGGTCTCTCAAAATCTTGGTTATGAACCGTGCAACGTTTGTGAGAGAGCATGTACGTGTGCAGGATCACGTAACATGCATGGAACATGCAACGTACATGTTATCAAGTTATGGTTGCATGCTTCGATCGGCAGTCATTCTCCATCTTCCTCCTTCACATATACAATCTCTGAACTTGGCGACATAATCGTGTCCACTCGTCTGAAATGGAAAGTTGAATATGTAAAACTGAGAAATAGACAAGCAAATTGAAATTTAAATTGGACATGTTTTACTTTAAAGGGAAAATGTTGAGGGAAAAAAAACAGATATATCACAAACGTGGGAAAGATAAAAGCCAATTTGACATTGACAAAACCCACCATTCGATCCATCCAAATATCTGACACATCAACGATAAATTGATGCCGAAGAAGAAATCTTCCTTTACATCTTTAACCCAACAGAAAAAAAAGGAACACAAACTTCTCATGCTTCTCCCTTCTATAAGAAACTCACAACGGCAATTAGATGTGAAAAAAACAAAAAAAAAGAAGGTTTAATAGAGTGAGAGAGATTCTAAAATCTAACCTGTGGGTATGTATGAACATCACAAGAGGTGCTCGGAGCTTTCACACGAGCTGCCAAAGTGAGGAGTGACATCGTGGACCGAGAGCCTGACGGTGCTGGTCGATGTCTCAAGGCACTCCCTCATGTCCCCATCGCACGACACGGACACCCATTCCTTGTCGTCGTCTAGGTACTTTACCTCGAACGTCCCCACTTCTAGTTTCAGCCTCTTTCCCACTTCCTCTTTCACTTCCATTATCCCACTATTCGTCCCGATCTTGAACCTTATTATATCTTCCCTGTATGCTGCCTTTATGCTCACTTGCTTATTTCGTGGTGGGTTTGTTGTCCAGATATTACTTGCCTCTTTTGAACTACTCGTGTCTTCCAATGGTGTTTGTCTGAACGTGGATGAACCTGCGCTGTCTTCAGCATCCCGAGTTTCGATTTTCACATCTTGCACATAGCTTCCAGGCAACCTGCAGCCTTGCCAGCCATTTTTCGGCTGTTGGCTTTCGGTTGGAGAGACATGCTGCCGAGTGTTGGTGTTCAGATGCGGGGACCAAGAGACAGACCCGACGACAACGGGGAGTGGGCGTGGAGAGAGAGATGTTAGATCGATTGCTCCCTCAGCGCCTTGAACCGAGTCAATAACATGTTTTAATCTGGTGAGAGAGCGTCGACAGTT
>NW_010965019.1:747928-748907 GCF_000463585.1 Tarenaya hassleriana
CCCCCGTGAGATCCCATGTTTCCGGCATATGCGTTTCATTGTTGTCGGGCAAACTGGGAAAAAAGCAAGGATTTTTTCTTGTTAAAGAAAATACTGATTTTCAAAGTCGGTACAAATGAGAAATGAACGTGAGGATTATATGCGAGGACATACCACCGAGGCTCTTAGCAGCATCTTTAAGACTCCCGGCAAAATACCGTTTAAGTACCTCCAGACTGATTGTTTTCTCAGTTTTCCCACGTTTTCTTTCTGATTTCTTCGTTGTTTTGGGCTCTAGCAAAGGGGAAGGAGTTTCACAGCTCTCAAAATCACCAGCATTACTGTTGCTGTCTATCAGGTTTGTGCTGTTGTCCATAGGTTCAGTGTCTAAGAACAGCTTCTCTCCGGGTGCATTTAGCTGCAGATCATTCTTAGAGCTCGGTGTTGATTTCGCTGACTGACGTATTTGAATGTGTTCAAGTATTGAGTAAACAGTTCCGTCCTCTGCAGCTTGTACAATCTCAACAGAGACTTCGTTTTCACAGAGTCCAATCCCAGATGCAACCTTGAGACTCGAGAAGTGTTGCTTCATGGTTGCTAACAGGGAACCCAAAACACAATCTTGTTCAACCTTGCCTGTGATTGCCGGAGGAAGAAAGAATTCTAGGACATACTCATCATCTCCGGTATGTGAGCTCTGTAAGCAAACAGCAAAACAGCTGGTCAACTTGAACATGCGAGCGTAGTGTACTAACGGGTAGTCAGTTTTGCAGAATCGGGTAGAATCTCTACAGAAGCAGATACTTCCAGACAGAAAAGCCCTTCCAGCAACACCCTGTCCCTTTTGCAAATGGTGTTCAACGCAGGCGTCTCTAAAACCCCACATATGAGCATCCACAATGTAAAATGCTAGATCACTCGTAGACATGCAGACTTTCCCCATACAGCTTCCATCAAAGCTTGAACAGTTTTTCTTAAAACCGCCGCCATTGGCTAGAAA
>NW_010965019.1:749033-773518 GCF_000463585.1 Tarenaya hassleriana
CCGCCGCCATTGGCTAGAACACTACGATGCCTGCATGGAACCCAAGTCTGTGCCAAAGGCAGCTTGTAAGTCTCACAAACCACTGTCAGTATCTCCAAAATCTCGGCCAATGCGTTCTGCCGACCCTCATTGCAGATCTGGTAAGATAATTCAAAGGACATGGACATCAACAAGAGAAAGAAATGCAATAGATGTGACCAAGAAACAATCTTCAAAGTTTCTGAAAGAGCACTAGAGATTTTGACATGAACTCGTAGATAACCTGTGTGGTCTCGTGGCTCAATATTTCTGACGTTTTCAGATTCACCGCCTGCAAGATAACCAAAATGCTTATTTTCAAGAGGGCATCAAAGGAAACTGATAGGAATCAAGCAAGTGGAGAAAACGAACCTCAAGAGCTTTGCAGACCTTTTCAACCTCAGGTGCATAGTTAATCTTAGGCGAAGTCATTATCAGCTCAACCACTCCGACACAGAGCTGCATGTACGGTTCGAAAACAGGCAAAGCCAAGGTTCCCTGGACGTTATAGAGCAGAGCATGACCAAGCCGCGAGAACTCTTTGCTCGAGTAATACTGCACATTCGGAGTCCACTCAGGCAACTTTTTTCTGAAAACACGACCAGGAAGCCCAAGCTCTCCGTCCATTTCGCTGTCCACGGAAAACATGTACGTAAGAGAAACCATCCTGTATTGATTAAGCCCGTTACTATTGGGACCAAGAACAAATGGCTGTCCTGAAGTCGTAAGTACATAGCGGCCGCTGTTTTCGACAGGCGCCCAAACCTGAGCAAGAACATGTTGTCCGGTCGATTCCTTGAGGTATCTAAGCGCCTGACCCATCCTCGCTTTGATCGCGCAGTAACTATCCGGATTCTCGAGCGGCATCCTACCCCAAAATGGAGGAGCAATTCTATTGTCACTACTTTCTTTTGCGTTCTCAGTCTCTGAACTTGGCGTACCTACATTGATTCGAATCTGAGGACTTTAAATCTCAGTAATACCCTATGACAATGCACCTCCTGATTCAAATTCCAAGTCTAGATGCTCATTCGACCAGAAAGCCGGAAACGTATACAGAGATGGAAATGCCGCGAAGCTATCCAATCCAAATCAATTAAGAACGAGATGAAGTTTCATTTTCCAAGCTAAAATTGCAAAACAATGTGTAAGAGATTGAGGAGACTAACAAGCAAGCAAGACGGGGTGGTCCGGGAAGCGAGGAGGAGGTCCGGCAGCGGAGGCGGAGAAAAGAGTGGAGGCATCGCCGGAGGCGGTGTCGGAGAAGGACCAGAGAGGAGAGCAAGGCTGATCGGAGGAAGAGAAAAACAAGGGAGACCTGAGGGTGGAAGCGAACGTAACCTGGTCCAACGGCCAACAGTCGCCGAGATCCAGATCCTCCAGTTCCATCGAGAAGCAGAAGAAGGAGCAGCGTAACTTTCCCGCAGTTTCTAACTCAGAGTGATTTTGCGGGAAAAGCTCTCCAGAGGCAGAGATGGATCTCTATGGCTGGGAGAAGGAGAGGTTGGAACAAGAAGAGGGAGGGGACAAGTTGGGGAATAAAATAAGAAGACATTTGATTCCACGCTGTACCATCTTACCCCCAACCACTCCTCATTTCTCCTCCCCCACACAAATACACACTTCCATACATTTAAAAATATATAAAAACGATGATAAAATGTGAACATTCATTAGATTTGAATTCATATATTAATCATTTAAAATGCAGACGTTACATCCTTCTTCTACCTGATGAAAGCAGAACGTTGGTCAAAACATTTGTGTTATGTTGTGTAATGTTTAATGCTACACAATATATATATATATATATATATATATATATAATATGGTATTTCTAATTCTAGGTACTATGATACGGTGGACCGTACAAGGTTACAACATTCGGTTGGTTTCATTGAATTAAAATTAGATTGGTTGACCAAACCAAACCATCAGCCCCAAGTCCTAATGTTGTCTTGACAATTACACATGCACGAGAGACGTATAATTTAACTCATCAGATCTAGACCCACTGCCTATATAATATATGTATATATGGTATCTAACTTTAAGAAACTAATTAAGAAAAGAAAAAGAGGGGAGCCACTCAACCCAGGAAGTGGGACTTTAATTAATTCGATGGCAATGCATAATACATGATTACTTGCTAATCTTAATTTAATGCAAGTGGGGGTTTCATTAATTTATTCGTTTTACCCAACGCATCAATTCCTGCCCAAGGATAATGGGAGGGTACAGTGAAATGATTTTCTGTCTGGATAGACGTGTATGGTTTAGAACACTGTTTTTAAACTCTAATTCACAATTTTTATATTACCCGGTCCATAAACTTTTCTGGGTCCACCCATGAACACGATAATTATACAATAAGCGCGTCATTTGGTTCCGGGCTCCTTTTAATTATAAACATTAAGTTTAGAAAGGAGAGTATATCCTTCAAAATGTAATTATTTATGTGGTTGACAAGAGATATTATTATTATTATTATTAATATTAATATTAGTTGAGTACACGGGCAAAACCAAAACCTGCATGTAGTGGAGGGAGAGACAACAAGAAAGGGTTTCACAAAATAAAACACACATAGGCCCACTTGTTCAAGCTGTTATTTTTTTTTTTTCTGGCGAAGTTGCTTTCTGTTTGACAATGGGCTCTTCTTTGTACGAGTCCAGGATAACTTTATCCCGCACCCGGGCCTCCCTTGTCCACATGGATGGAATGGAACCCATATCAGACACAGACAGCATAGCATATACGAAGCAAAAGCATTTTAGGGGGGAGAGAGAGCTCTTGTGAGATGCCAACGACGCCTTCATTTGGGACGGTTTATAGATTAATAAGTGCAGTGGTTGGTTCGCCTAATGTATATTTTTTAATAATTTAATCTAAAAACATACAAAATTCGTCAAACTGAGAGTTAAGAGACATTAAGGCTAAAGTTATGTTTGAGTGAGGAATATCAATAAACATGCCCTTAGTCAAATAAATGAAGCCAATGTTCTGGAAACTGGAAGCACCATCAAGAGTCATTTCGTATGCCACAGAAGAAATCCCACGCATACAAAAAATTGAGTGGCTGGATTCATTTTTGTTAAAAACACTTCTACTTGGGGGACAGATTACTTCTTTTTTTTTTTCACTCATACAGTCAAACAACGAAATCTGGATTTGCAACAAAGAGACAACGGGGAAGAACAGATCGATCTCATGGTAAGCACTAAGTAGTCGTGTCCAATTCCATCAATTGAAGGCACTTTTGAAGGAAATATGAGAGATATCAAAGTCAGGCCAAGTTCATAACCCAGAAGACCCAACCCAAAATGGTTTCAAAGGGAACAGATTTGCAAGAAGTCAAGGCAAATGAAGATAGAGAATTACCATTGAAACTGGACCTTAAACAATACGCTCCAACTCTCTCGCGTAGCTGAGTGTCTGGTTGATGAGTTGCAGAGACGGTATCTCCTTGCATGGCGCTGCTTCTTTGGCTTTCTGGAAAACCACAAACCCGTCTTTCGCTTCCCACTCAGGATGCTCCTGTAAGATTTCATACAACCCGTATCACAACATATACCGATCGATGATAACCATGAAAAAGATTCCCATGTTTGTTCTCATACCTCCTCGACATATGTTAAGAGTTCTTGATCAGAAGAGAACAGTAACATCTGCCGGGCATCACTGATTGAGAGAAAATCGTACGCTTTCTCACTGCATCCAGCTATTTCATCTCTACACATTTCACAGAAATTTGGAGAGATGAGATAACATAGGTGGATTTCGGGAGAGGTACTAAGAGATGGATTGGTTGGTGTTTATTTAATTACCTTATGGTCTTTGCCAAGAGATCCATGAAATACACGTAAGTTGCATCGGGTGCAGTCTGTCTAGCACTCAACACGCGGTTATAAGCGCCTTCCATGAATGATTGCTCAAGCTCTACTGCGTGTTTGATGCAAGGATTATCCAGCGCATCGGATGAAAGCAATTCCAGTTCCGTGTGGAATTCAGCAATTCTGTTCTGAACAAGCAGTCTCAGTAGGTTAAGACCCAGGATTAGGTTCTCCTGTGGAGATTGCGGAAGGCGGCTCCTGGTGCATAGAAAAGAAACTTTAGAAAAAAAATACAATACCATAATGATCGCAAGAACAATGAAGTACAATAGGACGGGGGTTCTTTTCACCTTGCATCCACATAGTATGGTTTCAACTGGAAGAAATCTCTCTCAAAAGCATCTTGATCCTCAGTTTTTACGCTTAGAACAACAGCATGCTCATAAATATCCCCTGAAAGTTTCCGGTTGTCAAGCAACACAGTCAGATAACCCCCACGGACAGAATGCATATGATTGCCAAACCATCAATTACTCCTTTCTTTTACTGATAAACCATTTCCAGGTCAACTAAGATTAGTAAAGTAAAAGGATACAAGACTTCAGTGATCGAAGCAGGCAGAGCATGTTTACAAGTGTTTAAGTGGTCTAGCCATGTTCAGAGCAATAGGCAAAAAAAAAAAAGATTCACATAACATGAACCTCCTTTCAGGTTTTACACTCTCCAAAGGTGCAAAAAAACTTCACCTATATGAGTCAGTGGCCACCGGCAACAAAAAACAGACAAACCCATGAATATCAAAGGGATTGATGTCAAAACAATCACTGGGAGAGAGAGTTGCTAGCAAGAATCGATGTCAAACCGATCATGAAAACAGACACTTACTAGCAATCATCAATTCCTGAGTTGCATTAGGTGTATTCTCAAACAATGGCGGTAGACTTCTGAATTTGGTTAGACGAACCTGAAAGATGTGGCAAAACTCATTCACATCAGAGCATTCACAAACCTCAGTCGGGGCTCAGAAATCTAAAGCAATCGCTTTTTCAGATTTACCACAGAACATAATCACCAACAAAAAACCTAGAAACCCCAAATGCAAACCTAAAAAATAAAAAATCAAAGTTAACAACACTTTCGCTGCGCTAAGAGATTCCGAATACTTGGGTAAGCTAAACTCTCTCTCTTCACCAAATCAAATTCTCACAGATCCGAACCCTCACGACCTAGTCCATCTACTTTCCTAAATTTCCCAAACAAGACAGATCTAAAATTACAAATCTCCTCCATTAAAGATCCTTAATGTTACGAAAACCGAATTTGAACAAGGGTTTAAGGGACTCGAAGCAACAAAAACCTTGAGCTGAGACAACAGATTACTGCAGGTATCGTAATCCTTCCTTACAAAGGCTGCTTTGAACACCTCGAACTGCTGCAAAATCTCCGTTAGCTGCGGATCCATCTCTCTCTCCCTTCAATCTCTCTCTCACCGGAGATGTATTCTTCTGATTTTCTCCGTGAACTGGCTTGGTTGCGAAGAAAGAAGGAAAAGAATCAGCTTTCTCACTGTGGGTCTGAAACAGGCCGATTTATATTATCCACCCGGTCCATCATACGGCCCAAAACTAGGCTCGTAGCGCACGTTAGCGTGTAGTTGACTAACATGCATCCTACGTGTAGAGCGCATCCCTCTCTTATCTACTATCCATACCCTTTACCGCTGTCGTGTTGCCTTCAAGTTCAAGCTCGTCAATGGAGACCATGACGGTGCCTTCGCTGGGTTCATCGAGATCCCCAATTTGCCCACAGTGTCTGCCCAAAATTTTATCTCTGCCACTCCTCTCTTTCTCCCACTCCCTTAGGCCATTCCCTTCCAATTCGAAACCCTTGGTGTCGCTCCACAAGAGAGGTAACCACCAATCTGTGCCTTTGACGGTGAAATTGCAAGCTTTGGATTTCTCGGGTTCGTTCTTTGAAGGCGGGTTCGGGTCCGACGATGACCCGGCTTCGCCTTCCGGGTCGGGTGTCGGAACGGCCCTCGAGGACAAGCCCGAACCCCAGTGCCCACCGGGGCTCAGGCAGTACGAAACGATGGCAGTCCTGAGACCCGACATGTCCGAAGATGAACGGCTTGGTCTTACCCAGAAGTACGAGGAGGTAATCCTACCGGGCTATTCGAAATTTTCTCGATTTATATTTTTGGTGGTCGAGAAAATGTGGGTAAATTGTTGGTTCTTCGAAGTCTGGAGTGAATGCCATTCATCTGGGTGGAAAGTGATACTATTTTGGGAATTGAATTTAAAATCTGGGAAGTTTTTGTTTAGAGGTTTGAGTGGAAATGAACAGAAGTCACAGATCCCAACTAAACTGAAAGTTCTGAAGCTGAGGAATATTCCTGGTGTTTGATGAGGCTTTTTGTGTTGCCTCAATGGTTGCATGGAAGTTGTTATTCGCAGTAGATCGCACTAGCAAGTAGCAATAAGGGGTCTTTTAGTTTATGACTGTTCTCAGCCTTGCTTTGTGATAAAACACCTGTGAAACTGTGGTCAATTGGGAACAACAATGGAGGAGACGCCACATCAATATCAATCAAAAAGAAAGAGAAAAAACTCTTCTTTTAAGTTTTTAACATTAGACTAGAATCTCTGCTGGTATGTTGACCAAAAAAAAACTATGCAACCCCAATTCTCAGTGGAGTGCATATGATATGGGGGTTTTGAGTGATTGTGTGGTTTAATAATGCAGTTGCTAGTGGCTGGTGGGGGAATGTATGTAGAAGTGTTCAACAGAGGAGTGATTCCGTTGGCATACAGCATCAGGAAGAAGAACAAGGCCGGAGAAACTAACACTTACTTGGACGGAATATACCTCCTCTTCACTTACTTCACCAAACCCGAGTCCATAGTTCCACTGGAGGCAGCCCTCAATGCAGATGACGATGTTATCCGCTCCTCCAGTTTCAAGATCAGGAAGAGGAAGTACTGATATTTATCCAAAAATTTCACCAAATACCTGTTTCTGTGGCTTTTGTCTCTTTGAGGAACTGAGTTAACCTCTCTCTGGATCTTGGTCTTGCTGTGTATTGTCATCGTGTTTGTATGTTCCATGGGTTTCACTCTGTTTTTCATGTGATAGAGAGAAATGAGGAAATATCTTTTGAGTGCAGCACAAGGCACCTACCCTTCGTGTGATGATAAGTAGACGATCTCACAGAACAGAATGCCAGGTTAATTTGATGAGGAGCTTGAGACTTTTGCCTAAGCGCAAACTGATAGACCACTTGGGATGGCATTAAAAAAAAATTGTTAATGGGCCTAGAACTAGGCCCATTAACAGCCCAATAGAGACCATTTCCCGCGTGTGAGACTCCCGACATCACGCTGACATAGTCACTGGGTCACACTCTCCTCATTTCCCACGAGGCCTTAGCCTCTAAGCAAACCCAATTTTTTTTCCACTATATATTAATATTATATACTAAAATATAGAAATTACAAAAATATGGCCAGAGTGCAAAAAAGAAAATAAAACAAAACTCAATTAATTGACCTTGTACAAGCAGCCACGTCATCTCCCACGTCCTCCCTGCCGCCATCGCCATCTCATTGGTTCACCTACGTTTGGAATTTTCTTTTTTTAACATTTTCCCTTCTCATAAAAAAAATCTTTGTTAAAAGAAAAGATATTCTTCCTCCGCTTTTTCCTAATTGAAAGATTTCTGCTCTGTTAAGAAACCCCGATTTAAACAATCTGGGTTTGTACCATAAAACCATCCCAAATGATATCTCACCTCCTTAACCTTCTTTTGTGCATTTTGCTGTTTTCTCACTGATTTAGGATTTTTTTTCCCCACAATGATCCCTTTTTGTCATTATCCACTTTGTCAAATTCACACGCAAGCTTTCAGCTGTTTCCAGGAAATTTCTTCATGATGTGTTCATCCACCCTCTAAAAAGCTTGACATCTCTTCCTCCTCCTCACTTTGTCTTCCCCCATCTCCCACTTCTTCAGTACTAAACTCTCAATTACTAAACAAAAAAACAATCCACCGAATTCTCTGCCACCCAGATAGCAAACTCGTCTTTCCTCGATTACCCAGATCGCAAAAACTATTTTTTCCGACTGCACAGGTCGCAGAATCGTGCTTTTCTGCGTGAAAAATGGAGAATAACCAGCAATCTTTCTGGCAGTTCAGCGACCAGTTGAGGTTGCAGACATCGAACATGGCCAATCTATCGCTCAACGACTCGATCTGGAGCTCAAACTACGTCTCGAAACGCCCCGACCAACGTAGAAACTTCGACATCACTGTCGGAGCCTCCGCTGAGAAGAATCCTCTGAAATCCGCAGACATCAACTGGAAGGTCGATCCCACTGCCAGAAACCTCAGCTTCGGTCCTGTCGGATCAAAACCCGTCAACGAAGCGAATCCGATGGATAAATTCAAAGCAAAAGCCACCGATTTCAATGACAACCTCTTCAACGAGGTCTGGAAGTTTAATCCTCCGATCAACGATTTGGCTTTCTGCCCGGCTGGTTCGAACTCGACCTTTGTGAACGGCGGATTCAACAAGGGGATATACTCGTCTTCCAAAATCTACGATTACAGCGCGAATCTGAAAGGGAACAGTAAGAACAAAGGGTTCGATGATGAACATGGGACGAAGAGCGGGAAAAGGAGCAACAAGAAGAATCATAACAAGAACGAAGATGGCGGTGGCGGCAAAGACAGCAAGAACAGCTCAGAGAAGAGATTCAAGACTCTGCCTCCCGCAGAGGCTTTGCCCAGGAACGAAACGATCGGTGGATACATATTCGTTTGCAATAACGAAACCATGGAAGAAAATCTCAAACGACAGCTTTTCGGTACCCATCTCTTTAATTTGATCCTTTTTACAGGGAAATGATTTTTAGATACGAAATCAGAAAGGGGTTGAATTGAATCATGGAATCTAATCGCGATTTGGTGCGATACATTGAACAGGATTGCCGCCGCGATACAGGGACTCGGTTCGGGCGATAACACCGGGACTTCCTCTCTTCCTTTACAACTACTCCACTCACCAACTCCACGGAATTTACGAGGTTTATTTTTCATTTTATTTATTTATTATATTATATTTCGTTTTTTTTTATTCCGAAATTGTACTTTTTCCCTTATGACGATGATGATATCTTTGCAGGCGGCGAGCTTCGGAGGAACCAACATCGATCCGAAAGCATGGGAAGACAAGAAATGCCCGGGCGAATCTCGATTCCCGGCCCAGGTGAGGGCAATAAGGAGGAAAGCGTGCGAGGCGCTGGAGGAAGACTCCTTCAGGCCGATACTGCACCACTACGACGGTCCCAAATTCCGACTCGAACTCAGCGTTCCCGAGGTATCAAATGATTCGATTAATAATAAAATTTATATATATATTTATAAGGTTTTAGGACACTGTAGTTATTAATATTTCAATGTGCATTTGCAGGCCCTTTCGTTGTTGGACGTTTTTTCTGAGCAAAACCCTTAAACCTACAAAGAAGAAGAAGAAGAAACAGTTATTTTTTGGACAAATATATATCAAAAGAGCATAGAGATATGAGTATAATTAAAAAACCCCTCCCTCTTTTTTTTTTTTTTTTGATAATGTAATTTTTTCAGATGTTCCCTGAGGATATGGGGAAAATATCCTCCTCTTTTTATTTCTTTCTTTTTTATAAAAAAAATGTGTGGTGTGTAAATTAAATAAAAGTTTCATAGAAACAAAAAGGAAATGCGGATGAAGCCCTCTTTATTTTTTCACACTATTATTCGTCTGTATACTCTTATTTTCTTTTATGTTATCAACATATGTATGAACTTGTGAGTCATGTTATTTAGATGTGCAAAGAAACATAACATGGCATAATCGGATATCATTTAATATTATGATTGGAAGCAAATAGGCCGGACTCTAGATTTTAAATCAAAATAACAACTTACAAATGATTATATATATATATATATATAAGAAAAAAAATGATCATTGGATCGATCGATCGAAGCGACCCGCTACCAACATGGGGAAACAAAAAACAAAAATACATTAGATTGAGGTTGAGGTGGTTTATCATTAGTCACGTTGTCCAAAAATATGAAATTTAAGATTACAGAAAACATTTAACCAGGGAAAGAAGGCAGAATAACAAAAGATGGGGCATGTGTCTGTCTCTAATTCGATCTTTTGCCCTCTGTCCATACCAAACAACCACTCTCCGTTAAAATGTCAAACAATATATATATATATATATTGAAACTTAATAATTAAAGGGTCAGTTAATTAGTCGATATCCATTATGAGAATAGAAGGCTTGTCCCTATTGCCAAATGGCCATGACGGTCCGTTTGTTTTGTTGATCTACTTTGATGTGTTCAATGGACCAACTTCTACAATTCTTTAATATAATTACAAAAAACTATTCCCTTTCTTAATTGAACTAAACCTATTCAAGCAATCGGGACAATGTATTTTTTATTTTTTGTACTGAAAAGATGGTTTAACTTTCCTCGTTGATTCTATATATTGTCTCTTTAAACGTCAGAATATATGTTTTAGACCATGGAAACAGAATAAAATAACAATAAATCAGATTATACACTTACTAAAAAGCAAACAAGAGTCGAGGGAATCGGTATCGCGTTCCTTAACCCCACCTAATACCATTTCTCTCTCTACCTCCCCTACGGGACAATTCTGAACCGTCCCACGTGCGAATTTGTTCGCTACAAAACTCCTGACCGGTCGGAAATAGAATATATAGATCTCCATGTAAATGGAGGAGCATTTACATATATAATAATATCATATTGTGTGATATCCTCGTTCAAAACAATATCGATATATATATATATATATATATAAAGATGGGATGTGCTTGCATGAAGCAAAGACGACGGACAAGGCACGACAAAACTTCAGTCCTCGCTTCTCAAACTTGCTGTAAGTTTGTACATGAACTCTCTTCTTCTACATACGCATGCATGCATGCACACACGTGAGCATGTCTTTTTTTTGCAAATTGAGCGTGCCTTCGGTTTGTAATAATCGATGTATATTGCATCAACTGCGATGAAATTATTTGAAAAAGGGAAGCATGAGTTAAGTAATTTAAATTATATATTACACTTTATACACACACACGTAATCCACTAAACATCTTTTTTATTTTTATTTTTATTGGCAGTTAGTAAACCTGAGATCGAAGCTTTACACGATCTCTACAAGAAAGTGAGCAGCTGCCTACGCAACGAAGACACGATAAGCAGAGTTGAGTCGATGTAATATAATAATAATCTTTATCATAAATTAATCTAAATCAAAATTTTTAAAACATGTTATTTGTGAAATGATCTGGATTTTGTAGGAAGATTTCCAGTTTTGTTTATTCAAGGATACAAGAAGGCGCAGCCTTTCAGCAGATCGTGTAAGAGAAAAAAACATTATGTTTGAGGCATTAATATCTTTAATTTCCATCTAAAACATTGATAAATTTGCATTATCATACCCAAACTTGGTTGGCCTAGTGGTGAGATAACACGCAAAGTATGTTTTTACCATGTGTTCAAATCCAAGCATGGGAACGGGGGCATTCACCTGGACTTCTCCGGTTTTCTGGGAAATGTAGTCGGGCCAAAACTCCGGTGAACTTCCGGATTATATAAAAAAAAAAACTTGCATTATCATGAATATGATTAACGTGGAAATTTGTAGATGCTCGCACACCATTAAAGGAAGGTATCGATTCATTGAAAGGAGAAAAAAAAAACAGCACATATGCTTTCTCTCTCTCTCTTTTTTTTTTTTTTAAAGGTTACAAATTAACTCGCTGATATTTTTTTCCATGGATCATTTAATGATAGTAATTAACCACCGGTGTTTCCGAATAATTCGTACAGGTTTTCCGGTTGTTCGATCTGAGGAACGACGGGGTTATAGATTTTGAAGAGTTTGTAAAGTCTCTCAACAGTTTTCACCCAAACGCACCTCAAAGAGACAAGGCCACGTGTACAAACTGTGATTAATTAATTATGCATTTTTATTTATTAATTTCTCAAATGTTTTATAACCATATATATATAATGCCCATCATGTGTGCGTATACTGTTGACACAGTTGCCTTTCGCTTATACGACACTCGTCACACGGGATTCATCGAGCCTGGAGAGGTACCCCAAACCTTCATCATCATCATCGTCGTCGTATCCATACGACGTATGTTCATACAATTGTTTGTTTACTCGTTTTTTTTTTTCATTTTCGAAGGTAAGAGATTTGATAATGGATCTTCTAGAAGAATCGAATCTGATACTCACGGAGAATGCCATTGACTCCATTATTGACAAGGTACAAAATTGCAAATTAGCATGTTTGTGATTTTGGGAATAATATTAACGATACATGTTTCAAAAACATTAATAAAATAAAAACGGTGGATGTTTCTATGTATAAGACATTCGAGGAAGCAGACTTTAAAAGAGACGGAAGAATCGATGTTGAGGAATGGGAAGTTCTGGTGGCTTCCAATCCTTCTTTGCTCAAGAACATGACCATCCCTTATTTGAGGTAACCCTTTCTTCTTTTTTTTTTTTTTTTGGACAACCAAACAAAAAAAGATTAGCCCAAGAGGATCAATGTGTGTGTGTTTTTTTAAACAAATTGCAGGGATGTTCCCATGGTTTTCCCGAGCTTTGTTCATAAACCAAATATGTACCTTTAATCTTTTTTTTGAAAAACCGAATAAAAACCCCAGGCCCGAATCCACGTGGCCCACACGAGGCAGAGTCCAATGATAATGTACCACGTGCCCCGTCCACCGTCCCTAACGGCTATCCGGCCGCATCTGACAAGTCGTGGCGCCTATTTCGATTTTTTAAAAATTGAAATGATTTCCATCGCTTTCTTCTGATGTACAGTAACTTATGGTAGTAAAAAAGAAAACAAATTCATTTTGTCTCTGCTTATATTCCTGATGGTTAAACATTTTTAATTACAACCACCGGCTGATTGACGAGGAAATTAGAGAATGACCTTCCAACAAACAACAACTCAATTGTACTGATTTGCGAAAAAGGTACGAGTAATCGCATCGATGTATAATAATAATAATAATAATAATAATAATAATAATAATAATAGAAGTATGTTGTTAAGGAATGCTGGGTTATAGGTGCATGAAGTGGCCACCCACTCTTTTCGAACATTATATTGTGAGTGTGACTCACAAAGTACACTTCACACCTATCATTCGTCCTTTTTTTTTAATGACGTTAAACTACTCCAAAGTACGCTTCATTTTGAAAAAAAAAATATCCCAAAAAATATTGGCTTTTTAGACCGCATAAATCCTATATATATATATATATATATATATATATAACCATACATTTTAAAATCGTAGGTTTAGAATTAAGATATTTGAACCTTTTAAGACATGGGTTTTTGCAGTATGGTGGTACTCATTCCATGTGCAACGGCGATATTCATGCATGGCATCTGATCGGTTGGATTTTCCAAGATAAACTTTCTCTAATCCTTCCTTAATTCCCATTAATTCTGTTTGTTTGCTTTGGCGATTAGGGAGCACACGTGTCTCTAATCTCACCGCACGTGCCAGGTCGCCGGCAAGCGACGTTACAGCAGCCACGTTCGGTCACCGAGGTGGCTTAATTAATTAATAGGGATTTGATTTATTTCCGATTGAAATAAATAAATTGTCGTTTTCAGGGAGGTTTGGAGTTGTCAATTCATACAATGCAATCTGATGTTCGTACATCATCATTTATGCTAAACATTAGACTGATTAATCTCTTTCAAGAAAAAAAATTCATTTAAATCTCATTTGTGATTTAAATTATATATTTGGTACTGATTCTTGTTACATATTTTTCTTGTCACAAAAGCAACAAGATGGCTAGAAATAGATATACCATTTTCATTGTTGTGTTTTTAACAACATGATTTGTTGTGTGATTCCACATCGGAAATTTTACGAATAAATTTTCATATAATTGATGGGTAATGATGCTTAAGAAATAACCTGTACAACAAAAATCGAAATTTCGCAAATAAATTAATAACAAACGGTCGTCAGAGTCAGTTAACGTCGTTAGTTTGCAATCTCCAAAAAAAGGCTCTGGAGCGCGTCTATATAAAGTAAACAGCTACTCCGTCAAAACTTCTCCTTCTTTAGCGTTCGTAGGATTTCTGTTTGCAGATCATCAGTTTTCGTCGTCGATATCATCGCTCCAAGAACAACCCGTCATCGAAGGTGTCGACCTCGGAGAAAATGTCGGGTTAGAGGTTCATCGATTTTCAAATTCATCGCACTCCTTTTGGTCATTTCGTGTTCTGATTCTTGTTCTCTCCCTCGATTTTCTGGTCTCATCAAGCCTAGATCATTTTCATGCATTTCTGCGTGATTCTTCTGATACGTTAGGGTGGAATCAGACGACCTGAAGGAGAAACCCAGGCATCTATAGGTTTTTTTTTTTGTCTTTGTGATGGTTCTCTTATTCGATTAGGTTTCAGGTTCTTCCGTGAGAATTTATATGGTGGATTAGTTTCCTTCGGATTTTGGATCGCTTGATCGGTTTCATGGACGGGTATCTCTTATGATACCCGTACAAGCAGAATCACATTTCTTCGTTTCTTAGAATCAGATCAGTTAGATTTTTGTGTGTGTTAGGAAATGTCTGTTGCTGATGTCGCTTTGAGCCCGATTCACAGAGGATTGGGGTTCTCTTCTGATCGCTTTGGCAACCAACCGAAACCCTACTCCGTCGAATCCATCTTAATATTCCTCAGTGTTTCGGGTTCTAGGATTCCAATGATAATTTTGGAGTCTGATTCTATAGCCAACGTAAAGCTTAGGATCCAAACGCGTAATGGGTTTGTGGTTAGGAGACAGAAACTAGTTTTCAGTGGCAGAGAGCTCGCAAGGAACAGTTCACTTTTGAAGGAATATGGCGTGACCGGTGGTAGCGTGTTGCATTTGGTGCTTAAACTTTCCGATTTACTCATTGTCACCGTGAGAACCACTTGCGGTGAGGTCTTCGAGTTTCATGTAGATCGTCATAGAGATGTCGGGTATCTGAAGAAACGGATCTCAAAAGAGGGAAAAGGATTTCCTCATGTTGATGATCAACAAATCTTTTGTAACGGGGAGAAGCTTGACGACCATAGGGTCATAGATGACATTTGCAAGGATGGGAATTCTGTAATCCATTTGCTGGTTAAGAGATCACTGAAATTAAAGGTTCCGGCTCTCACATCTGGGCAACCAGTGGCAAGAGAAGATGTTTTAATTGGTAGAGACTTCTTTTTAGAGCCAGTTATTGTAGATCCTGAGGTAAAATTACCGAAAGCTATAAGGGATATGATTAACCGCACGATTGACGGGTTAAATAAGGGAAATCCACCCATCAGGTCATCTGAGGGAACGGGAGGAACCTACCTCATGCCAGACTCTTCTGGTCTACATTATGTCTCTGTCTTCAAGCCTGTGGATGAAGAACCAATGGCTGTGAACAACCCGCAACAGCTGCCTGTGTCATCAGATGGTCAAGGGTTGAAGAGAGGTACAAGAGTAGGGGAAGGGGCGTTGAGAGAAGTTGCAGCTTACATATTAGATCATCCCAAAGGCGGGCCGAGAACGTTGTCTAACGAGTTTGTGGGGTTTGCCGGCGTACCACCAACTGTTATGGTCAGAAGCTTACATAGAGGGTATAATTACCCCCGGGGATTTGAGATTTCTATGAGAAATGCCAAAATTGGCTCTCTGCAGATATTCATGAAGAACAATGGCAGCTGTGAGGATATCGGCCCTGGGGCTTTTCCCGTGGAACAAGTGCATAAGATCTGTGCCTTTGATATAAGGTTGGCAAATGCAGATCGGCACGCGGGAAACATACTAATTGGAAAAGATGAAGAAGGGCAGGCTGTTCTTATTCCCATTGACCATGGCTACTGCTTGCCTGAAAACGTAAGTCTCAGCATTGTGATACATGTTTTTACTATGCAACATTTTGATTTGAACATCCATTTCTGGATCTTAACTGAATGATCGATTAATTCTCATGGTGCAGTTTGAGGACTGCACATTCGACTGGCTCTACTGGCCTCAAGCAAAAGAGCCGTTTTCCGCCGATACCCTAAACTACATAGACTCTCTAGACTCTGAACAAGACATCGCCCTCCTAAGACTCCATGGTTGGGACGTCCCCAAGAGTGTATCCCGCACACTGCACATCTCCACCATGCTTCTGAAAAAAGGGGCTGAGAGAAATCTGACTCCATATCAGATCGGATCCATCATGTGCAGAGAGACAGTGAACAAAGGTTCAGCCATCGAGGAGATCGTCTGTGAGGCCCAGAAATGGTTGCTGCCCGGCATGAGTGAGGCTGCGTTTATGGAAGCCGTCTCTAAGGTCATGGATGGACGTCTGGACGAGCTAACCAAGTAAGAGGTCTTCTTAACATAGTGAAGATTGGGGAATTTTTATAAAAGGGTACATAGAGTTGCTTGGATGTATGTATGTATGTATGTATGTATCTATCTATCTATCTATGCCGACGGGTTTTCTTGGTTTTTTTTAATCCTCCATGAAAGCTTGAAGCTTTGTCTGTTTTCTGTTTTTTTTTTGTTTGACTTGTCGTATGTCAAACCCTGAACCTGTGGGTTTAAGGCGTTTGAGCAGCGAGAGAGAAACTCTATGAAGATGATCTGATGGCTTGTATAGCTTTTTTCATGTTGCAGTGTCGTACTTAACAGGGGCATTATCAAAAATACCCTTAAAATGCTACTTCTACTTCAAGACCTACCCTGGTCACATGTGACCAATGTGACCGAAATATAGTATGGTCACATTTTGATTTTTATCGATTATAACGTTAAATTTATGGTGATCACACTAATTCATTATGTTCATACCTTGTATATCTTACTAATCATTTGATTAAAACATCATAAATTTAACGTTATGAACAATGAGATCAATATGTGACCACACTATATTTCGATCACATTGGTCACATGGTCACAAGGGTAGGTGTTGAAGTTGAAGTAGCATTTTAAGGGTATTTTTGATATAATGCCTACTTAACAACTAGGTTTGGTGGTTAGGTAATATAGCTGGTGCTGGTCTGCTAAAAACGGGCCTAACAGTCCATTATACCATTCGGCCTGCTAAATGTTGTGGGCTTGACCCAAAGGGTGGGCTACTGTTAAACCCAAACCGGTTGAATCTGTGAGTTGGGCCCAACAAATGTGTGACAGTGACTGTCTTGATAGGCAAACAAAAACTGATCAGACAGCTGTAAGAGGACGGGGAAACAAAAGAGTAGCATCAAAGCTCTCAATGGACCGTCTACAAAGAAATGGGTCATCCAATACTTAGAATTAATTAACCAAAGTTAAAACATTGCATCACCCATACAAGCGTACGTGTATATCCAAGTATTTAGCACCGTATTCGAATTAGGTCTACTGAAATACGCGGACTCCAAAAAAATCAAAAAGAGAAATGCTCCTCCTTTCACTGAGTGTATGATTCCCTTATTTCACTTTCTCTCTCTGTCCCGGTGCCCAATCACTCCCTTTCTTCATCTCTTCTGCAATGGTGAAGCCTAACTGCCGTCGGCCTCCGCCGTCAGGCCGTACGAATCTGGCCTCCTGCGTGGTCGCCATTATCTTCTTGCTCTTCATACTCATTGTAGTCCTCGTCGTCTACTTCACCGTCTTCAAACCCAAAGACCCCAAGATCTCCGTTAACGCCGTCCAGCTCCCCTCATTCGCCGTCTCCAACAACACCGCCAACTTTACCTTCTCCCAGTACGTCTCCGTCAGAAACCCTAACCGCGCCGTCTTCTCTCACTACGACAGCTCCATCCAGCTCCTCTATTCGGGTCGTCAAGTCGGGTTCATGTTCATACCCGCCGGTAAAATCGAACCGGGAAGGATCCAGTACATGGCGGCCACCTTCCCCGTCAGCTCCTTCTCTCTCTCCCCTCCTTCCTTCGCCGTCCCCGCCATCTCCGCCGGCTCCTGGCCTCCTGCGTGGTCGCCATTATCTTCTTGCTCTTCATACTCATTGTAGTCCTCGTCGTCTACTTCACCGTCTTCAAACCCAAAGACCCCAAGATCTCCGTTAACGCCGTCCAGCTCCCCTCATTCGCCGTCTCCAACAACACCGCCAACTTTACCTTCTCCCAGTACGTCTCCGTCAGAAACCCTAACCGCGCCGTCTTCTCTCACTACGACAGCTCCATCCAGCTCCTCTATTCGGGTCGTCAAGTCGGGTTCATGTTCATACCCGCCGGTAAAATCGAACCGGGAAGGATCCAGTACATGGCGGCCACCTTCACCGTCAGCTCCTTCTCTCTCTCCCCTCCTTCCTTCGCCGTCCCCGCCATCTCCGCCGTCTCCGCCGCCGCTGAAATTCCGGGTGACCAAGATTCGCCGGTTTTTCAAAACCCGGGTCCTCCCCATTACCCGGGATCACCGAGCATGCCCGGCTTTCAAGGCAATCCGGGTTCTCCGAGAAATCCGGGTATACCCGGTTTTCAAGGGAATCCGGGTCCGGGTGGTCAGGGAAATCCGGGGTTTCCGGGTCCGCCGGGATATCCGAGAATGCCAGGTTTGCCGCCGGCGGGATTAGGAGGGTCGGGTCCGAATCTGGGAGATGGGTATGCGGATCCGGGTTTGGGGTTTGGGTACGGGAACCGGGTGGGGCCGACGATGGAGATAGAATCGAAAATGGAGTTAGCGGGTCAGGTCAGGGTTTTGCATGTCTTCACTCATCACGTGGTGGCGAAATCTGGTTGTCGGGTAACCGTGTCCGTCTCTGGTGGATCCGTCTTGGGCTTCCATTGCTGATTTCACTAATACCATTATTATTATTATTATTATTATTATTATCTTTTTTTCTCATTTTTCTTCTTTCCTAGTCCTAGTATTTTTTTTTTCTTCATGGGTCTTCGAAAATTATTTGTAGGAAACTGTAAAAATGGCTTCTTTCTATGTATTTCCCCAGCCCCAGCTCGGAGTAAGCCACCATTTTCTTATCTGTTCTTCAAGGAAGATGACGATGACAACTTTTTTTTTTTGGTAACGAGGAAGATGACAACTTTCTTTAAGAGATGGGAGTTTCCTTTATGTTCTTTACGGAAGTTGACGCTAGAATTTGTACAATGAAAGTGCTCTATTTGCTGCTACAACTAAGAAAAGAAAAGCAAGTAATTGAATTGCCTTTGCCTTTGCTTTTGCTTTGTCTCTGCTCCGTGTTCGATTAATTGACTTGGGAGTAAAGTTGGATGCTTTTGCATATAATTAGGATCTCTGAGTTTGTGTTTAATAACAAAGGTCCGACACGAGAATATACGGATACGGTGGTTCTTGTGATATTTGTTTTTCTAATGACATGTTAATCCTTCTCTTTTGGCAATTTTTTTCTTATTATAGGAACAAACAGTTTATTGAATCATTTACGTAACATGTTAATATTTGTTTTGTAATCAATTGCTATATTTGTTATGGATTGTTTCTAGCTTTTTATGTATCTTGGACACTAAAAACATACTATATTTATTGTAGTTGTTCTAGTTTCCGTATAATAAATAGCATAAATTGAAGAGGTGCCAGTACGAGCACCTCCAACCTATTTCTAAAGGCATGAAAATCTATTTAAACCCTATATGTTAAATAGAGAAATATGTGTTTTTATTTCTAATTTCAAGGAGTCAAAGGACTAGAGGAATCTAGAAGAAATAATTTTTTTTTTATATGAAAATAAAATAATTTGATTCTCTCATAATGCAATCTTCCACTATCCTCGAGATCTGTGTTTTTCTTTATTTCAATCATTTATTTTTTTCTCACAATTTTCTTCATTTCGACATAAAGAGAGTGGTCAAAATGCGATATCAATATATTTGAACATAAGAAATCCAAAAAAAAAAATTAAAAAACATGTTGGGCAGTGCTTAACGTAGCGCATTTATTTAGTTCTCCGAGAAGCTCTATTTATTGACATTTGTCGCAAGATATAAAACGACATTATAATTAATACTAGTGATAAATTAATATGTATATATATATATATATATATATATATTTGGTAAATAAATTAATATACATTAACGTAAGAAATATTAAAGACGGGTGGGTGCCGCCAGTGGAACTGTCGGAATCTTCGTCTCCGGCAACGGAGCATAATAATACTTGTGCAAAACAACACAAATTTATTTACATAAAAGATATAAAGAACACATGTCACGTACAACAAACCATGAAACCAAACTAAAAAGTTCTAAAAATGAACCAATGCCGGTTTAATCCGCTTTGGTATGAACTTGTAAGAGATTGAATTCACTGTTTGTTGTTATGCAAGTAAACCTTTGAAACCAACTCTTGATCATCTCTCCACCATTGGTGCAAACCATGAGCTTCCTTGAAATCATCTGAACCGGTTCGGTTTATGGTTAGCTTAGCCGATGGAATTACATGAACCGGTTCTTCCACCTCCATTGTCTTCTCCATTCCCATCGCTCCCATCACCAATCCTCCAAATGAATGCTTCATCGCCACCCTTTCTATCCTCCCTGCTCCTATCCCTTCCATTATTCCCCTGTGCTCGAAAAACCCGATATACTCCGAACATAGATGATCCCCAGGATTCACATATATGCAAGGAATC
Organism: Tarenaya hassleriana; assembly: GCF_000463585.1. NCBI lineage: Eukaryota > Viridiplantae > Streptophyta > Magnoliopsida > Brassicales > Cleomaceae > Tarenaya > Tarenaya hassleriana. Next base: position 769,599 of record NW_010965019.1, read on the forward strand.
CATAATGATAGCACCTGATGGGGAATTCAGACCGATATTAACATCAATCCGACAAGTTCTTTGCTATATTATAATATCAATACCTCAAAAGGATCTTCAGACAGGTTCTGATATAGTTGCAACAGTTGCTGCTGTTTGAGGTTCCTGGCAAGCGCAAGTCCTGCTGTGATGACACTGCCTGCGATTCTAATCCCGTTCCTAACCCGCTCGTTTGCTATCCTCTCGATCGGGGGAGCAACAAATGGAGGGTTGAATATAAACGAGCTGATATATGTACCAGTCTTGGCCAGAGTCTTGCCCGCGAGGAGCGCCATAGCAGCGCCTAGAGAATGTCCAGCTAGCCAGAGCCTTGAGGCACCAACCGAAGCAGCCATGTTTCTGACCGCTTGTAGAGCAATCTCGAACCGGGATGTCTGGTGGAGTCCATTTCGTAAGATATGGATGTCCAGCTCAATGTCACGGGATACTGAATCGAATTTGGTAAGGGTCCCCCTGAAGGCTATAACATATACTGGGGCTTGTGAGTCAATGCGCTCGCCTTCGTTTGGCGGTGAAGATTGTGGAGGTTTGAACTCGTAAATGCCGCCAAATATGGAGAAATCAGCATCGTCTTTGAGGTGACGGATCAACTTGAAGTTGAAGAATTCCCACCAGGGAGATGCAAGAGCTTGCGATTCCTCGCGTTTAAGCTGACGGTCCCGCTCTGCTATATATATACCCTGAACCAAACAAGCTGCTACAGAACGCTGGTGATGTTCATTTGCCCTGAACGTCGGAAAACAGCAAAGTCATAAAACAGATCATAAAAGTGTGTCTAACTAAGATCCTTCCGGCTGATGCAATGTCCTAGACAAAAATCCTAATTGCCAAAGTTGTCATCTTTGCTGAACTAAGATTCAGAAAACAAACAGGCCTTTGGATCATTCCTCTTGGAAGCAATGAGTGGATGTGTCTAAACTCAGAATTTGCCAGTCAAGTTCCAATATATTTGAAAATATGGATCATTTGATAGCAATAGGAAATGGAAGCGCGATTCGGAATTAAGGGATCACCAATAACCCGCTCTCACAGAGTGCAAAAGCGAAGGAACATACCAGTCGACATCTGTAAGATGTAAGGGTCCACAGAGGTTAAACTCTTCTCTGTCTGAGGCCATTGCATCAAAAAGCAGTTCCTTAAAACGTTCTTCAAGGCGACCTCTATCTGCATCACAACATTAAAAGAAAAAAACGATCGTTGTTCCTTGAAAGATAGGCTACAAAACTTTTGGAATTCCGCAGGGAAAAACTTTTGGACTATGGCGGTTGTTTCAGGACATGACGCAAACATCCAAAACCCTAAATTAGCTCAAGATCCTAAATAAAGCTTTCAATCATTGATAACTGGGACAAGAAATTTGCAATTTCCAGGATTTTGATTCACGATTGGTCCTGACAGCAACAGAAATGAAGATAAACCAGTATTGTTCCTTAACGAAGAGCACGAATCAAATCAATCCGACATTTTCTTCCATTTTCTTCATCTCAATCTGACTTCCGAAACGACCAAAAAAAAAAAACATCAAGCAAATTTCCGGATGGATACATGCACTGCGTATAAATCCACCTTTACGCTTGCGATTAATCGTGTCAAATGTGAAATCGAATTCAAGGAAACAAAAATTAAATCAACGAAAATAACATATAAAATTGAAGGAAAACAAAATTAATTGGAACAGATACCTTGGCCAGGATCGAAGCAACTAGAATTGTGCAATCATATCATATCCTGCAACAAGTGTTCTCTGTCCTCCCAGGGAGACAGACAGGGCAATGCTTTATGCCATTTTAAAACTGCGTTCTGCACTCCCGAATGGAAAACGACATCGTTTGGTTGTCGTCATCACCGGCATAAATCTCTATTGGGCCTTTTACATTTAGTCTGGATTGTTTTTTGGGCAGGCTTTATTCTTGCACCAATTTCCTTTATTTTATTTTTTTTATTCTAAATGCTTAAATTTCGAATTAAATAACAATTTAAAGCGCAATTGATCGAATCGAAATAATAGATATTTTTTTTTTGAAACTAGCATGTTGGATTTTATTGAAATCCCATTACAGTTAAGATGTCTTAATTTGATATGGCTCCAAGTTTCCAATTACTTTGATTACATTCATGTTTTTCTGTTGTACTAAAACTTTTTCATTTTAATGGATCCAACAACTGGCGGGAATCTATATTAAAGTATCAACAGCAAAAACATAAAAAGAAGAAAATCAATAGTATTTTATTAGTATTACAAACAAAGAGACGACACAAACAGAGAAATGTAACAAACGGCTATATAAAACGACACGGTGTGGTGTCGTCGTCTTCCCGGGAACACCCATCTCACACAAAAAACGACACCTCATCCCACAACCAAACAGATCTGATGAACCGACCAAACCGGTGGGTTTATCTCGGTTTCACTTGGACCACGCCACAGCATCGATCTCGGATTGAGCAGCCCGGTATAGCTCGAGCCGTTTCGAGAGAGCGCTGCGTCTCTCCATGACCGCGGGATCTTCGTTCAACAGGGCCGAGAGTCTCTTCGCCTGTAGGAAAGATATTCACAAAGTTGCCACTTAATTTGTCTCACTTCTCGCAATTCGACGCAAGTTTAGAAAACGTGCAAAAACATCCACTAGCTTTTGTTTCAAAACAAAATTTGTTAAGGGGAGAAAGAGCTTACGTCCATGGTGCCAAGTTCGGCGAAGAAGTGGTCGAGGAGGCTGCGTTTCGCTTCTCGGACTTGGCAGTACACAATTGACTTGGGGATTGAGTGACGCAGACTGGCACAGACCATGTTCACGTATGACAGCACGTTCGATCCTTTCGGAAAAAAACGCAAAGAATGACAAATCGACAATATTAGAGATTAATAGCTAATTCTTGATGAAAGAGTTAGATGGATGGATGGATGGATGCTTACCAATGCGTCTGAGATAAGAATCATTGTAGCGGTCGAAAATAGAGTGAGTTGGGTTACCGCCCTTCTCTACGTCCTGAGGTAGTTTCCGGAAGAAATCAACGGTGAGGTAACCAGTCTCCATGTCCACCAGCTGCAGTGTTGCTTTCTTACTCCCTTCTTTCATTCTGTCAAGCGACTCAATTGCCGCATTCGTAACCTCGACTCTAAGAGCCGGGTATTGCTTTAGTTCCTGCAAAATAACATCATCTAGGGGACTATAGTCCTAAACAGAAGAGATCGCATTTTTTTAACAAGAAAAAGAGAGTACTATGTACCAGGGTCTCGCTGACAGCCTTGTGAACCAGATCCTTCAAAATTGCATGAACCTAAAAAAACAAACCAAACCCACAAAACCAAACATGAGATACAGCTTATTTGTTTTATATAGTTCTTGAAATCGTATATATTAAAGAAAAAGAGACGAACAGTGTCAACAGAAGCTTCGGCAGGGCCGCGGATGGTGATGACGGAGGACTCGATGAGACGTCTGTAACCTTGCTCAGGAGCAATCAAGTGAGGTTGGTAACCATCTGCCTCAGTCACAAGCTTTCGGATGTTGTCCATTGACAGCTGCTTGTCGAACTGGAGTCTCTTCAGAGCTGCCGGAAGCTGGTTATCAAATACGTTATATACCTTCTCCCCACCAGGTCGCCTGTGTAATTCGAAACAATACAGAGGACATGTTATTAAACATTGACGAGGTTATAGTAGAGATGGCATATTCTCCGGTTACGGTAAACTTTAATATAAAGGATGTTCGATAGAAGATATTATTTAAAACATACACTCCATCAAGATGCTCCTTGAATATTTGATCAAAAAGCCGACAAATCTCCATGATTGAGTACAACTTTCCCTGCACCAGAGCAACATTAACAATCAAAAGTGTTCATCAAATCAATCACAACACTAAGGAGAAAGGGAAAGA
>NW_010965019.1:773939-777676 GCF_000463585.1 Tarenaya hassleriana
GGGAAAGAGAGGGATTCGAACCATGATAATTTTTCATCATCCGGCTCGAGCGTAGGCCTCCCAAAAGGTAACGGATATAATTCACAGTAATAAAAGGCGAAAGACACAATCTTACCCCTGCGTCAGCTGCAATAGGCTTCCCAAGGCGACTCAATTCTGTTTCCAACTCCAATACCGTTTTTTGGATAAGTGACTGGAGGCCAGGAATCCTTGACTTGATCACTTGTTCTAGATGCTGAAAACACAAAAACATGTTGATTAGCTGTTGTTTCAGCCACAAGTTGATGACTGGTTTCCCAACAAAACAATTCAATACAGAACCTTGTCAAAAATGGCCTCCAAATTTTCCACATTTCTAGCTTTTGTATGAATTCTGCATCCCTATTGGACATCCATCCACTTTTCTAGACGTGTTTGTCTCGCTATACCTAACAAACTAATATCAAGGAAATACTACACTAGTCCTAATAAATCTGTATCAGGACTTAAGAAAACTGATGGGAACAATATCAGCACAAGAAAAAATGTTTCACCTTGGAGAGCATTTTCGCCAAATGCTCGGAACCCATTCTGTGAGCCAGATGCCTATACTCCGTAGTATTGGCAAAATACTCCTTCTCTCTACGCCGTGCCGCTATCATATCAACATTCTTGTTAATATCTGCTTGGGAACGATTGACAACACCGACCCATGGAAACTTGAGTCTGTAAGCTTTCCCTTCCAGGATCTAAACGCATAGAACGCACAGTAATGCTCAGAAATAAACAGTCATGGGAAAACATCCAGGCCATGCCGTGAAAAGCCTTATACATGGTTTAGCCTGAACATCATAAAACAATGAAAAAAAATCTGCATTCCCAGCACTTTTGACCTTCCAATAATTGCAGCAAATTGCAATAACGCTGTAATGTGATTTTCTAGAATGATTAGATCATCTGACTTACATCGACTGCATCAGTTCCCTTGTCCATAAGGTCTATCTTTGTCAAGACACCAAATGTTCTCTCTCCTGTGAAGTTCGCAAAAGAGTATTAGATACCTAGGGTTACAACATAGTGCATTGATTTCTTCCTTGACAAAACTCAAGAGAGAAGTACGATAATGAACGTTTATAGCAAAATGCTTACCAGATGGATCGACCTCACGAGAAATTTTTATGGCATCTGATGTAGCAAGATCTTGGTTGGCAGGTGAAATTGCCAATATGATGCAGTTGGGCTATAAAGAAAATTGATTAAAAACAAGACATAAAATTGCCATTTTTTTCGTTCTGCAATAGTATGCAGCCATTTTACCTTTTCAATGAAAGCTCGGACCATGTTTTCAATATCCTGCACTATACTGTCAGGTTGTCCCTCTGCATCAAGGGAAAAAAAAAAGAAGAATCGGTGTCACACAAAATTAACTACAGCGAACAATTTAACCCCCATTGCCATGTTGAAATATGGCAAGTATCAGAACTGCTCCAGAGATAAACCCTAATTCTTGCTCTACTGGTCCAGTATAGGTCAGATAACATAATAAGTATGTGTAACTCACCAACAGCAACTTTTGTGAGCCCAGGAAGATCAACCAGTGTAAGGTTCACAACTGCATTACAGTGGAAAGATGATCAAAGATTAGATAGATAATATGTCAGAACGAAAGAGCACATGGCTGATTCATGAGCAAGAAAAACAAGGAAATAGAACAGAAAGAGAGTTCAAAGTTCATCCTAACCATTGGGAGAATATATGCTGAGGTGAATTGGAACGCTGGAAATCTGCTTGGTGCGGCCAGTCTCTCTGTCAGTCTCGTCCTGAATCTCCTTCCTCACAGCAGCTATAGAGGTCATCAAAACAAACAAAATCATTGACATAATGCAATATAGATGAAGATGAAGCTTAAAGTAGAAACGAGACAGAGATACCCACCAAAATCGGTCAACCTCTTCCTCGGGAGGTGAAGAAACTCTGCATACTCCCGGCTTCCTTCATCGATCTTATGCAACTGCAAGACAAGGGGTCTTCGTGTAACAATACCTACAAACAATTCCAACAAAAGCAATGTCAATATACAAGGTAAACCAGTAAAAAGGACTAGATCAATAATAGCTGTTAACGATATGATTACCGGATCCACGGGGTAAAAAATCCTTTCCGACAATACTCTCCAAGACTGAAGACTTTCCTGAACTCTGTTACACAACAGGGCGATTCGATGAGAAGACCTCCAACATGAAACTCAAGGCCACATATTCGATTGGTACTAAGAAGCAAAAATTGGACGCAAAACTACGAAGCATACAATATTACTACGTCACGGGATTCGGTAATAGTGCATCTTTTGCATGTAAAACTAAAACAATTGAATGGAAATCCCTCAACACTCAAAACTCAAGAATTATCAGAGCTGCGGGGCTTTATCTTCATGACACAAAGTTGACTAGAAAATATTGAAATCAAACCCAAGTCCACATCCTATTATAGCAATTACTTTCCAAACTAATATACCATACAGGCTATATATCTTCCGTTCTCCACGATCCAGGGTTTTCACCGGCGACAAATTCGGAGGAATACCACAAGTTCAGGCTATGGAATCTCAAATACCCCGCAACATTGAACCCAGAAACGAAATAGGCGAACAGATGTCTCGGGATACACGAAAAGATCTTCCATCAAATATATACAACATAATTAGGCAGGAACTAGGAAGATCGAGATGCAAACCTGTCCACCGACAACAGCGATAGAAGGCAAGGAGTCCCAGAGAGTCGGCAAGGCACTGGAATCTCCATGGTCGCCGAGAGCCGTGCAAGCTCTCTGAATCTTGTTCACCAGAGAGATCAGATTTTCCATCCTCCTCTACTTCTTGAGCTGAGAAGATGGTAAACCACAGAGTCCGGAGAAATAGAGCTGGAGAAGGCAGAGATGGGCGAGATCTGATAGCTCCGCCGGTGAAGATTAGGGTTAGAGAGAATAGATCTGCGACGGTGACTTGGAACCTTACAGAGAGAGAAGGCGAGTTTCTGAAAATTTGAGTTTGGGGAAAGAAAATGCGAGTGTCTTGAAAAGTGAACGAGAAGGAAGCGGTTTATATAAGCCAATGGGGTTCTTGGTTCTTCACACACTATTTTTTTAAAGTTTTGTTTGAAATAAAAGTCAGACATGTGAAATGACACGACGTTTTAAAGTAGATTACCAAAACGGCGAGGCTTTCTACCTCTCCCACGCTTTTTTATGGTCTTTTTTTTTTTTGTATATTTGTAAATACATATGTCTCTAACGGGTGAATTCTATTTCAATCTATATAAAAATAAAATTAAACAAATAACAACATACTACTTCTCATCGATTGATTAATCTCCTTCAGTATTGGTAAATCAAAACCTAATTACCTAGGGGGGAAAAGAAAAAGAGAGAGGGGCCAAATTGAGATAATGAATGAATAGATAGGTGAATCCATTGCAATGTGGACCAGAGGCATCCATTCCCAACGGTAACAAAGGAAGAGGAGGTAGAGACCTCAAATAACTTTGAAGAAAAAAAGAGACGTTGGAAAACCATTTGCTTTTTTCAAATTCAAATATTATCTTTGTCCTCTGCTCGTTTTTAACGTTTCAAGTTATGAGAGAGAGAGAGAGCGCATTTTATTAGGTGACAAGGAAAAAGAACAATTGACACGAATCATAACAATTTAAACTTGAGAACGGAAATTTAATTGTGAAATTGAGACATGGGGGGGGGGGGGGTTA
>NW_010965019.1:778066-788605 GCF_000463585.1 Tarenaya hassleriana
GAAGCGGGGGGGGGGGGGGGGATTAAAAAGGGAAACAACATTTCAAGATAGGATCATAGTTAACTAAAATAAATATATTGATGATCAAAGCAAGCAAGCATTCCATGGAACACTCCCTCCTACACCGTTACAAATTGAATAAACAAATGAATATAGACCCAGAAAAACAAAAAACAAGAATCAAGCAACAGAGCCATGCTTACACAACAAAGAACACATCACCTGTGTGTGTGTGTGTGTATATAATATAGGGAGAGGCTAGGTTTCAATTACAAAGAACAAAACAATGAGTAAAGTGAGTGGTCGGTTCCTCTTCAACTGTAATAACTACTCCCCACATGGCATAGCGATGAGATTCGTTCCTTTCTCCTTTTTGTTTATTAGGTAGGAGTGGGAGTGTCGTAGCCGTACGGATTATTGCTTGCCCAGTTCCATTGGTCTCTACACATCTCTTCAATCCCGTTCTTCGCCCTGCAATTTCATTTCTTCACTATCACTATTCTGGCCCCATTACTGTTGGTTCATGAATTTGATATTCCCAACAACACTCACTCCTTAGACCTTATACATCAAAAAGCCCTCGAATTTTCGATCAGACACTTACTTCCAGTCCAGTTCACGCTCGGCCTTCTCTGTCGAAGCATATACAATCTCAGCATCACCCGGTCTTCGTCCACTCATCACAAGCGGAATTTTCTGAACAGCACATCACCATTTTTCCTTTTTAATTCTATTATAACAACCATTGTCGAGGTTTGAAAGAAGAGGAGGTGGAGCAAATTGTGTATATATATATCTGTACAATAAGAGAAAGCAGGAGGGCTTTTCTTTTGAGATCTCGGTATACCTTTCCAGAAGCCTTTTCAAAGGCAGAAACCATCTCCAAAACTGTTGTTCCTTTCCCAGTTCCCAAATTGTATACCTCACAACCTAGTAGGAGAACCAAAAAGAAAGAAAAGCTAAACAAAATCGACATTATCAGGGGGATGAACTGCCTATCCAGGTTTTTAATTAAGGAATAAGGACATACCTATTTTAGGATCTCCTAGCTTTTGAAGTGCAGAAATATGGCCATCTGCTAGATCAACCACATGAATGTAGTCACGTACCTGAAATAGAACAACTACCGCAAAAGTCACTAGGCGGTTGTTAAAGAAGAACCAAAAGCTAGAATCAACACCAACAAATCATTGGAGGGTAAATCTAGGGTTGAGGGAGTGAATTGGTTCCCGTGTCACCATTAAACTAATACACAACACAATGATCCTAAGAGGTTGGTTTCTAGTGAATCGATTATAAAGTACTGAGTCAAAGGTTTGGTTCTCGTTTGATGCCAAAAAAAAAATCTTCAGGGTTACAAATGTAAACCGAAAATTGAACATGAATTAGGTGGAGAGTGTGTTTTTCATGGATACGTGGATTAGGTAAACTAACTGAGATGAACAAAAGAACCCTCAGATAGCATAGCATGGTCATTTAAAAAAAAAAGGTAGACAAAAGGGCTCTGTGACTGTGATAATGCTCTCTATAAAGAATGTAAAAACTGGAATATCCCAGAGCAAATATGTGAAAGTCTTACCCCGGTGCCATCTTTTGTATTATAGTCGGTTCCATAAACTTTTAGGTGAGGCAGCCTTCCAACTGCAACTTGCTGCACGTAAGGCATGAGATTGTTTGGAATTCCACGAGGATCCTCACCAATGTGACCGCTAGGGTGCGCGCCAACAGGGTTAAAGTACCTCAGCAATATGATTCTCCATTCAGGATCAGCACGTTGGACATCGCGGCAAATATCCTCAATGCAGAGCTGAAAACGTGAACCGTGCCACAGATTTTAACTTTATAGGCATGCAGAATAAATAGCAAGAAAATCTCTAAAAGAAGCTTTCACATAAGCATCTAGATCATTAGATTACCTTTGTTCTTCCATAAGGATTCATTGCAGATAAGGGGAACTCTTCTGTACACGGAACCACCTTTGGCCAGCCATATACGGTAGCCGATGATGAAAATACAAGCTGAACAGTTCGACGACAGGAAATTAGTTAATGTTCTAGAAATGTCTGGGCATAAAAAAATTCCACATGATAGACAAAAAAGTTGATACCTTTTTACACCCGTGTGCAGCCATTACTTCCAACAGTGTAATTGTCCCGTAGAGATTGTTGTTGTAATAGAGCAGTGGTTTCTTCACGCTTTCACCGACTGCTTTCAATCCAGCAAAATGTATCACCGCATCAAACCTGCGTAACATACAGAAAAGAACAAGGATGAATCTGCTCCAGATCGGATCTTACCATCTTCACATTCCTACAAAATTCAATCGATGACCCCAAATACCATTCTCTTTTCCTGAACCGATCCTTCTAATGCTACTCTCCCATTTTTCCTATCAGAATTCCCAAATTAAACTCAAAGCTCATGAGGAGATCACGGGGCATTGAACATATGAACATCAGATTCGAATGGCAAAAGCTAGTCGGAAGAAAAATTAAAAGAGATAAAACAAACTCACTTCGTGTCGGAGAAGACTCTCGAGAGAGCGGGTTTATCGCGAAGGTCGACCTGCAGGTAAAAGATGCATCAGCCATGTCATTGCCGAATTTTCCGGATTACAAATAACCGACAGAGAATTCGATCCAGCAATCGGCCGACACTACGAGCAGGCATGCGATCCAATCAAATCAGTATCCCAAAACCCTAATGTCATTCCAAAATGAAGTATAGTAACTACACCCAAAAAAATCCCGATTCCGGCATCGATCAGCGAAATCGACGGGAAAACCCGAACGAATTTCATTCAAAACTTCAGTGACGAAAGAAGAAGAAACGAACGGACCTGGTGGAAGGTGAGATTTCTGCCATGATGCCCGGCCAAGTCCATGATGCGGCGGATCGCGACGGGAGAGGAATTGTCGAGGTTGTCGAGGACGACGGTGCGGTAGCCACCGAGAAGGAGCTGAAGCACCGTGTGGCTGCCGATGTAACCGGCACCTCCGGTCACCAGAATATTCTTCGCCATCAACGGAGAATAAAAGCTCCGAGAGGCAACGAAGAGAGAGGGAGAGCGCAAAAGAGAAGCTTCTGTAACGTGTGATGTGAAAGCGATTGGAATAAAAAGAGGAGAGAGATGACACGTGTCTTTAATGATGCTTTCTCTGGAGTTACTTTGAGAAAAAGCCCTTTCTTTCTTTGATTATTTTTTTTTTTGGGTGGTTTTGACATCGACAGCATATTAATACGTGTTGTGGTAACCAGAGAACAACAACATATGGGTTGAATGTTATTTATTATTCGTATGTATATATGTCTCGAAGCATCTAAGAATGTGAAATACAAGAAAAAAATCCCTAAGCAGTCTGGAGTTTAACTAAGACCGGCTTCGAAGGAAGCTCCGCAGCTTTGGCACGTACCGACATGCTATTATTTTAAAAGATTCTTTGTTTACTGACTGGAAAATTTTATTTATCATTTAAAAAAAAAGTGTAACTTTACAGAACATTAATGTGAGACTAAGACGTCCACTTAATTATGCGGGTTGTAATTAAAATAAAATAAAATGGGAAATGAAAGTGGCACATATGGCAGATATTTGGTAACAAATGAGATCTTGAGTGACCAAACGGTGCATTGGTGGTACGTGCCATACCGGACGGTCTTTTGTAAGCGTATGTAATAACAGGGAATCATATGTAGGGATATTTATTTGTTTGGTTAATATATATAGTCCTCATTCATGCATGTTGAGTGTCATCCTCCATCACATAGATCCACGATTATTCCACATAAGCATTTACAATAATAATAATAATAATAATAAATGATGATGATGGACAATGGTAAAGCTTATCCAACGGCTAGGATTCGCCGTGGGAGGAGGAAGAACAAGACCCAAGACCTGAGGAAAATTTGGGCCACAATACATTTAAAATGGGCCTCTCCCAGATACTGTTACGATTTGTAATATGATCTCATATATCTATAGTCGAGTATAAATAATGATTACAATATTATTTGTATATACGAATTGCCATCATCGACGTACCTTAGGAAAATCTATTTTAAACAACATATGTATTTTTATAAAAAATCTGAACTCAATATTAGTAATCTGTCCCCAAGGACAACAATTTATGATGAATGCAATCTATGCGATAGTATGTTATGAATGCTTTCAGGATTTGTTATAAAATTAAAAAGATTAATAAAAATACATAGTTGAACTGAAGCACTCAGAAATATTCCAACCCACGACCCTTTTTGTTTTATATCTGTTTGATTATTTCAAACCTTTGAAAGTTTATCCAATAAAATTCACACAAAAAGACAAATCAGAAAGTCCGACCAACTTTTTTTTTTTAAATTATTGTTCGAATCACATGATGACGAAATCAATTGTAATTTCCGCGTGTCGTGTACGTACGGATGGATATTCGTACGACATATGACAAAATTCAAACTGGAAACGAATATACACATTCACAATATTATATCGAACTCAAACGATTATATATTCGGTAAAATAATCTCAACGCTAGTTAGATATGCTCCGATTTAATTATGCATTAAAATTTGAAAAGTGATGGATAACGAATCGATTGGTCATTTATTTTCGTATTGTCATGATCTGGTTGATAATTTATTTTCCTAATCGTATTTTATAATATGCATTAATATTTAATATACGTTTGGTTATTTCATTTGATAAAAATGTTTTCTTTTCAAACTACTCCTCCATTTAGTTATCTTTTGTATAAAAAAAGATTGTAGTTGTTAAAAAAAAAACACAGCGTGAGACCTCTTGTACAATGTTTTTTATCAAAAATTGTTTTTAACTTTTAATATAATAAAATAAACTAGAATACCTAAATAAAATAGGTAATACAAGTTTGTTAAAACAAGACAAAGCATAATAACCAAATAAATGTTTGCATATATACAGAATAATAAAAATCATATGATTGTAATATATTTTTCAATTCAATTTAAATATTAAAGTGAAAACAATGCTCATTATGAGTGGTGCCTAGAGTTGTAAAATGGATGGATCGGATGGGTTTTGGGTCAGATTTGATTCAGACCTAGATTTTTTTTGAGTCTGAGTCGATCTGTTTGATTATTGTTCGAACCTATGATTGGTGATTTCAGTCCGATCCTATAGGGTTTCGAGTGGATTCAAACTTCTTCTATTTAATAAAAAAATAAATATTAGTTTATAATAATAATAATAATAATAATAATAATAATAATAATAATAATAATGTTTTATTTAGCAATTTTGTTAAAAAATAAAGAAACGAACGGACCTGGTGGAAGGTGAGATTTCTGCCATGATGCCCGGCCAAGTCCATGATGCGGCGGATCGCGACGGGAGAGGAATTGTCGAGGTTGTCGAGGGAGATAATATATATTTTTAATATACGCATTAACGTTTGAAATATATATATATATATAAGTCTTTTATTGATATTATGTAATCTGAAATCTCGAATGAACTTGTAATATTAATTCATGAACTTTTAGGTACGTCTATTTATTTCTGAAATTGCATTTTTTTAACACAGTAATTTTAGAATTTGTTTAACAATTCCATAATCGTCCATATCACTAATTAACCAAAGTAAAATTTAGGAATTACTATGTTAAAAATGCAAGTTTAGGAATTATTATGTTCAAAAATGCAAGTTCAAGAATTATTGTATTAAAAAATATAAGTTCAGGAATAAATATAAGTTTAAAAATTAATATTACATCAAATTACAAGTTCAAGAATTTTCGCATTTTTTTTTATATATTTTTAATATATACATTAACCAAACTGGTTTGAAATATAAATATAAATATAAATATATATATATATATATATATATATATATATATAAGTCTTTTATTGATATTATATGATTTGAAATCTCGAATGTAAGTAAAAATCTAATCATCCAATATATTTCGGGTTAAATAGACTAATCGAATTCGATTCGAACATGAATTTTTTTGGACTGATCCATCCATTTATTTATCTAAGACCCTTATTGGCATTGACTCTATTTGTGGGATTTTCTCGCTTTGTGTTCTTCGCCTGTTACGTGGTCCTAGATGGACACCTAAAAAAACACGTATTGATAGTTATTGTCAATAAATGCCTTTCACCTAAAAAACATACCGCATTGATTAGAATTTTCAATTTTTGACATTAAAGGAGAGATGTCGTACCAATATGTTATCTCTAATCTATAATGGAGTTTTGATTATTTGACAATTTCATTGATTACATTAAAACTCCAAAACAAAATACAATTTAATGTCTCAATAACGTGGACGTTTATCCTTCAAAGCACCCCCCAAACTAATACTTAATTTTTCATAAATCATGGTGATGGTAGTTGTTGACATTTGACAAAGTACGTTTGCCTCAATGTTTGCGTGCCAAATCATAAAATCTGTAAATGCAGAAGGAAATCTAGTGATTAGTTTTTTTGGTTACATGCTCAAAATATAATTATAACAATAAATCACGTAAATGCAATTATATGTATAAGAACATAACGTTATAACTAAAAAATCGGCTATAGGAAATAGGGTTGGACACAAATACCTGAAAATCAGATATCCATCGGATACTCGTCTCGCGGATAACCGATTTTAGGACACTCGTAATTTTCAAATCCAAATCCAAATCCGGATTTTTCAATACCCGTGAATCCGAATCTAAATATGATAATAGAATTTTTAGAATCGGGTATCCGACTAGTATAATTATAAATAATTATATCTTATATCTATATAATATTTTTATAAAATATAATTATTTTAGGTTAAATAATTTTATATTTTAAATAAAGGCATTTAATTTTAAATCAAAGGACTTGTCAGCCAATATATGTATATATGTATGTATATATAGATCGGGGATTGGTCAACCAACTGACCGAACCAATTGTCTATGTATTTTCCTTGACCACGTTGTTTTAAATTCCTCTCCATCTCTCGCGTTCGTCTCTCCAATTTGTGCCTCCAAGCGATCCACACAAATCTACACACAGGCGCGAATACACATATAGATACACACATACATACGCAGTTTCAACAGTAAGGAGCAGCAATGGCGGCGAAGCAGTTCATCGTGGAGGTGGAGAAGGGGAAGGAAGGCGTCGATGGCGGAGCATCTCTGGGGCCTGTCTATCGCAGCATCTTCGCCAAGGATGGCTTCCCGGAGCCCGCCGATGGCCTCCTCAGTTGCTGGGATGTTTTCCGGTTAGATTTCTACTCTCCTCCTTTTTCGGTTGCCGAGAAAATTCCTGCAAAGTCAACGCACTGCTATTGACTTCGTTTTTTTTCCTTTTCGCTTCTTAATTTTTGGTGATGTTTCTTTTTTGGTCTCGTCTCTTCACGTCAATTGGGATTCAGAACCAAATTCTGAAAATGCCCCGTGAAGTTTTGCTTCCGCCAGTTTCTGGCCTCTGTTTGGTTGGCGAGAAAATCGGGCAGAGAGGCATATATGTGGATATATAGATTCGACCTGGGACCTGCTTTTAAATCATGAATTAATTCGTTTGATCATGTCCAGATGAAGGTGTTTGGTTATTGTATGACTTAAATTCTAGGATTTATGGTTGATAATTCCCTTCCTGTGCTCTCTGGCTCCGTTTGGTTGCCGAAAATTTTGAAAGTGATGATTTGCTTTCTCTCCAAAGCGTGAATCGCCGTCATATATATAAATATAATCTCATATATCATTATAATATACGGTTGTTCCAGATGAATTCAGCCAAGATATCAGATACGTGTTCACTAACCTCAAGCTTAAGGGACACTGATGATGATGATAATTGATGTCGTAAAGTGTGAAAACAGATATGTGTGTGTCATAATTTTATGAAGTTCTACTATAGATTTGAGGATTGAGTTTCCGTGGATGTTCTGCTTACAGCTTGGCCGTGGAGAAGTATCCACATAATCCGATGCTTGGTCGTAGAGAAATCGTGGATGGGAAGGTGAAACAACAAACCAATTGCTCTTATTCTTCCCATCTCCTGATATTGACTGTGCCTGTTTCTATGGGCAGGCTGGTGAATATGTGTGGCAAACTTACAAACAAGTGTATGACATTGTGATAAAGCTCGGAAATTCCATCCGAAGCATCGGCATCGAGAAAGTAACTTTGTGTTTTTTCTTCCTTAATTTGATACTCGTGTCACAGTCCAAAACTATATTCTCTGTCTTGCATTTGTGTACACTAGGGAGGGAAGTGTGGGATTTATGGCGCCAACTGTCCAGAATGGATTATAAGCATGGAGGTAATATGAGAAATCCTAGTCAAAATACAGATAAATCTACTGTAGTCTCCTTCTAGTTTGTTCTTCAGCCGAAAGTTTGAGATTTTTTTTTATGTTATGAACTGATGCAGGCCTGCAATGCTCACGGGCTCTATTGTGTACCTCTATACGACACGTTAGGTATGTTCATTCATTTGTGTCGGTATCAAGAAAGCTTCCTTCCTGCCTAATGTATGTGTTACATTTGCCCATGTGCCCATAAAAACTCGGTGTGTCAAATTTCGTCACAAGTTCAGTGGTCGGCCTGAGTTATCTGGTAGGCAATGATTGAAACCTTCTCCATATGTTAGGTGCTGGTGCCGTAGAATTTATCATTTGCCATGCTGAGGTTTCACTTGCTTTTGTGGAGGAGAAGAAGATTTCTGAGGTACTCTTCTTGCAATACATTGTCAACAGAAAAGCATCTATCCAGAGAACATGTCAGAAACATACTAGATTAGCATATGATTGAGCATAGATTAATCGACTGTTGTGCTTCCCCTTTTGCTTTCCAGCTGCTGAAGACAGCCCCAAATTCAACCAAATACATGAAGAGTGAGTTTTTGTTGTGTCGAGTTTTGCTGATTCTTGCTTGGTAAGGGTTCAATCAATGGCGTACGTTTTTTGTGGAACAGCTATTGTGAGCTTTGGTAAGGTTACAAATGAGCAAAGAGAAGAGGCAGAGAAGCATGGTTTCACAATATATGCGTGGGAACAATTCTTGAAACTCGTAAGATAAAATCATATTCCCTTCTTTATCAAGTAAAGCTTGGCTTTGTTTTCGATATTTCTTATATCATAGCCCATTTCGTAACTCATTTGCTTTGCTCTCTACTCTCTAGGTGATCAGCAGAATTTTGAATGTCTGTAACTATTACACCCATGTTTGCACGTGCTTGTTACTTTCAGGGTGAGGGCAACCAATATGATCTCCCAGAGAAGAAAACAACCGATATTTGCACAATAATGTACACAAGTGGAACTACTGGTGATCCCAAGGGAGTCTTGCTTTCCAATGAGAGTATTATTCATCTAATCGAAGGGGTGAAGAAATTGCTTAGCAATATCAATGAAGAGGTGATTTTCTTTTCTGGACTTTGTTTCTTTTTGTCATTAATCTCTCTCCAAAATCTGATGGATTGTGATGAATTCTTTTCCTTTTCTATGTGTAATTTTGCAGTTGACTGTTAAGGATGTTTATCTCTCGTATCTCCCTCTGGCTCACATATTCGATCGCGTGATCGAGGAGCTATTTATTTATCACGCGGCCTCAATAGGATTCTGGCGAGGGGTGAGTGCAGAAACTGATCTTAAGTTGGCCATTGAAAACAGTGTATCGGTTTATGATAATATGTTTCTGTGCTGCGTCTTCAGGACGTCAAGTTGTTGATCGAAGACATTGGTGCCTTAAAACCAACTGTCTTCTGCGCTGTTCCTCGTGTATTAGAGAGAATATATGCAGGTAATGTTATGTCCAACCACTGAATCTTGAGAAGAAGAAGAAGAAGTAGAATCAATCGATCATAGACACTCTTCCTGAACTTCTTGTGTTGATCTCCATTGTGGTCAGGTCTGCAGCAGAAACTAAATGATGGAGGTGTCTTGAAAAAGACGCTATTCAACTTGGCATTTAACTAGTAAGTGTACCATTTTTAGACCTTAATCTGATGAGAGTTCAAAACCAGGGTTTTATGTAAAATTGTGAATTATCTGGTTCTGAAACATTCCACCAATGGCTTTTCAGCAAAAATCATAACATGGAGAAAGGGAAGCCTCATGAACAGGCGTCACCAATCTGTGACAAAATTGTATTTAAGAAGGTGATAAGAGACAACAACACCCTCAAGTCTTTAGTTTGAAGTTTTGGTAATAACTCTTTTAGGATTTGGGAAAATATCAGGTAAAGGAAGGATTGGGAGGAAGGGTGAGGCTGATTCTATCAGGAGCAGCTCCTCTAGCGGTTCATGTAGAATCCTTCCTTCGTGTTGTGGCGTGTGCTCATGTTCTACAAGGATATGGTAATACTCTTTCAGAAATCGTGGGAAAATATTCAAAGGATCTGCGTATTATCTAAATATTCTTCTAATGTTTGCAGGATTGACAGAGAGTTGCGGAGGGACATTCTGCTCACTGCCAAATGAAGTGGGCATGCTTGGAACAGTGGGTCCGCCTGTACCAAACGTGGACATAAGGCTGGAGTCAGTGCCCGAGATGGGATACGACG
>NW_010965019.1:789095-837844 GCF_000463585.1 Tarenaya hassleriana
TCTCTCCAGCACACCACGTGGCGAGATCTGCATCCGTGGAAGACCTTGTTCTCCGGGTATCACAAACGTACAGACCTCACTGACGAGGTTCTCGTCGACGGGTGGCTCCACACCGGTAAAAATCTCGGATTCCTTTGTAAAGTTATGGATGTAATTTTCTGATATTGCAAAATGAGACGGATGGGGCAATTGACGTAGGGGACGTGGGAGAGTGGCAAGCAAACGGGAGCATGAAAATAATAGACAGGAAGAAGAACATCTTCAAACTGTCGCAAGGAGAATACGTAGCCGTTGAGAACTTGGAGAACATTTACAGTCACGTCGCGGCCATTGAATCGGTAACTCTTTATTACTAGCCCTATCTCGTATATACAACTCTAATGATCTGAAAGACGGAATGAATGGATGATACAGATGTGGATATACGGGAACAGCTATGAGTCGTTCCTGGTGGCTGTGGTATGCCCCAGCAGGATACAGCTCGAACACTGGGCAAAGGATAACCACATTTCGGGCGACTTCGACTCCCTCTGCCAAAACCCAACGGCCAAAGAGTTCATCCTGGCTGAACTCTCCAGAATCGCCAAAGACAAGAAGCTGAAGGGCTTTGAAGTGATAAAAGACGTTCACTTGGAACCGGTGCCGTTCGACATGGAACGAGACCTTCTCACCCCTTCCTACAAGAAGAAACGCCCCCAACTCCTCCGTTACTATCAGAAAGTGATCGACGAAATGTACAACAAGGCGAAGAAGTAGGAAGATGGACAATGCAATTGCCTGATGAAGCAACAACTAATAGACGCACTTCTTCTTCATTGGTACTTGTACACTTGCAATCTCGTTTCCCTCTCCGCTTTGTAATTTATAAAACATGCAAGCTTGAATTATTGGACCCTCACTGATGGTGGAGGATCGATAAAATTTCATTTTTCTTCCTTCTACAAAAGAAACACGCACACACACACAACACCAAATGGAGTCGATAAAATTCCATTTGTCTTGCAATTTGATCAGCTTGAGCCCAACCTCAAATATAAATTAGAATTGGCGTGAGAGAGAAGCCCAAAACCAAGGATTCGGTTTTTGTTTATCTGTCGATAGCAAGAATTTCAGGGCCTAATTTACACGGATGGAAATATTACAGAAACACTAAGCCAAGTTACTAAATAAGCAATCATTTGAAATCTCATGTATTTTGGGATAATAACCCAAAAGTTTTCTAACTTTAATAAATTTACATAATAACCAAAAAAAAGTTTTCAAGCCACAAGGAAAGTTTTGCACGTGCCCTAAAGAAAAAAAAACGAGAATAAATTGTCACGACCAAATCACATTTCATTTAGACTGTTGCTGAGATTACAACTGACTGACGAATCAATAAGGAAAAAGACCCCAAAAGGACACACACAACACACACACACACGATATATGATACGTTTCTTGAGCACAAGGAATGAAAAACAAGCCCTTGCAAACACACGCCTTCCCCCCACATTTACCCAACCACTATCCAATATTTCTATATATATATATGTGTGTGTTTTTTTTAAAGGACTGGAAGTTGGTGGAGAAAGAGGATGAGCACTTCGACCCTTCCCTTTTGAAAGGAGTTCATTTCTCCGTCTCTTCACACCTTTCTTCCACCCCTTCCTCAGCCCCTTTTTTTTCTTTTTTACTTTTCTACCTCCTCCTAATGCCACAGAAACCAAACCTCTCTTCGCTTTTCTGCACAACCTCCATTTTTTCTTTCGGTTGGTTCAAGCCAAGGTGAAGCCTGACACAGAGACGTCAGCTGGAGATGCGGAGTGGATGTAGACGAATTCAATGGACTTTCCAGCCGGTAAAGAGCTCATCCACGACGGCAATGCGTAGGAATCGCCGGATCTCCTCAGTCCCCATATGGGTCCATATAGATTCTTGATTGAAAGGTTGAGACTTTTCAGAGCTTTTGCCGATTGGTTAGTCACCCTCGTCGAGTATCTGTAGTAGGTCTTTCCCTTTGCCGTCCACGACGCTGTCATCTTCTGAACTATGGCAAGTGGCCCGGACGATGACACTGCAGAAGCAGGATAATGACAAATGTGTCTTAGCAAACGTTAATAATGATTTTGGTATGGCTTTCATGGATCAATCTGATGAAGTTAACACAAAAACATACCAGGAACAGGAGTCACTTTCGGTTTTGGAGTAGGCATCGGTTTCTTGACAACAGGAGCGGGAACCACCTCTGCTAGGACAAGAAAAAAGGACCATGCATTGGTTGGTTACTCAAGACGGGGGGTCAGATCACCAACGCATTCACGAAAACAGACCTATCTATCTTTGCATTCACAACATACCAGGAAGAAGCTGGTTATAACGAGATGGGCCGCTGCTCAGACGAGCAAGCACACCCAGGAGTGGGGCGTTGTTGTATGTAGCCGGTTCGGTCTGCTCGTAGTTATCCCTCTGGTCAGCAAAGTTGTCATACGCGTCCGGCCCACCAACAAGGGCACCAGTCAGGACGTTCGGGTCACTGCTTTTCCGGCTGAACCACGTGGCATATCCACCTCGGCATGTGACAAAAGAGTGATCCACCTTGTAGGAGACAATGGAAGAGGCCCTGTGGTGAACCCTCTGAGGGTAGTTGTTACCATATCCGACCATGTAGCTTGTGGCCCTCGGGTTGTCTCCAAGAATGTAGTCAACCTGAGATTGTCGAAATGGCTTGTTGGCTCTTGCAAACATTTTAGGACATCGTAGATACACCGAAAGATATACTTTACGTGATCTTACCTGAGATTTCGCGAAAGACAGAAGCTGCGAAGGAGGGACATTGCCTGAGGGACAAGCCAAGCTGGTTCTAGCAGAAGAAAGGTAATCAGAGTAAACAGTGGCCACGAAAGAAGCGCTCGTGACAAACTGCATGTTGTTCCACCGCTGTCTGAAAATCAGACCGCCGGGTGTCTTCTGGATGTTTCTTGCACCCTTACCGATCAAACCACACATGAAGAACTCCGCCTTCTGTTGGTATCTCCGGAACACTGGGGCATGACGTCCTGCTTTCCCTTGCAACAAGAACTGCAAACACACGAACAGTAAAATGTGCAAATCATGTCTCAGATCATCGACACAGCGAAGATTCCATCAGAAAAAATAGAATCTTTTCAGATGACCCAAGTTTCAAACCCGGATGAAATATTATACTAATGTACCGGATTCCTAGAAAAGCAAATGTATGGTTTGGAAATTGGAGGGTCTCTTAGAGAACATACCAAAGAATCCAAACTCGATCAAAAGAATCCGATATTTTATCTGAATTGGGTTGATTAGGTTTAGATGGGTTGATTTACCTTGGCTACAAGGGTCTGAACACCAGCATACTTGACGTCCCAACCGAACTCGGTCATGGCCCAACCAGTTCCACCCATGGCGTCACCATTCCGACCCAAGTAGTCCAAGTAGTACTGGTTGTTCGACGCCTGGTACAACCACGCCGCCGACCACAGCAACTCGTCCTGTTCATTACCGCAAACACGAATTCCATTGACGGACGGATCTATAGAATTCACATATGTTCATGATCCAATCATATTCAGAATTTTGGGCGTACGTTGTAACCACTGACGGATCGGTAGTACTTCTGCGCAACGGTGATGCTGCTGTCGTATTTTCCTCTGTATTTATCCGCGAAATCGAAAAGCTGAAACAGATCATAAAAGATTGATGTGATTAACTCACGAAACAGAGCAGCAGCGATGATGATGTAACACAATGGCTAATCCGTAATATCGTAGAAGAACTAACACTTTGGCACAAGCCCAGGAGAAACAGTATTAAGAGCAGTGGCAAATCCGAAAATTTGCGGAAGAACCAGGGATGAGTTTGGGAATTTTAACAGAGTGGCAAATCCGTGATATAGAGACAAAACGAAGGCTAGTTTTGGGATTTGAGAGGAAGGGATGGCCACCGACGGACTAAGGCACGTGAGGAGATTTGAAAACGGATCTCATCGAAACGAACGGCTGAGATCGAAAGAAAAGGGTACGACGACATGATTTTGTACGGTCAAAAAACACAAAACCCCGTGATAGACGGAGAACGACGTCGTACGTCGCCCCCACCTCTAGAGATCCATCTTTTGCGGGGCCCCCTGGATTCCCCTCCAAACGACACCGTTTGGCTCCGTTATTCTTGCTAATTTCTTTAATTATTAATCAAGTGGATACCCAGAAAATAATTTAGAAAAACAAACATCGAATCCAGTATTAAATCAGAACTTTTGAGAAGATTACGAGGCAATATATAAAAAAAATAGAAGCTTAAAGCCAATTATTCACCAAAAAAATATATCTAAATTGGTTCGACGCCAAATTCTGAATAGCGGTAATTATCGCTGCATGCTTAACATGCGCCTCCAACCCCCAACGCCTAAAATGCGCCGAAAGAGACCTTGAAGAGTAATAATAGTGCTGTCTGCAACTTCCCATAGGGCCGTCCGTCAACAGTTATAGCCAAACTGCCCTTATTAACTATACCCAACACACCACGATTGCCACGCTAACCTGCGCACCTAAAACCCGGTACGGCTAAAATGAGCCGGAACTAATAATGAAAGTACCTGATAGGCGTGCTTGAGGAGGAGCCTAGAGTAGGCAGGGTTCGAGCGGCGGAAGACGATAGAGGGGGGGGCCATGGCGGCGGCGGTTTCTCCGGCGAGATCCGACCCGGGATTGCTCGGGTCGACCCGGTACGCCTTCCGGTCAGTCGTCATGTCCTCCGGTCTCTGCCAACAGTAATGGTCGGTGTTTCCATCTCCCACCTAAAAAGCAAAAAAGACCCATTAAACTAATCACACAGTAGTACAATGATAACACGTCAAAATTCAAAACCCATAATCGGAAAACAAAAATGAACTATAATTTGGTCGGAATCTGGAAGGGAACCTCTCCGTAGAGAACGTTGGGCTCGGGATGGGCTTTGATGAAGTAATCAGTGCCCCATTTGATGGCGTCCATGGCGTGGCCGAGCTCGCCGTTTTCCGCCATTTGCTTTCCGTACTCGATTACGCTCCACGACATCATCGTCACCGTGAAAGCCATCGGAAGTCCGAATTTCACGTTGTCTCCGGCGTCGTAGTACCCTCCGACCAGATTCACCTGAAATTAAAAAAAAAAAAAAACACCACCACATTAGTTAGTACGGTGAGAATCAGGATGTGCCCAGATAGATACATTGCAATTTGATATCACTGATCAGAAACAGAAAAATGTCGTTGTACCCAAAATTTCTGGATACTGAACTTTAGAGCGTAATCGTTGTCTAAATCGGACCAGAAAGACCTGAGATTAGCTTCTGTTACATAAAGTCTCAAGATTTAGTATACTTTTTTTCGAAAAATGTCGTCTGAAAGTTTAAAGGAGTTTGATCCTCGAATGTTAGGTTATATCTCGCTTACCCCATTTCCGGCGAGCGAGAAAATGCAACATTTTCCGGCACATGTGAATGATATATAGAGAGGGGAGACTTACACCACTGGATTTGCCGTCGTTAAGACCGGAGTGAGAACGCCAAGTAACCCTCTGGCTACGAGGAAGAACACCAGATCTCTGAGCTTCGAAGAAAAGAATGCTCTTCGACAGAGCCTGTCGGTAGTCATGCCCGGCGAGAGCCGCCGGAAAACAGAGGACCAGAAATAGAGCAGCCATCAAAGCCGGTCTCCGGATATTCTCCGCCATTGTCTATTTATCTCGACTTTACAACCGGAAAGATAACAAAAGCAGGGGAATTTGGAGGAGGAAGAGAGAATGCCGGCGAATTTATCAGCTAAAAAGCGCTGAAATGGCCGGGAAATTCGCCGGAGATGGATACAGAGTGGCCGGTGAAGATGAGGAAGAAGAGTTGTGAAGAGCAAGGGTTGGGCGGAAGCGCTCTATATATGGAAGAGGAAGAAGGAAGGTACCATGAGGCAGGAACATTGACAGACAGCAATAAGTGATAAATTAATTTCGAATTAATTGCGATTAATATTTACTGCAATTTTTTAAAGCCTTACATTATATTACCATATGAAACCTAGATTTCAAGTGTCCATAAAATTAATAAACAACATTACATCTCAACATTTTTCCTGCACAGAACCTCCCAAATTTTAGTATCATATTAAGTAACGTACGAAAAAAAATTAACTAGGAGAGTCAGAAACGACATGGATATATAGAAAACAAATTTCTTTTCTTTTTTTTCTCAAAAATCATGTGGGGGTAATGTATCCCATGAAGCCTTGTTTCTCTTTCACTCCCATAGCGGCGGTGCAGAATTCAATGTGTTTATAACTTTACATGTGACTTAACAAAAAAGAAAAATCCCTAATAATTATGTGTACGATTGAACATTCATAACTTATAATGGAATTATGCAAACTGTTCTAATCTTCGTTTTATAATTTTGTATTAAAAATACATCACATATTATGTTAGGAATATTTTCAGATTGTCTAATCGTCGTTTATAGGTATGCCTTCTAACGCATTAACATCCAAATTACTCTAATTTCCGGTCAAAGTTTTGCAGTGATAAACAATCGAACAAAATTAACGCTGATAGTTATGTTATTAACTTTACTAATCATAGACTAACAGCGCTCATGTGTATTCAAGGCTCATTATTAGGGGTGGCCAATTCGGTTCTTAACCGAATAACAGCGGTTCGGTTCAGTTCGGTTCGGTTATTCGCTTAATAACCGTTTGGTTGAACAAGTTCAATAACCATTCGGGTTCGGTTCGATTCGGTTAATAACCGAATAACCGCGGTTAACCGAACGGTTATTAGTGTTTATTTAGTTTTTAGTGTTATATTCTAAATATTTATATAATATTTTTATAATTTCACTTTCAATTTTCATATATTCGTTGATATCTCAAATTTTAATTTATAGATAATTATAAGTTAATTTTTTATTTGATTAAAATTTTATTTTTATATATATTATATATAAATTTATTATATTTCTTAGAATAAATGGAGCTAAAAAATGGTGAAGGTTGAAATTTTTGAAGAATTTTGAAAATTTTGTGATTTAAAATTTGAATTGAGCATTTTGGAAGATTAATATTGTATATTTTAGTTTAGATTGATAATTTTAAAGGATTAATATTAATATTATGATATAATTCGATGTTTTTAAAGATTTTTTTTCTAATTTATTTTGTATATATTAGTGTTTATTTATAACCGAATATAACCGAACCGAATCGAAACCATCAAAATTTAACCGTTTGGTTATAAATTTTTTGTGCTAAAATCGAACCGAACTGATTTAAATCATATAACTGTTCGGTTATAATTTCTTTATAAGCGAAATAACCGAATCCGAAATAACCGAACCGAAACCCGAATTGACCACCCCCACTCATTATGGGTTATGGCAACTGTGAGAATTTATGATAATACGGGCCAAGGGGGGGATAAAACCATACCGATAAAAGTAGGTGTAAAAAAAATTACAGTTTTGAGTTTCCCAAGAGGAGTAAAGAAAGCCCAAGCGACACGTTCCCTTTTATGCGAATTCTCGTAAATACCCTTCCACGGGTCCCCTCTTATTCCAGAGTGTGTACGCAAAGGTTCGGGGGTCAAGTTGGGAATCCAATTCAAATTACAAATAAATAAAATCATTGTACAAATTTGTATAAACAAAGTATCCACTCATTAAAAATAAATAATTATTATTGAGTTAATCGATTTAATAATATGATGCAAAATATTTCCAGCAATCCATGTTCCCGAGCATCATAATTGTTCTTGAGGTGAATTAAATATACAATACAACAAAGACTTGGATGGGTAGGAAATATTTCAAAATTCAATAACCAAAAGACCGATTTTTTTTTTTACTTGGGAGAAACCAAAAAATAAAAAGGTCCCGTGCAATGTTCACCTACGAAATTACGAAACAAGCCTTTGACCATGAGGAGGAAAATAAAGACTTTGAATGGTAGTGACTTTTATTTTGAGTTTTTGGCTTTAATTTTTAGTTTTTAGTTTTTAGTTTTTAGTTTTTAGTTTTTGGCTTTTGGATTTTATAATATTTGAAAACTTAAAAAAAGTAGCTTTTGATTTTTCATTGATTTTTTCATTAAAATGGTTTTCTAAATTTTTAGAAAAAGTAATTTTGTAAAAACTTGAATGTTATTTTTTTTTTTTTTGGATTCTAAAAACTCTAAAAATTCTCAAGGTCAAAATAGAGAAATCAAAGGAGCAAGGATAAAAATGTAATTTCCGGGAGAAGGCGGTGAGACAGGCGGACGTGCGGCTTTTGACACCTGGTTTTCTGGAACCATTTTACAGATCCGAATACCCGACAACCCGACCAACCACTCACTCTCCCCTTCCTTCCATTTATTTTCAAACTTTTTTCTTGGTAAAACAAATATTACTATAATATATATATGTATGTGGCGTCCCAAATCTCAGTTTCCAATTTCACTAATGCTTTCTATGGGAGACATCCTTAATAATTTGACCCGTAAAAGTAGCCACCCATGCCACGACTACGAGAGTAGTAATACTAACCTCATTTTATCCGATGATTAACAATCATTCAAGAAAAAACTTTTTATGCATGTGTCAACAAATATCGAAAATATATCAATGCCATAAATATCATGCGTATTATATAGGGTTCTGTGCTATGTGCTTCTGAAAGATGTTAGATACAAAAAACGCAACCAAATTAATTTGCAATCCCTAATCCAAGATTATATGTGTTCTATTTAACTGGACAACTCGGAATCTTATGGATGAGCCGTTAGCCGTTGATATAGTCCAAGGATTGGTAAATTATATAAAACCCACCGACAATAAAACTCGTATATATGTGTGTTATGAAATATGGTTTTTTATTGTTATTTGTATTCGTATGAATCTGTAATAGTATGGTTTTAAAATCGCAGGGAAAGGAAAGAGGACAAAGGGGGAAGGGGTCAAAAAGGCAGGGCTCCGTGTCAGATGGCTTTATTCCCAGCCCCAACCGCAATCAACGGTCTCCGCCGAATAAACTTCCCCCTTCCTCCATTTCTCACTTCTTTTTCTTTTTCTCTTTTCTCTCTTTAAATCTTTTATTATTTTTTAATATCAAACCTTTTCCCTTCTCAGTAGAGCTTATTATGTATGCGTTAATATTTACTTATTTCATGTTATCCGATATTATCGCAATGTGATTTAAGATTATTATTTTTTTATAACGGAAAACTCTAACTGTCATCCTTCGGATACGTTGACTAGATAAACCCATCGATCTGAGATCACCCTTTATATATAGATCTTTTTATCCAGAAATTACATCTTTTTCTACCATAAAGAATCGAACACTTGACCTAGAGTGCCAAGACATCACATGTCATTGATGCCAATCACTCGACCATCATGTGTTGGATGTGATTAAAGATTATTGAGGCTATATGTCAGATATTCACAAGTCTTTGATTCACTACGCCATTAGTTTATTGAAGATCCTCTATTTTTATATGACGTTTTAGCACAATTTTTTTGTTTTAAAATAAATAATGTTTTTAATTTTTCAATATAATTTTTGATATAGTTTTCCAAATGATCTCTTGTCAATAATAGTTTATGTTTCAAACAATAATTATCTATCTGTTAAATAGAGGTATTTTAGACAAAATATTTTTTTGTAATATACGTATTTAAAACTAAAACGTCATTTAAAACTGAAATGAGGGAGTATTTTCTATCTTTGATTAACGAGCCTACAATTCATCTTCTTCACTAAGAGATCAGCAACGGTAAATTAGTAAAAGAGATCAGCAGCTGACACGTCAGCGATAGTCAAAAGAGGCAAAACCTCCAGGTTGACTGGCTGTCGCCGGTTGTGTCACGGCCACGGAACCGAACCGAACTTTAAAAAAATACTTAGCATCTCATTGGATGTGGGACCCACGTGAACACTTCGTAGCCAATTAAAACGATTTAAATGCTACTGTATTCATATATCTTTTTCTTTTATTTATTTCATTTTTAACCGACTTGGTAACAAAAGGAGAAAATTCCAAAGGGAGGAGTTCAGATCTCGCCACGTCACTAGAATCTTTCTGTCCCGCATACGTGGCAATATCTTAGTGGGCCTCTCGTTAGGTACCAGAAAGGATCCTAGCGGTGCAGTGATATGGGCTTTCCTGACCCATCCATATGTCCCTTTTTTACCTTCCAAAATGCAACTTGACGTTTGATTTAATAATTAATATATTAGACAGAATAATTTGAGATATTTATTTATAAGATAATTAAAAAAAAGGATATGAAAAGGTTTAGGAGATGTTACAAAGCAACTTAGCTGACAAGAAATGTGTTGCCAATACATATACGATTGGTATGTTCTCGCAATGAATAAAATAATCTATCTTTTGTTTCTATTTTTTGTTCAAATCACATTATTTATATATTTTTTTCTACATTTCTAATTATTTGTTATTGGATAATTTCGTAAATATTTAACTAAACGACGTTCTAAGCGACGATTAGCGTGCACTCTATCTCGTGTGCATGACAGACGGCGGCTATAAGTTGTAACTTTTTATATAATGTCACACCAAAAAAAAAAACTTTTATATAATGCATATACGCGTATGGTGTATGCATGTGTATGGGTACACCAGACTATATATAACTATATACAAGTACACGTAACAAATATGTGTCATAAATTCGGACAAGTTATTGGAGTTGGAGCTGGTCACTTCTGCTTGGTGTTTAAGGTATTATCTGTATGCAATAAAATATGACCGAATCATTGATGTGTATGCATGTGTGCATATACGTATACGCTTATAGATCTCATACATGAAGATGCGCTATAAGATACACATACAATTTGCTTATCATATGATATAAAGGAAATTAAGTCAAACTCGTTATACTTATGAATTTACATATATATACACACACACACACACAAAGGTCTGTATTTGAGCTGTGAACCAAAAAATGGGAAAAATGGTTTGGAGATTGAGTAATAATAGATCAGATGATGAAAATAATTGGAAATATATATATATGGGTACAGCTAAGGATCAAAAGAGTACGAGAGAGGTGAACACATGGGGAGTCTAAAATGGTTTATAATTAATTTAATTTCGAGTAAACATATAGATGTGTAAAACTTACAATAGGAAGGAAAAAAAACAGACCAATGTCGTTTTTATTGCTCGAAGAAATTGTTGACCAAACGAGATTAGTGGAAACAGTAGAATGTGAAAGGAATATGAGGGAATATTGTGTGTATATATATCAATGCAATGCGGATATGTGTGAATCAATATACCAAATGTCTAAAATAACCCCCAAAAGGAAAAAAAATGGTCCAAATTTTAATTCGATTGCTATTTTATAATTCGCAACCATACATTATATGTTTTTAAAAGGTATACGGCGAAGGTTTATAATTTCATATGATTATTTATAAGGATTGACAATATTCACGTATACATATGCTCTCACCGGAGACATGTATGTCAAATTGTCAATGGTCATCATGGATAGTGGGAACTTTTTTTTTTCTTTTCAATTTTTCATGGGTATGGTGGGAATATTACATGAAATGCCTCTAGAAATTTGCGGAATGATATCTTTATTCATAATCAGAAACGAAAGTCTTACATTCAATCAGTAAACTAAATAAAATAATAAATATTTCTAAATATATATTTTCTAGATTTGATAAGATTGATATATCTTGTAATATTTTTTAAAATCCGGTATATCTCAACAATGACTTATAGAATATGTTAATTTATTTAAAATTTATGTACATGTCCGTATCTATGAATATGGTAGTCGTTAGGATTATGCGCAGATCTAGCCATCATTTTGTTTTAAATTTTCCGAGTATATATAACAGTAACATCACAGTAATGGTAGTATATGTGTGTGTGTGTATATATACACTCACATTAAAATAAAAGTTTTTTTTATTTATTTTAACCGTTATATAGGCTCGAATTTTTTCCAGTGAATTTCCACTGTAATGCGTGAAGGGCCCAGCGTGAAGAAAAAGTGGTCCCCCCTCCCCAACCCTACGAGCATATAATTCGCAAGCAATGTGACAATTTTACGATTTTGAGAATACTTTAATTATTTTTATTATAATTATATATATGAATTTTATTTTAAAATTTATCTGTTTCTCATACGCGTAAAGAAGACGAATTTTGAGGGCCACGGGGTTCACACGTGCGAAGAAAGTGTCCCTTCGTAAATGATCTTCTTAAAGACACTTGTCCCTACGAAGATCCCTTTGGATTTTATGTCAAGGCCTCGTCTCCCCTTCCTCTACAATAATCCTCTTCTTTTTTTCATCTCCATAGTTTTTTTTTTCGTTTAAGAAACAAATATACAAAAATATCGCCAACAATATATATATATATTACTACCAAGTCGATGTCTATAATAAAGGTCAGACCATATAATTTAATTTTGTAGTCTTACATGATTACATTTATATTCTCCTTGACGGTGAAAAATAGTTCTATATATATATATATTAACATGTCCTTCAATATGGGATAGGACTTCTAATAATGGGAAAAGGGTCCCTGGAGTTCATGACCTTTGTCCCCAACCCTTCTATGTTTTCTTTCCACATTTCATGAAGATGTTATTTCCTAGAAATTTCCCATATCCCTTCTTCTCCCTCTCTTTTTCCAATAATATATTATATAAAATATAAAGAAAAGGCTAGATTCCGAAAAAGAAGTTTATTTTCCATATTGAGAGTATAATGGAACTTACTTTAAATTGTTTTAGGTCGCTATATAATGAAAATATTATTGCACCCACTATCATTAAATGCGCCTAAACTTGTCCTTTTTTCAAAAAAACTACAAAATATATGGGGAATGAATGTTATACATGTATTC
This sequence comes from Tarenaya hassleriana, assembly GCF_000463585.1. Lineage (NCBI taxonomy): Eukaryota > Viridiplantae > Streptophyta > Magnoliopsida > Brassicales > Cleomaceae > Tarenaya > Tarenaya hassleriana. The sequence goes on from NW_010965019.1 coordinate 802,006, forward strand.
TTAGACTGATATTTTGAGTACAAACTTTGGAAATTTAGAAGTTAGTATTTTTTTTGGTTTAAATAAAAATGATAAAGTGGATTTTTTAACTTTTTTTTCGTGTGGAATCAGTCATGCATATTAGTTTATATTTTCAAAGGAATGTCAAATATGACAAAATGTTAACAATTTGTATTAAAAATATAGAGTGTATCTTTTATTATTTTATCTATTTGTTCTTATAGTGAAGTTCTAATATGGTCGACCAGGTTCACACCTAATTTTTGTCCGTATTATCCGATATTTTTTTATTTACCTCTTTTTTCGTTAGAAAAGATATAGTCCAATATACCTTTCATGTTTCCACTAATTTCAATAAACCGAGAAAACAATTAGTTGATTGCCGCAATCGTAGCATTGAGGAGTGTGTGTGTATATATGTATGTGTATATATATGCATCATTCGTATAAAGAGACGTATTATTGTACTATATAATATTGAAATCCAATGAATTACATAGATCGATGAGTGTAGTTGCATTTGCATAGCCCGCAAATCATGGCAGATTACGATGTGATACAATATCATGATTAATGGCGTGGAATATGATCACCCAATTTTTATTTGATATATCTATAGTTTCCTCTAATTATTCAAATCATGGTTTTGGACAACAAAACTGATGTTTTTTTTTTTAACCTAATGTCGTTATTTTAAAATTTTAATACAACTACACGAAGACACCCATTAACTAAGGATGGGCGCTCTTGGTTCTTCGAACCAAAATCCTTTATATTTTTTCAGAATTATATCATTCAAAATTTTCGAACGGTACATTTTTTTTATAAAACCGAATTTTTTCGAAATTGAATAGAATTTTATAAAATTTTCGAAAAACCGAATTTTTCTAAAAAAATCTATTTTTTTAACAAAACCAAATAATATATGGTACTAATTTGACATAAATTTTAAAATACTAAATAAAATATTCCCAAATCGAACCGGTGAAATTATAAAATTTTCGAAAAAATAAATTTTTTTAAAAAATCTATTTTTTTTTAACAAAAATAGAAATCGAACTGAACCAAATAATATATGATATTAATTTGATATAAATTTTAAAATACTAAATAAACCGTTTTCAAATTGAACGCTAAAATTTTGAAATTTTGAAGCAATCCCGAAAGACCATCCTACCCCTACCATTAACTATATATATTGTCCACGCAAGGCTTCTTATTGGTTTTACTAATTATTCTCTTTTTTTCTTTTCGGTAGCTGACGTGGACACCCCGCTTACGTTTTAAAAATATCATTTTTAAATTAAAATTCAGTGGGAGAAATGTGTTATTTATTTGCGTATATTGTATCATTGGTGTAAAATTTTATACTTGAAGAAGGTTTGGGTGTTGTAGGTCAGTTCAATAATAATGTTTACTCGATTGATTTCGAAACCAAAAATATTTAAAGTTGTGTGGTCTGTATGGTGCAAAAAAGATATTTAGGGATGATAAATCATGATTTTGAAGACAAAAAAAAAATCATTTCTTATTTGGATATGATTTGAAATATAAATAAATAAAGAAGGCATCAAATTTTCTCTGGCCTACAAATATATCAAATCATCTTTAAAGATGGATATATTACATTCTTTTATACATCCTTTTCAATATATATATATATATATATATATATGTATGATTCGATTTTTTTTTTTTTGTAAGTGGAAGCAAAGCACCCTCGAAATATCTTTATTCCGTAAACGTCAATTTCACCACAGAACAACAAATTAATGTCGGTTTTTTTTTAACAATTTAATTTTCACAATATATATACTTCTATCATAATGAAAGCATATGTTTCACGTATAGTTATGTTGAAAATATATATTTTTGAAAATCACTGTTTGATTAATAATACATCCATATCGGGTTCTGTGACTATTTATATTTTTAAATGATCAAATTAGCATTCAATCTGAATACAATTTTATACTATTTATTCCAATTATTTTTATGCGACGAGTTATCAATTTACGGAGAAAATACTATTAGCCATAGAGCCCCGTAAAAGAGATCCCATTCCCATGTCTGTATGTATTGACCACGTAGCCGATAGCTTTTTCAACCTAATTCTCGAATTTTAAACCATTCACCTACTCTGTTTATTATATTTATATATATATATATATATATATATATTTGAATAATGAAAAAGTGATAAAATCCCATATACGGTAAATATGGGGGTTGTTAAGACAATTTCATCATCGCATCAAAAGACGGTTTGAATATTCTATACATAATTAACAATCGATAATCATTTTTAATCATGTATAAGATAATGTTATTTAAAGGTTTTCACGTACCTCCTCCTGTTCACTGGCTTTCAATCATTTACAATTAATTTGAAAAAATCAATTATTCGACCGCCTGCATTCACTGTTTCACATGACTCTGCCGTTTCTTGTCCTCACGATGGAACAATAGTCCGAATAACTCTTTATAAAAATAAAGTCCGAATAACATAACATTTATTTTATTTTTTGTAACAATTGATTCCATCGTCAAGCCACCAGACAAATCACTTATTACATCGTTAAATTTGCGCAATGAACGGGTTTAATTACACGTGTCGACTTAGTGTGGGGGTACCGAACTGTATCGACGGGTCTAAACCGGTTTAAATGAAGAATTCACTGGCCGACAAAAGCCTCGAGAGTACGGTAAGAAACTTTTTATGTACTAGCGGAAGCCAGATCTGGACCGTCCAAATCATTTGGGCCCCACGTCACTGGTTACGATCGACGTCCCATGTTCAGTGAAATGAAAGGACACGTGTCCAAATCTCAGCGACTTCTTGTGCACGTGAGTGCACATGCTAGATGCCAACTAAGCGGGGCCCACCATGTGATCTCTTAATACAGTGCCACGTGGTGGCCTCCGGTGGCGCCTCGCTCCGCGTGAAAGACCCTCTGTATTTTGCTGTTCCGACTTCCGTGTGTAATTATAAGAAACTTCGAATTTTCATAATAGCCTCTTTACTTTTATATATTTCAAATTCGACACCATAGTTCTTAAGAAGAAAAAATTAAACCCCTCCCAATTTTCTCATATGCTGGTTCCACACTTGGCTGCAGCCATTCAAGGAATTGGGTGTCGGCTTCGAACCTGACGACGGTGGGAGGCGGCAGGGTCCCAATCTCATTTCAATCTGGAAGATTTATTATTTGGATTTCTTTTATACTCAACTACATTTAACGGTTGAAAATAAAAATAACGATAATAAGCCATATGGAAAATATAATGGGCCATCACTACTAAATTTCTTCGAAGATGGATTCATTATAGACCCAAGAAATTTAAAAAATGGGCTGCAAGATGGGTTCTTTAAAAGCCCAAAACGTTTTTTTTTTTGGAAGATGATCTTTCGGGCTATTTCTTTCATGAAGATAATTTAAAGATTAGATGCTTTTCACACAGCTGCGACGTATTTGCTTATTAAGAAATTGGTCCCCTCGGGATTCTTCGTCCAATTCAGCGTTCAGACTGTGTGTGTTCAGCCACTGGTGGATAAGACCTTCCCCAAATGTGCAAACAATCATCCATTTCTTTCGATGCTTATTGAATTGTAGAAATCTAAACAAAAAAAACATAATATTCTGTTCTCATTAAAATTTATTTTGCTCGACGTGTATGGAATGAATCGTATGACAATTTATAGATTGGAGGTCCAATAAGGAATTTAATATTAAATTCCTCGCCAAAGAAAGACGAAAAAGAGGTATACATACATACATACGTGTCCATGTATAACACGTATGTGTCCATATCATATTTTTCCCCCAATATATATATATATATATATATATATAATTTGTAGCGTCGAGACGTTGCGTACAACTCTTATACCTTATAAATAACGGACAAGTTCCCAAGTTGCACACTCAGACAACGAATTCAATAACTAATAAAAACCCCAAGAACCTTCGAAGATTTTATACATTTACACAAGAAAAAAATCCAATGGCAGTTTCATCATCATCAGCTTATTTCCTCTGCCCAAACGTCGCCGTTTACAGGCCCCACCGCCAACCCACCAGCGTGTCAGCCACGTCATCATCGTTCTACGAGGTTCTCGGCATACCGGTGGGTGCCACGTGTCAGGATATTAAGTCGGCGTATCGTAGACTCGCTCGTACCGTACACCCTGACGTGGCAGCAGCGGCGAGTGAAGCCAACGCGCGCGAGTTCATGAGGATACACGAGGCGTACACGACGTTGTCGGACCTGGAGAAACGTGGGGATTACGATCGGATGATTTACGGCCGTAGATGCATTAAGGCCACGGCGTATCCAACGGTTGTGGGGCTCTCATCGGTTTCTGGTTACACACGGAGACGTACGTGGGAGACTGACCAGTGTTGGTAGGGTAATTACGTTCCCAAAATTTGTTAAGAAATAAAAAAAAATGTTCATATTGTCTGTGAGAAATGAGTAATTTGGTACGAGTTTTATTGCAAGTTGTTTTAGAACTCAAGATCAAGTTATAGATTTCGATCTCTAAATAATATTTTTTAAAAGAAAATGAGTAAAAAAACATTGGACGAATGTCCATCTCACTCTACTATATAGTATATGTTTTATCTTATTTTTTGCCTCAAGCCATAAAAATACTGTTAAAAAAAAATTGGACTTTTCCTTATTTCTCCTAACAGAACAGGGTTTTATGATTTTAAAAAAAAAATTCGTACAACTCTTTTGGGTGTCTGAAAAAAGAACGTTCTTTGGATCTTTTACGTGAGAATAATAAAAAAAGACAAGAGCCGAGAGGGAAATATGATGAGAAATAAATTAATATGAGAGAGAGAGAGAGAGAGAGAGAGAGGGGGTAAACTAACTACTTGGACCAGGCGACAGCTTCAATATCAGACTGGGCGCTTCGATAGAGTTCAAGTCGCTTGGCGATGTTCGTCCTCCTCTGCTGAACTCACCGTGCCGCGAGCGACGAAGCTGTAGATCAACGATTGTTGCCCCATCTTTTTCACCCGCAATCTGGACGAACGAAAGCCCTAACACCAGAGTCCGATCCGATCGTTTTCGATCAGAGAGATTTGTTTTCCAGTCTTCGTGTGTACGGAAGCAAATGATCTAAAATAACAAAGAACGAGGGGTTGAGAGAGAGAGAGAGAGAGAGAGAGAGAGAGAGAGAGGACGCAGCGACCGGAGTGAACTGACTAACCTCTTTCTGGCCAAGTTGGGTGAAGAAGAAATCGAGAAGGCTCCGTTTAGCCTCGCGGACTTGACAGTGGACTATGGATTTCGGTATGGAATTGCTCAAGCTGCCACATACCATGTTCACGTACGACAGCACATTTGATCCTGTTTATGTTTCTCCCCCCATGAAAACAGAGCTCCGAATACGAGATGCATACACAACACACAAGTGGACAGAGTGGTTACCGATTCGGCGGAGATAGGCGTCGTTGTACCGATCGAAAATCGAGTGGGTTGGATTGCCACCCTTTTCAGCATCTTGTGGAAGTTTCCTGAAGAATTCCACTGTCAAGTACCCACTCTCCATGTCCACCAGTAGCAGCGTTGCCTTCTTACTCTCCTCCCTCATTCGGTCCAGTGACTCTATCGCCGCACCCGTTACTTCCACTCTCAGTGTCGGGTATTGCTTCAGTTCCTGTCGTTTTAACAAAATTGACACGTGCTTGCTTAGATGATATCCATCCTGCTATGCCATGACCTGACCCTGACAGAGTTGTAATATCAAACATCTGAGAGTTTCTTACAGACGTCTCGCCAACTGACTTGTGAATTAGATCCTTGAGAATGGCATGAACCTGCAGCAGGGAGGAGGTTCATGTTATGATCAAAACAGAGCTCAAGACAACAAAACGGCATTACAGAAGCTGGTTATTTGTACCGCGTCGACTGCTGCTTCAGCTGGGCCTCTGATGGAGACTAGGCATGATTCTATGAGGCGGCGATACCCTTGCTCAGGAGCTATAAGATGCGGTTGATATCCATCTGCTTCTGTTATCAGTTTCCGTACATTGTCCATCGATAGATGCTTGTCAAATTGCAATCTTTTAATGGCTGCTGGGAATTGATTGGCGAATACACCATTAATCTTTTCACCACCAGAACGTCTGAAGTCAGATTGTTTGTTATCAGCAGCCGGGTAAGTATAAACGAGTTAATTATCCAGAAGGGTATATATATGTATGGTGGCGATTGTATCACTCACGTTCCATCCAGGTGTTCCTTGAACGTTTGGTCAAACGCACGACAAATCTCCATTATCATGTATAGTTTTCCCTGCACACAAGAGGTGGGAAGATGGTGATGGTTGGAGGAGAAAACTTGGAATGAAAAAAGCAAAAGCCAAAGGGGACTTTTGGCAATAAGATTCTTACACCAGCATCTGCAGCAATAGGTTTCCCCAGGCGATTCAGTTCCGTCTCTAACTCGGCAATAGTTTTTGTAATAAGAGACTGAAGTCCTGGAATTCGCGACTTGATGACAGTTTCCAGATGCTGAATTTTTTTTATCAACTTTTAGATGGAATTCTTTTTTGCCGATATATGATCATACATAACAAGATCACAATATGAAAATAAACATGCAAGCTCCTCAACTATAAAGAGAGAATTGCATACCTTGGAGAGCATTTTTCCCAAATATTCTGAACCCATCCTCTCAGATAGATGTCTATACTCAGAGGTAGTTTGGAAGTACTCACGTTCTCGCCGGCGAGCAGCAATCATATCAACACTCTTATTAATGTCGGCTTGAGACCGGTTGACGACACCAACCCATGGATACCTTAGCTTATATGACCTTCCCTCCAGAATCTAAAATTTTTCCAGATTTCAGAAAAAGATGTAGCAGACTGAAGTGAACTTGAACGGGAAATATTTTCAGTAATACAAGACATTAAGTATCATTCTTGTATTGGTTTCGAGATGTTCTTGCGCTGATATTCGGAAACAAATCTCACTTTATCATCTTTCTATAGTTTCATGAGGCAATAAAAATGGCTGTTGCAGATGAATGATTTCCGAGTAGTTTTTCATCTAAATGCAGGTATATAGCTTGCTGTTGGTATATACCATGAAAAGTTTCTTGATAGATTATCACTAGAATGAGCTAAATAGAAAAAAAAAGTACATTTCTGTATAGTTTATCGCAACATATAGCATCTAAAAGAAATACTTACCTCAACAGCATTAGTGCCCTGGTCCATAAGATCAATCTTTGTCAAAACTCCAAAAGTCCTGTCTCCTGTTTGCAGCAAGGAAGTAAACGGCAAACCGGAGAATAAGAATCCATCTATTCAACCAAGTAGCTCCAAGCACTATTCATTATATTACACTGATTCTTCACCTCGTAACCCAGAGGGTAACACTATCCTAACTTTTAAAGATAACCAATAAACCATTCATGTCAACCTGATATTTCATGGTCCGTAGAGCATAGCATTGTTTGCTTCAAAATTCAAAAATCAGAGTAATAAAAAACATAAAGAATGGAGCAGATCAGACCTTTTGGGTCAACTTCACGGGAGATCTTAATGGCATCAGATGTAGCAAGATCTTGGTTTGCAGGAGAAATAGCCAGTATAATGCAGTTTGGCTGCCGAAAGGTAAAAAAGTAATCAAAATTTTATTCTGATGCAACCTCCCCTGGAATATTGTAGATGACATACTGAACAATCTTCGGAAGGACAGAGTAGAAAGCCGAAACTAGCATCAAGCTTTGAAAATTGGTAGATATTCATTCTGCTTCATGTACGCATGCTTTCAGATAATACATACCTTCTCAATAAAAGATCTGACCATGTTCTCTATATCTAGAACAATGCTCTCAGGCTGACCGTCTGCAAGTCGTACCATCGGGTATTTATTAATGTTCGTCACCAAATCAAGTCGGAAGAAAGAAATTTTAACCACCGATTAGAGGTACGTTCTGTCGCTTACCCACAGCTACTTTTGTTAGTCCAGGAAGATCAATCAGTGTTAAGTTCACAACTGCAACGTTTTTGGAATAGAAATTAATGGAGGACGGAGACAAAGATAAACGTAGAAGACAGAAGAGAACAAAGAGCTTTAGTTGGATTAAGATTCACATTAGGAACAAAAATAAAATTTAAAGACGTTTTGCTTATCCACCAATTTCTAAACAGCTTATATTCATTTTCAACGAATGTAAAACTGAAGTGAAATGACATATCTCACCATTAGGGGAAAAGATACTAAGATGAATTGGGACGGTAGAGATTTGCTTGGAGCGACCAGTTTCACGATCAGTCTCATCTGAGATCTCCTGCCTCACGGCAGCTGCATGCCCCAGAAAGAAAAGAAAGAAGACCTCAAACGCATGAAGTAACATGTATTACCAACAAGAGGTGCTAGACGAGGAAAACGCATAGGCAAACCGGTAGCAAACATCAACACCTTTTACAAAAATAAGAGGGTAGCAAACATAGCGAATCGTGGCAAATATTACCACTCAAATATTAGCAAGAACAAAATATTTATATATATATATATATATATATATATATATATATATATCCCATCATATAGAGGAACATACCAAAATCAGTAAACTTCTTCTTTGGAAGGTGCATAAACTCTGCATATTCTCTTCCTTCATCAATTCTGTGAAGCTGCAGGACAAGAGGTCTCCTTGTAACAATTCCTACATACAAGACGTTGGATTTAGTGACTAATACATCAAGAACATTTCACTTACGAGCTAAATCATGCACCTTTATGAGCTGATCTGCCCGCAGAAGAAAGTAATTCCAAGCACATTTACCTGCTCCGCGAGGTAGAAAATCCTTTCCAACAACACTTTCGAGCACTGAAGACTTTCCAGAGCTCTAGAAATGATCAGAAACATAATACACATCAGTTGATCCGAAAGTAAACAATAAATATAATGTAATAAACACATTGAATGCAAAGCCTGAAAATATTCTTCCTTTTCTGATTGTTAGTGATTACACTCCTTAAGAAATTCAACATTCATAGAATGAGGCTAATCCGTAAGCAAAACAGTTTCTTATTTGCAGGGAGAAACCATTTATTTCTTGGCCTTCTTTTGAACAAACAAAAGGGTAATGAAAGAATACTAATCTCCAAGACAACATCATCATAATTTCGAGCCAAATCTGAGATTTAATTTCAGCGACAAATATCAGATCTCTTACTTCGAAAATGTCAAACGAAAAATGGGATCAGAGAAATGAAATGTGACTCCAAACCTAAAACGCACGTTTGCCGAACCAGAAGGCAGTATCTAAGATCTAAAGCGAATCACGGATTCCCGGTCCAAAATAGAAAGGATAGAACGATCGCACCAAATTCAGGAGAAAGCGGTACGATACCTGACCACCGACGACGGCAATGGCGGGCAAGGAATCCCAGAGAGTGGGAAGGGAGCTTCCTTCGCCGTGATCGCCCAAGGCCGTACATGCTCTCTGTATCTTGTTCACCAGCGTTATCAAATTCTCCATCTGTCCTCGATTTCACTCGGCGGCAAGGAACAACCGTGCGAAGGTCTCCGGAGAAGAAGAAGAGGGAGAGATAGAGGAACATACCAAAATCAGTAAACTTCTTCTTTGGAAGGTGCATAAACTCTGCATATTCTCTTCCTTCATCAATTCTGTGAAGCTGCAGGACAAGAGGTCTCCTTGTAACAATTCCTACATACAAGACGTTGGATTTAGTGACTAATACATCAAGAACATTTCACTTACGAGCTAAATCATGCACCTTTATGAGCTGATCTGCCCGCAGAAGAAAGTAATTCCAAGCACATTTACCTGCTCCGCGAGGTAGAAAATCCTTTCCAACAACACTTTCGAGCACTGAAGACTTTCCAGAGCTCTAGAAATGATCAGAAACATAATACACATCAGTTGATCCGAAAGTAAACAATAAATATAATGTAATAAACACATTGAATGCAAAGCCTGAAAATATTCTTCCTTTTCTGATTGTTAGTGATTACACTCCTTAAGAAATTCAACATTCATAGAATGAGGCTAATCCGTAAGCAAAACAGTTTCTTATTTGCAGGGAGAAACCATTTATTTCTTGGCCTTCTTTTGAACAAACAAAAGGGTAATGAAAGAATACTAATCTCCAAGACAACATCATCATAATTTCGAGCCAAATCTGAGATTTAATTTCAGCGACAAATATCAGATCTCTTACTTCGAAAATGTCAAACGAAAAATGGGATCAGAGAAATGAAATGTGACTCCAAACCTAAAACGCACGTTTGCCGAACCAGAAGGCAGTATCTAAGATCTAAAGCGAATCACGGATTCCCGGTCCAAAATAGAAAGGATAGAACGATCGCACCAAATTCAGGAGAAAGCGGTACGATACCTGACCACCGACGACGGCAATGGCGGGCAAGGAATCCCAGAGAGTGGGAAGGGAGCTTCCTTCGCCGTGATCGCCCAAGGCCGTACATGCTCTCTGTATCTTGTTCACCAGCGTTATCAAATTCTCCATCTGTCCTCGATTTCACTCGGCGGCAAGGAACAACCGTGCGAAGGTCTCCGGAGAAGAAGAAGAGGGAGAGAGGATGGAACGGAAGAACCGCGAACGCGCTAACATATCGCTAACATATAGGCGACCGTTGAATTTTCATAGGAATGCAGAATGATAAACGGATATGCCGAAAGTGCCCCTGGAGAAACCTTAAATTACAATAAGTCCAAATTTGAAATCAAGGCCCATTATCTTTTTTTTTTTTTTTGTTGCAAAAGCCCAAACCTTAACGTTCTTTTATGTAAAATGTATGCTACTCTGCCATCGACCCAGGGCATATGCATAGGGCTCTGAATTTTTTACGCCTCACTTTTTTTTAATAAAAATATTATTTTTTAAAATTCAACAAAAATAATAAAACAATTATTATAAATTAAAAAATTTAAATTTTAAAATTATAATAGATCTTTTATATTTTAGAAATTATATTTTTATTTTCTAAATTTTTATCATTATATATTTAAAAAAATAAAGAAATTAGAATAAAAGAATATTTTTAATCAAAAGTTTTATAAAAATAAAATTGATTTTAGTTTGTATTATTCTTTAAAATAAAGTAATAATTTATATGTTTTAAATTTTTTATTGGAATATAAATGATATAATTTTTTTTTCTATTCTTTGTTTTTTATAGAATTTGAAATTTTATGTGTTAATTAGTATATTTTGAAAAAATATTAAATATTTATGTAAAATTATTTATTATTTATTATTTTATTTTATAAATTGATTTAGACTAAATAATAAAAAATTATGATGATATTGTTAATTAGATTAAAATTATAAAAACAACAAGTATTAATATATATAATTATTTTAATATATATATATATATATATATATATATATATATATATTATATATATATATATATATATTGAGCAGAACCTCTTAAATTTATGAATTTAAGAGACGGCTACCCTGAATTTTTTTTTTTTTCTAAACCGTTTTCTAATGATATGGCCAAGATGACTCGGGTAAATTACATTTTTACGACGTCGTTTCGGTTTAAATTGAGCGTATGAATAACTGAACCTTGTTGATTTCGGCCCATTAGCAGGAAGTTTAAATTCAGATTATTTGTTTTTATTAAGGAAGTGCATTAGACACATGTCGTGTTTTGGGCTGAGGAGTTCAGACCCAACTGTTCGAATTTCTCTAGGATTTTTCTAATTTCTGTTGAAATACGTCATATATCGTGTATATACATGTATAGCATTGCTGACCGGTTCTCGTGCGACATCGTTGGAATATTTTTTTTCTAAACAAATATTATGAAATCTTTCATTCAAGTAATAATTGTGAGGCAGACGAATACCAACACGATCCAACTAATACCTGTTTCTATATACAGAGAGAGACGGAGGCCTCGACTCCACCTGGCGTCGGTGATGTAGTCGCCACGTGTCATATCAAGAGAGAAGTCAACTTACCCTAATATTAGGGAAGTATTAGTGTAATGTGATAACTGACTGCATGTAATCAATTAGCAACCGAAAAGGGAGAAACAGTCGTGTGACCTCCTTACTTTCAAGGCATTATAGTCTTCATGCTAAAGTTTCGATAATTGGATTTCAAATAATATAAAATAAGTATATTTAATATAAATAAATAAATAATTTTTATGAGATGTGAGATGGTCAAACCGACCGGGTCCACTTCCAGCTTATAATACCTTCATAATTGAAATTGTTACAGATAAACAACTATATATTTTCCAATGAGACCAAGTCAGCTCAATTACGTGATAATGATTTTTTTTTTTTTGTAACCGTGTTTTATTTCTTTGTCATGAACATTCATACCTTAATATTTTGTGTACTTAGATATACTATTGTGAACCATTTCCGATGGTGTATTTAAATGCACAATGATATATATATATATATATCTTATTAGTAAGTTAATTTAAATTCTAATTAGAAAAGATAATTAGCTTAAGTTTGCTACGGATGACTCTCTGAAATATGACGATTTCATATGAGACATATTCACCATTAGTACGTAATTATTAGTGAATAGAACAAACGAAAATCGAGCATACGTACACTACAAGAAAACACGAAAAGGGTGACGCAAAAAGTGACGCAAATTTTGCGTCACTAAAAGGGTGACGCAAAAGTGACGATTTTGTGACGCAATCTACAGCGTCACCCAATGGTGACGCAGTGATGACGCAAAATTGCGTCGCCAAATAACGCGCGGAAATATCGTCACCCGTTCGTCACCCTTTCGTCACCCTTTGGTGACGCAATTGCGTCATTATATTATACTGACGCAATTTCGTCACAAAAAAGTTGGTGACGAAATTGCGTCATTAATAGTGACGCAATTGCGTCACTATTTTTTTTATTTAGTGACGCAATTGCGTCACTCTATTTCCTTTAAACCACACACCACACTCATACACTCTTGCACCCGAAAAAGAAAACTCAAAAAATGGCATCGAGTAATAACAATATTTATTACTCAAGAAAATGGATGTACGAAAGAGTAAATCCTTCTACGGATAATGTGTATCTATGCATTACGAAGAAGGATTGACTAATTTTTTGGAGTTTGCAACAAATCAATATATTTTTCTTCAGAGAGGAAAGATATATTGTCTGTGCCGAAGATGTAAAAACGAGAGGGAAGAAGTTCCAGAAGTTGTGATGAGACATCTATGGAAAAAAGGTTTTGTCTCTAACTATTACGTCTGGGTTTATCATGGTGAGACGTTTCAAATTTCTGATGAGAATATATCTGTGAGAAATACTGATGTCTATGATCAGCCAAATTCATATATTGAGATGGTTCAAGATGCATTTCCATCTCAATATAATGATCAGGTTACAGAAGATCCGATGAATGAGGCATCGAAAAAGTTTTTCGATCTATTAGAGGCTGCAAACCAACCTATTTATGATGGTTGTAAAGAAGGGCTTTCTCAACTATCGGCTTCTGCTAGATTGATGGGGATGAAGACGAGTTATAATCTTACAGAGAACTGCATGAATGAAGTTTGTCAGATGCTGAATGATTATCTTCCCCAAGGTAATAATGCTCCAGATTCGTATTATGATATGTCTAAACTGATGGGATCGTTGGGAATGGAATCGATAAAAATCGATGTATGTCCTAACAACTGTATGATATTTTGGAAAGAATCTAACCAGTTGGACAACTGTCGATTTTGTGGAGCTGAAAGATACAAGGCGAAAAAATCTGGTCAACGCAACCGTGTTCCTTACAAAAGGATGTTTTATCTACCGATCAAAGACCGTCTGCGAAGATTGTATGAATCTCATCAAACAACTTCACATATGCGGTGGCATGCTGAACATACATCAGATCCTGAAAACATGAGTCATCCATCTGACGGTGATGCATGGAAGAATTTTAACGAGGTATATATCCGAACTTTGCATCAGAACATAGAAATGTTTATCTATGTTTATGCACAGATGGGTTTGCACCGTATGGTCAATCGGGCAAACAATATTCGCTGTGGCCTATTGTTATGTCTCCTTATAACTTACCTCCAGATATGTGTCTGAAAAAAGAGTTCTTGTTCTTGACGGTTTTGATTCCGGGACCGGAGCATCCGAAGAAAAGTTTTGACATTTTTCTTCAGCCTTTGATCGAAGAATTACTTGAGTTGTGGCATTGTGGAATTGATGCATACGATGCCTCACAGAAAGAGAATTTCAGGTTGAAGGCTATTTTGATGTGGACTATAAGCGATTTTCCGGCTTATGGAATGTTATCGGGATGGAGTACTCATGGAAGACTGGCATGTCCGTATTGTATGGACGATATACAATCATTTCAGTTGAGACATGGAAGGAAATCATGTTGGTTTGACTGTCATCGCAGGTTTCTATCGCTAAATCATCCATGGAGATGGAACAAAATAAATTTCAGGAAGAATAAGATTGTGACAGATTCACCTCCTCTTCTTTTGACGGGCGAAGAGATATTGTGGGAGCGGATTGAAAGCATTCATGGTTTGGATAAAACCATTGATTGTGGTGGAAATGGTCATCGCAAACCATGTGAATATGGAGAAACACATAATTGGTACAAAAGAAGCATATTCTGGGATTTGCCTTATTGGAGGACTCACAAGCTTCGACATAATCTGGATGTTATGCATATTGAGAAGAATTTCTTTGATAACGTGATCAACACGATCATGAATGTCAAAGGTAAGTCGAAGGATAACGTAAAATCAAGGATGGACATCAAAGAAATATGCAACCGAAAAGAGTTAGAGTTGAGCAATGATGGAAAAGCCACAATTTCGATATTTAGACTGTCCAAAAGTGCTAATATCGCACTGTTGAAATGGTTGAAGGAAGATGTTCAATTCTCGGATGGTTATGCATCTAACATCGGGCGATGTGCTGATATTGATGGTGTGAAGTTAAATGGAATGAAGAGTCATGATTGTCATGTCTTCATGAAACGACTTCTTCCAGTTGCTCTTGTTGAACTAGTCCCGCGCAATGTCTACGAACCTTTATGCGGTACGTACATATATATATATATATACCATGGTTTTTTATTATTTTTTAATATATATTGATATAAATAAAAAAATGAATTAATAATTTTTTTATACATGGGTGCAGGTATCAGCACATTTTTCAGAGATATATGTTCAAGAAATCTTAATGTTGGTGATGTTCAGCGTATGAAAGAAAACATACCGCTAATCTTGTGTGCACTAGAAAATGTGTTTCCGCCTTCGTTTTTCGATGTTATGGAGCATTTGGCTATACACTTACCAGATGAAGCAAGACTTGGTGGTCCATTGCAATTTCGATGGATGTATCCGTTTGAAAGATTGTTTTTTCATCTGAAAAGAAAGGTGAAAAACAAGAACAAACCGGAAGGGGCATGTGCATACATCGGGAGCTAAGCCTTTCAGTCGTGTTATGCATGAAATGGCTAAAAAAAGTGAAGCGCCAACGTTGCTAGATCTGTTGAAAGCAACGCATACACGAAAAGATGGTGTGATGGTTGACGGAAAAGCGCAACAAATCGCGTCACAAATTCAACATGAGGTATATTTTCTAATATAATTTTTTTTAATGTTAATATTTTATATTTAATTTTAATTGTTTTTTAATATTTTAGATTATTGCGTCGCAACCAACACAAGGCGAAGCTTCTGCATCGGAACCTAATTTGCCGAAGGAGAAAATTGATGAGATATATCTTCAGGTAATTTATAAATAAATAAATTTATAATAATTTCAATTCAATTTTAATTTAAAATAAATTAT
The DNA here is from genome assembly GCF_000463585.1 of Tarenaya hassleriana. NCBI lineage: Eukaryota > Viridiplantae > Streptophyta > Magnoliopsida > Brassicales > Cleomaceae > Tarenaya > Tarenaya hassleriana. The sequence goes on from NW_010965019.1 coordinate 817,841, forward strand.
TAACTAATTATATTTTTATTATATAGGTTGTTCCACCGAACAAATTTGGACGGATATACGGTCTCGGTTCAATGCAAACCGATATCACATATCATCCTGGTGAAGATGCTCCTTCAACTGCTCAGGAAACGCTTTCACTCGCACGACGAGTGCGACAATTAGAGGAGCAGCAAGCTGAACTTCTTCGGCAACAAGCGGAATTCTTGCGTCGACAAGAAGAAGATCGAAAACTCATTGAAGAACTACGAGTGCAAGCAGAATTTTTCAATGAGTTCCAAACCCGAGGATTTCCGAGCTTCGGAAGCGGTGGCGGTGGCGACGGCGATGAAGCCAATTACGATGGGGAAAATCAAAATTAAATATTTTATATTTTTTTTGGTTTGTAAATTAATTATGTATAACTTTAATTATATATTTAAATATAATAATATTTTTTTATTTTTTTTATATAGTGACGCATATTAGTGACACAATTGCGTCACTAATTTGGTGACGACTGCGTCACTGCGTCACAAAATAGTAACGCAGTTGTTCACGCAATATCGTCACTAATTTATGACGCAATTGCGTCACCAAAGCGCGTCAATAATTAGTGACGAAATTGCGTCACTAACTGGTGACGACTTTGGTGACGAAATTGCGTCACTAATTGGTGACGCAAGATGGTGACGCATAATGCGTCATATATTGGTGACGATTGGGTTACGCAATTGCGTCACTATTTAGTTACGCAATTTCGTCACCGTTGCTTCACCAAATGGTGACGAAATGTATGCGTCACCCCAGCGTTACCAATTGGTGACGCTTGGTGACGAAATTGCAAATGGTGACGGTGCTATTGGTGACGCTTTTTTTGCGTCACTATTTCGTCACTCTTTTAAAAGGGTGACGCAAAATTTGCGTCACCATTTTCGTGTTTTTTTGTAGTGGTACCAATGTGTTATGATGGATCTCATTCTTCATGATATACGTAACTAGAACACTCTGTGTGCTTTTTTTTCATAAAAAGGAAATAAATAGATGAAAAGCATACATAGTGGTAGGGCCAATATTCCGTGCCCTTAATTATGCACTAAGAAAATTAAACGTCTTATCTTTCGGATAAGGGATGACTTCGCGTATGTACACGCGCACACATATACACAAAATACACAATACATGCGCACACATATACACAATAAATACACACAAATTAACATACATATATGTTGGAGACCTCCTATGAAAACAATTGCATAAGCGGCATGAACATTAAATGTATATCATCAAGTATTTTACAAACGCTTGTGGAATTAATCGTATATAAAAGCTACGTGTTTAATCATGCATCAAATTCAAGGCCAATGTATTAGATCAAGGGTCCAACAGGGGAAAAATACCTAAGCTTGATTAAGTTCCCATGAAATATACCTTATGGTTGAGGAAGTATACCAACATTTATTGTTTTTTCTTCTCATGATATGCGCGCATACACACACAATATATACTCTATGTATGTGTATATGTACATATATGTGTGTGTGTATAGATATATATGTAGGTACATTTCATGGCTCTACTTCAAAGACTAAGTGCAGTGGTCCACCATAGCCGCCAAAGAGGCGATGTTAGAGACAATTGTCTTCGATCCAGAGGGATAACGTTCATCTTGATAAATGTTTTGACATATTTACACAATATATATATATATATATATATATATATATATATTATATGACAAATGATGTCGGTATTGTCGGTAATCAACACTCCTTTTTTATTATATATGTAGATAATGAATGAGGGATATATTGATATCATAACTATAATCCAACAAAATTTGATACAAGCATATTTACCAATATCATCATTGAGATTTTATTAATCAATATAAAGTCTTAAGGACAAAGTAGGCGCACATCCAATCGAAATAGGACAGATATGGGCAAATACCTACTTTTTGGTACAGTCACCATCCCAAAACTTGTGAAAAACAATTATAGATATACGTACGAGAAAAAACAAACTGATATATATATATATATATATATATATATATATATAGTCGTATCATATATATATACACACACACATGGACGCACGTAACCTTTTTTCAGTTTTTATGTTTTATTTACTACAACCTTTATTTTTAATCTAAACAAGCAACCTTATCTGATTGTCAGTTTGTAATAATCAACAATAACGTTAGGCTCCTCGATTTGGATTTGGAATTATGTAGAATTGATGTAGTGAAGTACGTGGTTTGGTTGGAAATGCATGGTTTGGTTAATCGCAATCTATGACTTTCTAGTATATTAAACTTGTCGTTAAATTGTTTATAACGGAAGAAAAAATAATATATGAGAAAACGAAGAATTTATATGATCAATTCCAAATAAATTTGAGGTTAAAGCAATGTTGATGTTGGTTATTATATTTTGGGAAAATGACATTTCTCAGCACAAATTTAGTAAAATAAGCTCTTTTTCTACACTAACTTCTAATTTGACAAAAATATACACCAAATTAACAAATTTTCCAAATCGATACAAGAATTATCCAATTTAACTGCGATTTATATATGTGTATGTGTATATATATAAATATATTTGTATGTATGTATATGTATATATATTTGTATAGATGCATGTATATATATATATATATATATGTGTATATTTTTTTATTTTGTATGTATATATAGATATATTTAAATATAGGAGTATATATGTTTATATTTATATTTATATGTAGATATAAATATATATGAATATATATGTATATATATATATATATATATTTCGTTTTTTTTGGAAAATCTGACGTATTGTACTGACATGACAAAAATTTTCCATGTGGCCTTCCACGTGAGCTGTTAACGAACACTTAATATCGTTTCAGATTGTATAGTTAATCGCAATTAAATTGGATAATTTGTGTATCGATTTGGAAAGTTTGTTAGTTTGATGTAGGATTTTGTCAAATTAAAAATTAATATAGAAAAAAGTTACATTTTGCTAAATTCGTGTAGAAAAATGTCATTTTTCTTTATATTTTTTACGAAACTCCTTTTTCTATATTTTCGGCGATAATTTTTAAATTATACGACTAAACACGTCTCTTTCTATATATTCCAATATTATTAGGTTTGAAAAGTCAATTATACAATTTATTTTTTTCCCTTTTAAATAAATAAGCAAGAAAGATATTGTGAGCAAGTGCATGTTAAGGAATTAATCGAGCAACGTGAATAAAGTTAGAATTAGGTGCAAAGCCAGACCAGAAGCAATAAAATGTAACTAGGCATCACCATGATGTCATTTCCCGAGGGAGTGACGCACGATCGCTCCGGCCGAAAAAAAGACGTTGTTTTCTCGCGAGATATCGAGGAGAAGTTAATTTCATGATCCGAGATAAGGACACGTGTTGACTAAGTAAGGGAACCTTGGCGTTAACGTGTCGACCTCAGGAACAGTCAGCAGTGGTCCACGGGGATCTGTCGGCGTCGCGTTTCTAAAAAACGACAAAACATGACTTTTTCAGATGATGAAATGTCTGAAATGCCCTTTAGCTTTTCGGTTAATTTCGAGGGGAGCGCCATCGGCTGGAATTAAACTTTAGAGGTGTACTTTCACGCACGGTGCCTGTCACTCGATCAGGATAAGATTCTCTCTCTCCGTGTCTGTTTTACCGTATTACCCCTCCCGTTGAAAATAAAAATATTTGTCATTTTCGCCAGAAATCTACGAGTAGATATCAAATCAACACTCAACGACAAATGGAAAACTTATCACCACCACTACATGTGCGATAAAATTTGTGTTATGGGATAAAGTCCGGTTTTTGAATCGAAATTGACACAAAAGCTAGATAATCCTCTAATAAAAATAATGTTATATATGATCATGTCATGGTATTGTTTCTATCTTCATTCGCCTTTTTCAAGTGTTTTCTGCATCGTTTTTATCCTATTTTCTCCCGGCCAAATGTAGATTTTTCTGACGTGGTTAATGGGTTATATTATATTCCGGAAACATTGGGAAAAATCCACCGTGAAAATTTGCAGAAGACCAACAAAAAAATTGTAAAATATAAAAAGAGGTATACAAGTGTAAACAAAGTGAGGGAGAGAGACCCAAACTTGGGTGACCTAGTGGTGAGAGAATATGCAAAGCATGCTCTCACCCTGGGTTCAAATCCAAGTGTGGAGAGGGACATTCACATGGGGTTTCCCCGATTTTCTGAGAGATGTAGTCGGACCAAAGGTGCGGTGAACTTCCGGATTATAAAAAAAAAAAGTGTGTGAGAGAGAGAGAGAGAGAATATGTGGATGAAAAACAAGAGCCCGACTCCTGATATTTTTGACATTTGATGCTTATTGCTTACGGTTAGGTCGACATGCACAAAACATATATGTCTGCAACACTCACTCTCTGCACTTTATCCCTCAAACACCTAATTTCCATTTTTCATTATAAATCAATTTTGTTATATCAATCTCTATATATAAACTACACCTAATTAATAGATTAACATCACCCTTTTCATTTTGAAATTATATATTTAGATATTGTTGTAAACAACGTTTTGAAAGTTTAATATATATATGATAATTTTTCCCTTCTTTATAAAATTAAAATTTATTATTTAATTTGCATTCTATATGAATTGATACAATCATTTTGAAAATATAATATCGATCATATATATAGTTTATATAAAAGCTTAGAAACCTTCGAATTTTTTTTCCCTAAATTGTAAATGCTATCAGGAAGTTAGCAATGGAAGGTGCCTTTTTATCATGATATATAAAAAACCTAGTTCATTTTAATATATGCCGCTTGTGAATATTTTCATAGAAAAATAAAAGGAAATTACAGATCTTGATGTAATGTAAAGTAATATCCCTAATTTTGAAATTTCAATATATACCATGGACCCACTGCCACTTTCCACATTTAAGGCTCTCCGTTACCCCACATGGGTTGTCCTTCCAAATTTCTTTGTAAACTATCCATGAGAAAAAGCGTACTCGTCATTTAAATTGAAATCTTATCATCTTGTATCCATTTTCCAAATTAAGCAGATTCAAATATCACCATCCGATGTTTTTTCTTATGACTTCATCAAACAATTGTACTTTACATTTAAACAACCATTTGTTAAAGTGATTGGATTATATATATATATATATATATATATATATATATAACGGATCTTTTTGGTTGATAATCCGTGTATATGTCATTGGGATCGGTCCTAATTAAGGGACAACTTACAATATTTTCATAATTCAATTTTTGATGAAGGAATTCCCACAATTTTATTATGAGATTATGGTCTTGACAAAAATATATCATGTACCATTGTCCCAAAAAGAAAATAATTTATTGGAAGGTTGCATGTGATTGGCTTAAGATCTTAACTTTTTGGATTAATTGGGAATGGAACGGCCCCTAGAGAACCCATTGACCGTACGTGTTATTGATTGCATATGCATGCATATATGTTTATGTTTGTGTCTACACTTCACATGCAAATTTATCTATTGGATTGTACCCTTTAATGAAAGTCGACCAGTTATACATATTTTTAATTTGTTACCATATAGTTTGTGAAAACTAGCTTAAATTTCCATATATAAATTCGAAATTACTCGCTAGCCCATGAATAAGAGGAAGATGAGACTACATCTCTATTGAAAAATACTAAATCTCGATATTTTCTTATAATTAATGCATACCACACACTATCATAGTCGGAAAAAGGTGGTTTTAGTTAAATTTCGAATGAGTTATGTCAAGGTTCCGTGAGAAGAAAATATAGGAAATTAAATGAAGGAAACGAAACAAATTAAGATAACATATTTGATGGGCTTAATCGACAACAATAAATTATGTATTTGAGAATATTTATACACGTAATTGGGCATATAATATAAGAGACCAATCCCTTGAAGTAAATCAATAGAAGTAAAAAAGTTAATAAATAAATACTCCGGGATGGGTTCCATCCCATGCTCGAGGTATTTAAGGAATAAATGGAAAACAAAAAAAGTATATAACGTAACGCAATTATCAACAAAGTGAGATGCGTCTTGAAGGCTCTTTTTACATCTGTTTGCTCACAAAAGGCATATCGTACGTATACATTGATAATTCAATTCCGAGCATGGCCCATATCTGTTTTATTTTGTCATTTCTCTCTGTGTGGGAGATTATCCTTTGAAATTATAATTATTTCATATTTATTTCCCATGCTATAAGAGAATTTCTTCGTTATCAACATGCGGTACTTATGTGTGCATGTCATATTTGTGTGTATATATATATGATATGTTACCAATATATATATGTATAAATAACAATTTTTTATGGCTAGGAATTTATAGATAAGTAACTTTCAAACATGTTACCGACAAAGAAATTCATCCCATCAAAAGTTTAGGGACAAAAACAAGTCACATCGCGTCATAGAATTCGCGATAAGATTTTTAAATGTTTTAAAGATGCTTACAAACTATGAATATATTGAATATGCGTTTGGCTTTTTGGAACGAGACGTTTATCAGGTTACCGATATGTAACAATTTTCCGTACCCTTGGCCTTGGGATATATTATTGAAATCGGAGGATTTATAGAAAGAAAATAAAATCGCCGGTTAGAGATTTTCCGAAAATATCGCAAAGGGTACGAGAAAATCACAAGACGACAAGTGAAGAGGCGTGGAGAGAGAGAATTTATGACACGATAGTACGTTTTACACAGAGCCTTGACTCTCTCTATGCTCTGTTGCCTCATAAATCAAAAAAGTTTTTGTGGGGACCACTCGGACCCCCCCATTTGTAGTAATAAATAACTTAATTAGTGAATCATAAATTGCTGAATTATAGTGTTTGGATTTGGATGGAGGATGCTATGAAAACCCTAAACCCTAACGAAATGTAAAAACAGACGGTATAAATCCCAATAAGAGAACTCTACAATTTACACATCGATTCGGTATGAACGATGTAACAATCGTATAGGAGTATGCCACATTAGTCTCCAACATATACACGTACACTTGGTGTCAAGTTTCATCCCCTTTATAATTTTACATATAAAAAATGTATTTGATTTCACATTTTATGAGAAAATGATGTGAAATGTAATAATAAAATCAACCGAAAATAAAAAGTCAAAGAGCTCCATGTGAAAACCAAAAAGCAACACTTTTTCTTCCCATCTATAAATACACTCACCAAGTTGCATCCGTCTTTCAAAACCCAAACCTCATTTGATTCACATCCAGAAACAGTTCATTCACAGACTTTTGATACCAATCTCAGAACTCATCACCATCTTTGTCTTCTTCAAATCGCAGTTCTCAAGCTTCTCCGCCATCTTTTCTCATCTCATTTTCTTACTCTCCAAGAAAACCGGACTGAATCTAAGTGCCCTGTTCCTCACGGAGCATCCTCGTACCAGTCCTTTCTTCTTCGTTTTTGGTTGCTCATATCAGAACTCAGAAAATGGGAGAGAAGACCGATGTTGTTCAGGTCGATTTCTACCCAAAGATTGCGGATATCAGATCTTCTCTGTCTCAGATCATACTAACAGGAGGAGCCAACACCCTCGACTCCATCTTCTCCCATTGCACCTCCACCTCCACCACCGCATCCGCCGGAGAATCCTCCCCAACCACCGCCCCTCCGCCTCCGCTCGGTTCCTCCGTCTATCTCCGGCAACGCGACCTCCTCCACAAGTTCTACCAAGAAAACAACCGGGTACCGTACCACACGACAACGACGCCGTTTTACCCGTCAGACCGCCACGACCTCCTCTTCCACCACATGGGTTCCACCGTTACCGCCGCGGCGTTCGCCACCGCCGCCGCCGTGGCCGCCGGAGAGAAGAAGAAGAAGAAGCTGTACAGAGGAGTGAGGCAGAGACATTGGGGGAAATGGGTGGCGGAGATAAGGCTGCCGCAGAACAGGATGAGGGTTTGGTTGGGGACTTCCGACACGGCGGAGGCAGCCGCCTACGCCTACGACCGCGCCGCCAACAAGCTTCGCGGCGAATACGCGCGCCTCAACTTCCCCAATCTCAAGGACCCGAGCGAGCTGCTTGGACTCGCAGATTCCAACAAATTGGTCGCTCTGAAATCTGCCGTCGACGCCAAAATCCAGGCGATTTGCCAGAGGGTGAGGAGGGAGAGGGCCAAAAAGAGCGCGAAAACGACAGCGGTGAAGAAGGCGGAGGAGGAATCGCCGGGGCAATTGTCGTCTCCGGCGGTTACAATAGCGGGGGAAACTTACTGGGTTTCGCCGGAAATGTCGGATGATGGGCTGTTGTGGAACAGCGAGAGCTGTTCGCCGGCGGTATCTGACGACGGTGCGACGGCGTCAACGGCGGCGGCGGAGGCGGCTGAGGCTGATGGGTACTTGCTCACGAGAATGCCCTCGTTCGATCCCGAGCTAATCTGGGAAGTTCTCGCGAATTAGAGAGTGGGAAACCAGGAAATTATGAATTTTGACCGACGAGTAATAACCGAAGGGGAATCCAGAGACGCGATGACGAAATTAGGGTTCAAAGGGATGAAGTTGGGGTTTTTTTTGGCTCTTAAAGTGGGTTTTGAAGTGTAATTGGTCATCGAGTTAAGATTTTGTATTATTATTATTAATCGTCGTATTGTAATTGTCATTATGAGGGTTCGATAGGGTTTTAACCGTTTAAGAAGCCTTGGCAATTTGTTAAAGAGGAGGCTTTTGGAGAAGTTCCCTTTTGAATTTGTATCGTTTTTTGAGGGGGACTCTGGTTGTACTTTTTCCTCCTTCCTATTATCCATATATATATATATATTAATTTTCTTTCTATTTATCGTAACTTTAAACCAACTTGTATATATGTAAACATGATAAGACATTGTACACTCGCAAGAAATCTTTTTATAAGTCAGATTGGAATGCAGGCGCAGATAGAGGACCGGTTTGCTATGGCATCGTTTGTACTTTGTATTGGACGACCGCGCCGCCAACAAGCTTCGCGGCGAATACGCGCGCCTCAACTTCCCCAATCTCAAGGACCCGAGCGAGCTGCTTGGACTCGCAGATTCCAACAAATTGGTCGCTCTGAAATCTGCCGTCGACGCCAAAATCCAGGCGATTTGCCAGAGGGTGAGGAGGGAGAGGGCCAAAAAGAGCGCGAAAACGACAGCGGTGAAGAAGGCGGAGGAGGAATCGCCGGGGCAATTGTCGTCTCCGGCGGTTACAATAGCGGGGGAAACTTACTGGGTTTCGCCGGAAATGTCGGATGATGGGCTGTTGTGGAACAGCGAGAGCTGTTCGCCGGCGGTATCTGACGACGGTGCGACGGCGTCAACGGCGGCGGCGGAGGCGGCTGAGGCTGATGGGTACTTGCTCACGAGAATGCCCTCGTTCGATCCCGAGCTAATCTGGGAAGTTCTCGCGAATTAGAGAGTGGGAAACCAGGAAATTATGAATTTTGACCGACGAGTAATAACCGAAGGGGAATCCAGAGACGCGATGACGAAATTAGGGTTCAAAGGGATGAAGTTGGGGTTTTTTTTGGCTCTTAAAGTGGGTTTTGAAGTGTAATTGGTCATCGAGTTAAGATTTTGTATTATTATTATTAATCGTCGTATTGTAATTGTCATTATGAGGGTTCGATAGGGTTTTAACCGTTTAAGAAGCCTTGGCAATTTGTTAAAGAGGAGGCTTTTGGAGAAGTTCCCTTTTGAATTTGTATCGTTTTTTGAGGGGGACTCTGGTTGTACTTTTTCCTCCTTCCTATTATCCATATATATATATATATTAATTTTCTTTCTATTTATCGTAACTTTAAACCAACTTGTATATATGTAAACATGATAAGACATTGTACACTCGCAAGAAATCTTTTTATAAGTCAGATTGGAATGCAGGCGCAGATAGAGGACCGGTTTGCTATGGCATCGTTTGTACTTTGTATTGGTTTTTATCGAATCTCCGCTATTCAACCATTGATTCTTAGATTCCGTCATTATTTTCCCATTAAAACACGGGAATACGCGTGGTGGATGGGAGATCAGATGGAGATAATCCCTCAATCCATAATTTGGTTGGGCCTTGGGGTTGGTTGGATGCTCAAATGATTTTCTTCCTTTCTTTTGCGAGGGAGTCAATTAGGTGTGTATTCGGAGGGAAGAAAGTCCGACAAGCCAAGTGGTACGTACGGCGACGTAAGATGGTAGATGGATGCCATGTTTTGAGAGTGTCGGAAATCGTTTCCAAAATAATATCAATGCTTGATTACCTTACCTAATCTAATTAACTATAATTTTCAATTTAAACCATATTTTGCACAAGATTCATAAAGACAGTGGTCCCCTTAATTCTCTCTCCGCGTGAAAGCAAAGACTTTTACGGGCGATTGCAGTAAAATATCAATTACGATTTATAAATCAAAGTACAATTAGGAAAAAAAAAACACACGAGATGAGGAAAAGTCATTTTTATTGTTTTAAAGGCACAACATCGACATATCACCACAGCAGACCAGACAAGGAAAAAATTCGTAATAATTCAAGTACTTGGAGTTTCAGTTCATACATATTGTATAAAATAATTTGGCAAAAGGACTAAAAAGCACATGCATAGCACATAATGCATTTATATTGCGGTTAATTTTGATGTTTTATAATTTGACTAAGCATTTGTGTACAGCAAATCTAATAAACATACTACAAATAGATATCCAACGAATATTCCTGAATTAGCTACCTACACCTACAACTAGGGCTGGGCACAAATACCCGAAAATCGGGTATCCGTCGGATACTCGTCTCACGGATACCCGATTTTAGGGTACTCGTAATTTTCAAATCCGAATCCAAATCCTTATTTTTCAATACCCGTGAATCCGGATCCAAATCCGGATAATAGAATTTTTAAAACCGGATATCCGCGGGTACCCGCGTATTATGATTATAAATAATTATATCTTATATTTATATAACATTTTTATAAAATACAATTATTTTAGATGAAATAATTTCATATTTTTTTAATATTAATTCAAAAAAATTAAATTTATTATTATTTGTCTCTTATTATCTCTTTTGTCTTATATATTTTATCATAATTCATCAATTTTTATAAATATATCTTCATGTTTTAAAAATTACAACCATCTTGATCATTATTTCATGGTTCGCTCAATATATATATATATATATATATATATATATAATTCTTATTCTAGAGTTAAGTTATAACTAAATCAAAACCATTTCAAGTCAAATAAAAACAAAAAGGAAAAATTAAAAACCAACTTGAACTGAAAGACGACACAGAAGCGAAGCATACGATTTGTATTAAAAAAAAAAAGAGATACACAGGATATAAAAGCCAAGTGAAGATGACACATTACAAAAGAGAAAAGGGGAGGTCACCAGCTCATTGAATCTTTAGACTTCTGAAGTTTGGTTTTGTATGAACTCTCTATGTCTTCCTGCAGCATTCATCAATCAAACCCTTTAAACATCTTTTACTTTAATTATACGATTTCTTCCAGAAACAATTTATACCAAAACCCATCTAATATAAAACTGATTGCATATGTTCTTTTAACAGCAAACTATTTGAGATACCTTGCAAGACTTTAACAAGGGCTCCAAGAATGAGGATCTGAAGAAGTCGACTGATTTCCCAAGTGAACTTCTATCTGAATCTGCAAGAAGTTAAAACATTTGCTTATGTTAACGATTGAACCGATAGGGCAGATACGAAGATAAATTTCATGATAATAATATCAGGAATGTACCATCATCCAAATCCACGTCCATTCTGGAGCCTCCTGAGTTGAGTTCTTGTAATAGCTGTAATGGTTGGATAAGCAAATAAGCTTACAGTGAGAAAAAGACTTATTTGTTCACTGAGCAATTTAGAAGCACCCTCCTGGTGTATTGAATTTAAACTTTACCAGGGAAAGTGTAGGAACTGCTAACGGATCAAATTCATCACAATTATTCGGGTCTATTGGAACACAGACAAGACCTGAAACCAGAAGAAATGTGAACTTTGAAATCATCCGCGAGTGTGTGAATTGGTACAGACCTGGTATTGACTGAATTCTTAACCATTGGTATCAAAGCTAAGCCCCAAATGGAGGGGCCTTGTCACAGAAAGGTTTATTAAAAGACAATACTGATCCTTATAACCCTACAGGGAGAACCCACTTTGTAAAAGGATGATGAGTCTTATACTTGTTTGAAGTGCAACCATAACAATTTTCCATTCTCTGGAGGGTGTTGCAGAGGATAGGAGTACTTTCATAAAATAGATATAAAAAAAAAACCGACCTGTTTTTGGATGAACACAGAAGGGTGCCTTCAGCAAATGGTTCATTTGTTTAGAGACCTGAAATTAGGGATCAATGACAACTAACCCAATTAGTACGGTTACATCACAAGCGTTTGGTGGAAATTATAGTGCCAATATAAACTAACCTCCAAGTCAATCCGAGGGTAAGCAAAAGTGAATACAATCTCTTCTATGCACATCCGCAGTGACTGAGCCTGCAAAAGCAGTGGACTCAAAATTAGTCATTCAACCAGCACCAAGCTGAGATTCATGTTACATTAAACTAAAATATCGATTAGAAAAGCAGAAAACTTTACACCACAGTAATGTAGATGTCGGTTAATTTAATTGTAAGAAGCCTTTTAAAGCTACAGATCACACCTTTTGTTTCTTTGATAGGAGCACATTTTTCAGCTGCTCCCACCTAGTGATGCTGATGGCTTCTTCGGATAGAGATGGTCTCGCAGCATTCTCCCACTTTTCTCTAAGTTCTGATTTAATATCTGCCATAAAATGTAGATTGTAAACAATCCAGCTGTTATCGAGATCAGGGAGAAAAATGCACTATCACACTGCAGTACCTTCATCTGGAATCATCTCAAGTACCTTCTCGTATTTCTCCTTGCTAGAGAATATCTTTTGTGTTGCAAGCAACTTATCCTCAAAGAAATTCTTGAGAAAATCCACATATGATCTCCTGAAATCCCAAACAGGATCAGCAGCACAGAGAGAAATAATTTAGAAAAAGGACAGAGATCTTAATCTTACGCAAGAAATGGATGCAGGGCATGACCCATCAGAGCGACTTTTCTGGCTTTGTTTTCATTCCCCTGCACCACATCAATAAAAATCAAAATCATCAAATTCCAAAACTAGATACCAATAAAGTAGACAACACCTTAGATTGAGAGATCACCACCTTATAAACATGGAAATATTCAGCAATAGCTGCTCTTTGTTCATTAGTTAACCTGCAGGGTTGATCACATAGTGTTACTCAATACTGAAATATGTTGTATCCATGAAAAATGAGAAACAGTGTCGGTTTCCTTCAGCGATTTTTTCACCTTCGAGCTTTGGCGTCACAAACCCAGCAATGGACTCCACGTCGACCACTGAAGACCCAAAGAATGTGTTTAAAACCAAAGTCCTCTGCGCATTAGATTGATAAACCAAACCCATTAATGACATATAATTGAAAAACACGAATACTTCACTAACGATCTTTGCACATTTTCAAATCCATAACAAGCAACTCTTTCTATGCATTTCCAGAACTTAAATAGAGATCATTCAAAGATCAGGAAAAAAAAATCAAATCCAATTTGTGGTACCTCTTAGGGCCGTGTCAATAACTTTAATAGCAACTGTCATTAGAGGCCAGCAGCTGTGGCAAACATCAGCTCCCGAGCAACAATATCTGACATCATCGTAATCCGTTATATCCTGAGGAAAAAAATTCAAGAAAATCCACCAAAATTGAACCTGTGTTCAGAGTAAAAACCACTGATATGAACTCCGAATAAGATATTTAACTCACAATATCGAAGACCAGCTCTCTCTCCACTGGAGTAAACACATTGTCACCGCTTTCGGCGTAGGCACGTCTCTTATATGGCTGAGAGAGGCATTCATATCAGAAGTCAATCAAGAATTCTAATGGTTTATATGGTCCTTCAGTAGTTCAAAATGAAGAATTTCTAACTTACATCGACATTATACACAGCACCGATATCAATCTTGAAGGGACATTTCCCTTTTATCGATTCTTCCATGGCCGAAGCATTCTTGAAGGACATGTACCTCACATAAACGTCATTTTCTAGGGTAAATGAAAACTCTCGTCGACCAAAATAGAACTCATCGCATCCAGGATGCTTCCCATCTACAGAACATACACGGACATGAACATATAGAAAAGCTAAGTCATTGATAATTATGCTTTTCACTAGTAAAGGAGAAGTAAAATCGGAATGCTCTATAGTTACAAGTACCGTTTCCATAGGAAAGCCATCTGAAGATATCATTATAAGGAAATAGATTTCCTGCAACATACAATTAAGCGTTCTTCAGTCCAAACACGAAAACCAGACATCACTCATGTCCGTGAAACGACACGAATTACGAGATAGAACATGACAGGAAAACTTGCCGTAGTAGATTCGGAGGTAATGAACATTGAATTCGTCGGGATATTCAATTTTAGGATTTGGGTCGGTGGTCCGAAGTTCATCTGTCACCATATCCTCAGTTTCTTCCCTGGTCATCTTCCCTCACAAGACAATGACAGTTCTGTGCAATCTGCCAAGGGAAAGCAAAATTGTTCAGACACCAGATTCACAGAAAAAAGGGCCGATTTCAGGATCGACCCATACAATTTACCAGACAAAATTGAGGCTTTCTCGCGAATGTACAGGAAGCAATCGATCGAAAAGGGAATTCGCCGAAACCCGAGTCCGATGGAGATGATTGAACTGGCAAGGACAGAAATAAATAGCCGATGGGGAAGACAAACTTGCCGGAGACAGTATCAGTCAGCCGTTGCGAGTCCTGGCCACTAAGATTTCCTAGCGTTGGCTGAAAATGGCAGTGGTGGAGATGGCGGGAATAGGAGGAGGACATTAGGGCAAATATGGCGGGAAAATGATTCGAGAGAGAGAGAGAGAGGAGAGGGGATTAGGCCCAAGTCAAAGTCATGAGTACGAAACCCAATATCTTTTAACAGGCCCATTTATTAGTACCCAAAGGCCCTTTTTTGTTTGGTCGTCATCATTGGACATATATGATATATATTAGGAGCACGGAATATTCGCCACAAACGTTTGTAAAGCTGCTGCTGTTTTTTCCATTATAAATCTAACTAATTTATCTTAAAATGCCCAATTTTATTATGATGTAAACATTACGTTAATGTATAAAATATTGTATAAGAACAAATACTTCAAAGGAAAAAATGAATCCTAATATATCGAGATATTGGTAGGTAATTAAAAAAAAATTGGAATTTCAGTGAGTATAATCAGATAAAATTTTGGATAATAAGTCAACATAAGAAAAAGAACAAGAAATTCATTGAAGGCTATGCATCCGTACAGGAGCAGTTGGTTTATTTCCCCCTCAGAAAACGAGAGGGAAGGCATATTCCAAATTTCCAAGCTTCATATATTTTTTTTTTATTTATATATAATAATTTATTTCTTTATTTAAAAATGTCAGGCGACAAGTTGCGGGTAGGAAAGCCCTTAGACACTTCTGGAAACTTCCCGTGACGAAGCTTCTTCTTCTTCTTTCTCCTTACCCTTCTGTGGCGGCTTGCTCCGTACGCTGATCAGAGGATCCTTTTCGATCTTTGACTAGGACCGATTCTTCCATCGAGTCGATTGGTTGTTCTGCGAGTCTTCTTCCTCCGCCAGATTCGTTTTCTCCGAGATTCGGTGGCGTAGTCGTGATGGTGGCGGTGGAGTGTTGCACGGCAAAGACGGCGGTGGATGGGAAGGGTTTGACCGGGATCGAGGAGGAGTTCATCAGGAGATATCACGCTCACGAGGTTATGGAGCATCAGGGTAGCTCGTCTCTCGTTAAGCACATCAAAGCTCCTCTTCCTCTGGTAAGTTCCGGTTTGAGTCATTCTCTGATCACCTGTTGGGTTTATAGATTCCATTATGGGCGATCCATCATTTCTTTCCGGATTGATTGATGGAGGAAAATGGATCTGTTATATTGTTTGTTTAAAAGTCAGCAATCGAAACCCCCATCCTAAGGTTAGATTCGTCAAACGTACAAGCATTGACCAGAGGTAACTCGGCATTAGAAGAACCCATCATGGAATTCCGTGGAAATTTGGTGAGGGAAAGCGTCGGATCGTGTGTATTTGATAGTTAAGGTTGTGGGTTTGGATTAGGTTTTATGTTCGTGTGAATGAGATGTTTCAGGTTTGGCCGTTATAGTGATAGATGTATAGCTGCTATTGGAAGAACCAGATCCTGTTGTTGGATTTCTGAAAATATTTGCAGGGAGAACTCCTGAATTGATTGTATTTGCTATATAAAAGTAAGGTTTGGGTAAAGGTTCATGATTGTGTGTGTGATTTTGGATTCACAAGCTTGTTCATTTTATTGATTAGATGCATGTGATAACTTTTAGAAGAACTTGCTATTGACTCCTGAACACAGATTCTGTGGGGAAAAGATTTGGGTTGACAGTATTCGTTGTTTGAGAACTAGGGTGTTGGGCTAAGTTGCATGGCTGTGTGATTCATTGTTGGATTCTCAGGTCTGGTCCTTGGTACGAAGCTTTGATCAACCGCAAAAGTATAAACCATTTGTTAGCAGATGTGTAGTGAGAGGTGATCTTCGTGTTGGAAGTGTTAGAGAAGTGAATGTTAGGTCGGGGCTTCCAGCTACAACCAGCACTGAGAGGTTGGAGCATTTGGATGATGAAGAGCATATCTTCAGCATGAGGATAGTGGGAGGAGATCACAGGTTAAAGGTAACAAACTTTATTTTTGACAGTCCTAAATTTCTCTTTTGAATCTTGGCTTTTTTTGCTCTCTATATTCTTTATGTTTATCTGAATGGTTCCCCACATTGGTCATCATATAGGCTTCTGCACTCTTGCTTAACCTAGTCTTTCCATACCACAGTTTGATGGTTATCGATTGCCGTTCTATAGCGCAGATTGACTGCCGTTTTATACAATCTTTGGCCTTTAGCATGAACCTAAACCTCCTTATGTTTTTTTATTTCTCCTGACCTCTGCAAGCTTGCAACTTTCTTTCACTCTGCGTACTTTGTTTTCTCGTTTCTCGTGACAATGTTCTCTGATTCCTCCTCTGACGTTGGGGCTATGCAGAACTACTACTCTGTGGTCAGTGTCCATCCCGAGGTCATAGATGGGAGGCTCGGGACCTTAGTGATAGAGTCATTTGTAGTAGACATACCAGAAGGGAACACCAAAGAAGAGACATGCTACTTTGTTGAAGCCCTCATCAAATGTAACCTCAAGTCGCTAGCAGATGTCTCGGAGCGATTGGCTTTGCAGGGCGGTACAGAAACCATCAACAGAATCTGAGCTTCTCGGGTAATCAATTATCAATCACCTGCATGATGCGCTCTACCGAGTCTTGTTTAAACTTATTGTACAGGTTCCTCGGCTTGAAAACCACCAGTAACAATCTTCGGAGTTTGAGCTGCTCGGTTAAAGGAGGGTCTGCTCTCTTGTGTCTGAAAATGTAATAGATCCTAGTGGGAGTCCTGTTTGAAACCATTTTACTGTACAGCTCAGCTTTTGTTATGTGTCCGAAACTCAATAGGTCTCTGGTTCTGGACTCATCTTTTTATACCCTTACAGGTATTGGAGTGTGAATCAAACGTCGAGTGATTTGGATTCGGATTGTGTCTGTAAATATGTCCTCATGACATGAACTCTCGCTTCATAGTAGAGTTTCTTGTTAGATATTTGACTCATTAGATGTAGATGTAGCCGTTGGTTTACTTCAATTTTTGGCGCAGTATATCCAGTATTTTTTTCACATCATCCAATACACACGCACATATATATATATACACACACCAGATTCTCCTCATAATTTTAATTTTAATGTCGTGTTTCATAGAAGGAATTATAGATATATGGATCATATAAATATTTTAGCTGTGTTTTTTTTATGGCCAAGGATAATCTCGTAAAAGGCAAAAAGGAAAAAATGGTTGGCCATTAAGAGAAAGGGCAAAGAAATTAACAACGGTAGCATTAATTTCAACGTGGGCATGGCACTCGCGTCCTTTTCCGTCTTTCATCCTCCAGATCTACAGAGTTCAAAAACCTTCGAGAAAATCTCACTCTCCCTTTTCTCACCTCCCAAACACTCATTCCTTCAAATCATCCCGTGTCAGCCCAAAGATGCCTCAGTTCCCGATCTCTATTTTTGTCTTTTTCTCTTTTTTGCTTCTGTTTTCGAGCGTTTTCACCCTCGGGGAGCCGACGACATGCTCGGGGATAGTGCCGTTGAGGCACAGGGAAAATAGGTTCTCTATCACGGAGTTCGGCGCCGTCGGCGACGGCACGACGGTGAACACCAAGGCTTTCGCGGCTGCGATCGATCGGATAGAGCGGAGCGGAGGCGGAGGAGGAACGCTTCTGTATGTGCCTCCTGGTGTGTATTTGACTGAGAGCTTCAATCTTACCAGTCACATGACACTTTACCTCGCCGGCGGTGCCGTCATCAAAGCTGTTCAGGTGGTTTACTTGTTTTAATCAGAGCTTGTGGGGACTGCATATTTGTTTTGTTTCGTAATTAGAAGACGTAGTTAAGTGTTTGCGATAGTATTTTCACTGATTAAGCGTGATTCATCGAGCTGGTTTAGATTGTGAGGAAAAAAAAATACGAATCTGAGGTGCTTGATTCTCTGACTGCAAGAACAGTATACTTGCTGAATATCGAATCGCCTGTTACGCGAAATGTGTCGGTGGGAATGAGCTTGTGTGTATTGTAAAGATTTTGTTCATTGGTTTTCGTTGAACTTTGTTTCTGATTGCTTTACAGTTGTAATCATTGCCTCTATGTACTGTAAAAAATGTGTTGCATTGTGTCTTTTCGCTTGGATTATTGAAGGGCATTTATCAAATGATTGCTTGATGACTCAGGACGCAGAAAATTGGCGTTTGATTGATCCTTTGCCATCTTACGGAAGAGGAAGAGAGCGCCCAGGAGGAAGGTACATAAGCTTTATTCATGGTAATGGACTCAATGACGTCGTGATTACAGGTGGGGACCTTTTGGTTATTACATGAAGACATTAGATAGTTCTCTTGTTAGAACCCTTTTGCGTTAACTTACCATTGGTAAGAATAACCATATTTTCTGGGAATGTGGATTTGATTTTTGGTAATATTGTGTCGCAGGCGAAAATGGGACAATAGATGGCCAAGGAGAACCTTGGTGGAACATGTGGAGACAGAGGACTCTAAAGTTCACAAGACCGAATCTTGTTGAGTTCAAGAATTCTAGGAACATTGTTATCTCCAATGTAGTTTTGAGGGACTCACCGTTTTGGACCATTCACCCGGTTTATTGCAGGTTCCCGTTCTTGCTTTCAGACTCAATTCAATGAAATAAAGAAAGCTACTTGTTACTTTCTAGCTAAATGTTGTGTACTGGATTCTCTCTGATGATTTTGTCTGTCATGGCAGCAACGTGGTCGTTCATCACGTTACAATCCTCGCTCCAGCCGATTCTCCCAACACCGATGGAATCGATCCAGGTTTCATCTGCTTTCTACCCTTTTAACATTTTGTGTTCATTGTCTCGTTTTATATTTTAAAGCTCCTCAGTATATTACACCCATGTATACATCTAAAACTGCAATTGTGAGAATCTAAATCTGAATAGGGAACTGAATATGGCACCTGTCTCGGCTCTGTCACGTTCAATCCATAGCTTAGCTTCCATCCGTTTGTGTCTTTCGTGCCATTATCACATTCACGTCAT
Organism: Tarenaya hassleriana; assembly: GCF_000463585.1. Lineage (NCBI taxonomy): Eukaryota > Viridiplantae > Streptophyta > Magnoliopsida > Brassicales > Cleomaceae > Tarenaya > Tarenaya hassleriana. The sequence continues at coordinate 837,653 of NW_010965019.1, forward strand.
CTGTTTTTCCTTCACTCTCTAACCACACAGGTTATGAACATTTTAGACATCAATGTTTCCAAGAAAATATAGGATCGCTGGATACCACCTTTAATGCTGCTTCTGAATCCATTGCTGCAGATTCGAGCACGAACGTCTGCATAGAAGATTCCTACATATCCACCGGGGACGACCTTGTTGCTGTGAAGAGCG
>NW_010965019.1:845715-882016 GCF_000463585.1 Tarenaya hassleriana
TGTATATGTATATATGTGTGTATGTAAATGTATGTATATGAATATATGTGTATGTATATATATATGTATATAAATTTATGTGTATATGTATAATTATGTGCATATGTGTAATATATATGTATGTGTATGTAAATTTATATGTGTATATATATGTATAAATGTGTGTTTATGTATGTGTATATATGTATGTATATATATGTCTATATGTAAATGTATATGTGTATGTGTATATATATATATAAATTTATGTGTATATGTGTAATATATGCGTATATGTGTATGTGAATATACATATATATGTGTATATGTATAATATATTTTTTATATTTTTTTTAAATTAAAAAAATATTAGCGACGGATTTTTATGTCGCAAATCTATAGTAAACGTAGATTTTTTTGTTTTTTTTTTTTAAATATTAAAAAAGATATTTGCGACAGATTTTTCTGTCGCAATTCTGTCGTAAAACTCGGATTTTGTCCGTCGCAATGCGACAGATTAACGACCGACAAACTTTTGCGACAACAATATACGGATAGAAATGATTCTGTCGCAATCTGTCGCAAATTTGTAATTGCGACAGATATTCTTTTGTATTTGCGACAGATTTTTCTGTCGCAAATTTTGATGTTTCTTATAGTGTCGGGCCGGTCCCTCCATTTATTTTTTGGGTCAGGATCGATGGTCCAGAACCCGGTTCTATAGGACTTTGGACGGGTTCGGACCGGGCTTCAGATTTTTTTATCAAATAAAAATATTTTTTTTGCGATGATGATAATGATGATGATGATAATAATAATAATGTGAAATATAAAAAAAAGCAAACATGGTATAAAAAGACATTATATGATGTAATTCATTTGAAACCTATAGAAAAAGAATCAATATGTTCATATGCAAATAAACTTTTAAAATATATATATTTGAAAGTTTCTATATTTTCAAAAGTATAAATTGATATATATATATGATGTAATATGATTAAAAAAAATAAAAGATTCTGTCATTTTAAAAGGTGTTAATTGGAACCAAGATAAAACTTTGTCATTTGGTTCAAAAATACGCACACACACATATATATAGCATATGTGTTTGTTTATACGCATCGAAGATCAAAATCCAATCCACTAGTACGAAACAAAACCAATTCAGAGTGAGAACAAAAATATAAAACAAAAAACATAATCAAATAGCAAATATTAAGTTTGATTTAGTAGAAAAATAATAATACAAAAGAAGATTATCCAATATATGATGTAATATGGTTAAAAAAAAGTTAGGATAATTATAGAAAGGTAAAGCTTTGGTTTAGAAAAAAAGAGTTAGAAAAATAATTAATGGACTTCAAGTCTGACCCGAGACCCGACCGGCTCGACCCCATTGGTCCGCAACCCATTTAGTCCGAGACTCGAAAACCCTATATTTAATGAGCCTATATTTTTAGGCCCACATCCTTATTATTTTCGGACGGGTTCGGACCGGGTTTCGGATTTCGGGTTTCGGGTTTCGGACTTAATTGACATCCCTACAATATTACATATAAAATCTTTCTATTTTTAATTTATTAAAAAAATCTATTATTTTTTGTTTTAAACAACATAAATCATATTTTTATTTTACTTATAGAAAATATATACTATCTCTTATATAATGAAGTTATACATAAATTGTATACTACATAATATTTTAATTATTTTTTATATAAAATATTGATATTATACCAAATATAAAATATTAATAGACTATAAAATTTTAGATATAAAATTTGCAATCAATAAAATATGTTCACTTTAATTAGAATACTTGTATATAAATTTATTATTTAAAGATTATGTTTATAAGTATTTATATAAATCATAAATGTTACAATATGATAAATTATATGAATATTAATATTTTTATTGTGATATTTAGAATTGTATAATTTTTATATATATTTTGTTCAAAATTTATAGATTTTTATAATAGATTTCTTGTATAATATTTTTTCTGACAAACCCAAAAAAAAATTCTAAACTTTATTACTTGCTAAAATTAAACCTCATATTTAAAATTCTTTATTTAAAACCCTCAAAGAAATTATTAACTAAGTCATTAAATTATTATTGTGTTTATCTTTCTATATAATCAACATTTTGTGTTTTGTAATTCAATTGGGTGATAAAAAAACTAATGAACTAAATTTCATTTGTCGATTCAAATAACTATAATGTAGATTGAATCATAAAGTAACGTTGACATGTATTAAAAATTTAATGACTTAGTTAATAATTTCTTTGACTTGTGGTGGAAGAAGAGATTGTATAGTTGCAATTAAAAAGATATAATATGGTTGATATTTTTTTGGATTTGTCCCATATTTTTTTTGAGTAACTTAGATAATTGATTTTCAAAACTTATGGTTGATATTTTTTTACGACAAATTTAAATTGAAAGATTGTTTTTGAATAAATTATGCAGTTGATGATGTAATTAAGCCGAGAAACATAATCTATCTACGAGAGTGAAGACTTTTCCTGTTCCTGGACTGTGGGAGCTTCGTCTGGGAGTTGCGGATCTTCGGACTTCCTCAAAGCTTGTCGGAGCCCCAACACTATGAACAAGTTGGTGAGAGTGAGAAGTGATTCCGCCCCACCGTGTAACCAATCAACGTTTGACAACGAAGTTCCGTAGTGGACCTTTGCTACAAATCCACAAAGAAACCGATGGAAGAATCACCAGAAAGCATCAGCATGATTATCATAGAAGAAATCAATTGAAGATAAACCAAATTAATTTAGAGAAAATAAAAAAAGGTATTTTTGTGGGAAATTACCGTAAATCCCAGCCGGAACTGTGTATCCACCGCAAAGCCATTACAAACAAATCAGTCAATCAATAGCCATAAGGTTTAAGAGCTCTGGACTCTCTGAGTACGCCAATTGCAAACGCATCGGTTGCGTTTTGAATTGGGAAGCAAGGGCTAGGGCTCTAATTCCAAAACGCAAACGCAAACGCAAGAGAGTTTTTGTAGGCAAACAGATACATCGTGCGAGAAGGGCAACGAGAAGAGAGGAACTTACTTGTGGCTCCGACGAAGGCAAGCAAGAAATAGAAACCAAAAAGTGTCCATTTAGGCGCGGATTTGGATTTGGTGATGAAGTAGAGGAACCCGATGTATGGGAACAGAGATACCGCGAAGAGCTGAGATGCAATGCTTTGCGAATCGACGGTCGGAGCCCACGGGTCCACCGGAAGCAGACCTCCTGCGCCGCACACAATCTCTCCTCCTCTGACGTACTCCGTCGTCTCTCTAAAGAAGAAGCTTCTCTTTATGACGATGGGGTTAGATCCCAGAGATCGACAGAGTTTCTGAGAGTTCCTTTGTGAGATCGGACACAGGCCCATAAACCTAACGGCGGAGATTGTCGCCGGAGGATTGTAATGAACCGGAATCATCTCTCTCTCTCTCCGGAGTTACAACCTCGGGGAAAATGGTGGAGGATGTTGGTCGTGGGAAAGACCAGAAAAGATAGAGTTGAGAACGTCTTGCCGTTTTAGGATTTAGAAAGTCAAATGCATGTCGTTTTACTGTTACCAAAACGCTCATGTTGTTGTAGGAAAAACAGATTGAATTTGAAACGCGTAAACGTCTCTACGCGCCACGTTTCTATTTTTCTGAAAAAAGGCCAAATCAGTGGGCTATATAGTGCAGAGATTTTGAGGCAGTGAGACTCACGCGCCACATGTGCGCGTATGAATTATAAGAGTTCGAATTGCGTGGCCCACTTGGGTTTCGTGTTCACGAAGTGATAAAGCCCATTTAACTACAGTAGCTGATAGTTATTGGGCCCATCATTATAGTAATCTTCCACATAAGCATTCTGTTTTTCTTTTCAAAACAAATAAAAAAAGAAGTCATTAAAATTTTATTAGCACCCATAGGCCATAACCGCAAGCAACAGGCTAAACTATTTTAAGGACTCTGGAGTCGTACCATATCATATTACAGGAGGCATATGTAATTACATAATATTTTATATTAATAATAATGATAATCAAGCACATGAAATACCAACTACGCGAGCCGCCGTGAATCTCTCCGAGGCCGTTTTCCGGACAAGCGAAGAAATCTCCGGCGGACATACATCTGTCTCCGCAGACTCCGGAATCGTCGTCAGAGACCCCGACTTGTCGTAAACGACGTAGTATCGATCCACATCGGCTCCGTGAATCGCCTTCAACGCCGGCGAGGAAGGAGCTGATGATGACGAGGTCGACGACCACGACGAGCTGTGGTTGTGATGTTTCAGCCTGAATACGGACTTGAGGAGCTTCTGGAGAGACCGTGAGATCTTGTTCGAGGGTTTTATCTTGCCGGAGGAGGAGGAGGAGGATTTCTGCGGCGGAGGAGGACGAGGAGCCGCCTCCGCCAACTCCGCCGTGACGGAGGGCGGAAGACGGCGGTTGGGGAGGTGGGGCATGGACATGGACCTAGCGGAGGCGGCGGAGATGGCCGAGTCGAGTTGGCGCTTGAACGAGTTGAGCTCGAACGAGTCGTAGAGTGTGCTTCCGCAGTCCCAGACATGTGATTTCGTCGTCTTGCTCAGATGCTTATGATCATCCTCTTGCCTTTTCTCTTCTGGGTTTTGTCCGAAACTCTCCTCCTGAGGATCTTCTGTTTTGGATTTTTCTGGGATCTGTCCCAAATTATCATTCTGATCTTCCTTTTCTGTCATTTCCGGGTTTTTTGCTCTGAATTTCTTGTCTGAAAAATCGCGAATTCAGAGTGAATAATTTCGGAGAAAATCACGAAATAGGCGCAAGGTCAATCAAGACACATTAATACGGAAATTTATAAAAAGCAAATAATCCAATATTAATTTAGTCAAATATGTTATCATATTGAGAAATACAAAATATATAAATAGATAAGCTGTGTGCCCATTATGTTTGATTTTTTTTATTAAAAAAAGATAAAACAAATCACCAAAAAAAAAAAAGCCCATTGGAATTACCCAGAAAAATAGCATCCATCCTAATTAAAGATTGTGATATAACTTTAGATTTATACATATGCGACATGAAAATGAAATAAACAAGTCAAACTTACCATCCGTCGTCATCTTCATCGCCGTTTTACCGTTCTTAGAATCGAGACGCGTTTCTTCTGGTGTCCGTGTTGAAGGCTCCATCTCCAGATCATGTTCTTGTCGTATATTAACCTCTTCAACAAGTTCTTGTCCGAGATCGTGACCATTCACCTGCTCTCTCGTCTTCTTCTTTTCATCGACTTGATCCGCCTTTGTTGTTATTGTCGTCGTCGTCATTCCTGTGCTTTTGATTTCGACCTCCATATATATATATGAACCTTAATCTTTTATCGCGTTTTCAGACCAAACACAAGAAAATCAACGATATATATATATACCCAGAAAATATTTGGCCGAAAACTGTGGAAATCTGTGAGCTTTTCTTGCGGTGGTAGTTGCATACACATGTATCATATATTCGTTTATATGTGTGTGTATAGAGAGAGAGAGAGAGAGAGAGAGAGAGAGAGAGGGTTTGGGTGTTTGGTGAAGAGTGGAACGCGTAGCGAAGAAATTTCCAGGTATGAAGACGGTAAAGTGGTGAACTTCACGATCTGTGCAAACGAAGATAACGCATTTAATAAGAAGATCTCTCTCGCATTTAATTCTCACCTTTCTTTCTTCAACTTGTTTTTTTTTTAAAAAAAAAATTATATATGTTTATTTACGATACCCTGAAAGCCCAAAGTCTTTGGATATGTTCAAGATCCAACGTTACATGCATCTTCTTTTGTAATAACTAAATATAAACTTATTAGACCATGCAATTGTATGTGATGCGAACTTCATGGTCTTTTGACTCTTTTTCATGTGGGGATATTGCAATTTAATATAATATAATACAATACGTTGTCTCCTTCACTTTATTTCTTCCTATTTATTCACAACTTCGTTTTTTATCAATATTTTTTTTTATGTACTATATATAAACATATATATATTGACGTTCTTTGTCGTATCCTACAATGAAATCACGAAATAAATACCCAGAATTATATTATTATACCTATTGTTTCATTTAATATAGTTTCGTATTATTATGTCCTATCGTTTTTTATTATATATATATATATATATATGTGCAAACTATATATATAGATATTCAAAAATTTTATAGAGCATATAAAGCTCTCGCGTCCGCCAAAGAAACAAATATTTCGTCGAACTTCGACCAGCATAGAATGCACCAAATATCATAATAGTACTGTATTATTAGGTGCGTTTTGGTGTTATATAAATGCCCATATGTGATAGGTTCATTAGTTAGGTCTTTGTTGACTATTCGTAGTCGTGCCCATTACGTAAATCTTAGCCAAATATTTTAATTTCGGTTATTAATTTTGTTTTCCAATTAATATATATATATATATATATATATATATAATCCCTTTTTTGTCGTTTTATTTGAAAATTCGTTCCATCTTACCGATTTGACTTATGAATGTATATATACATTGTGTCATTGTATATAATATAAGGTTTCAAGACGCTTGAATAATGTATAATATATATATATATAGGAATACTAGAAATATTAACTGTAAAAATGGCCCAACACGAACACGTTCCCTAATTTGAGCAGAAGGGGTCTGATGTTTCTAAAGATAAAAGGCAAAGGTCGCCACATTTTTGGAGGGTTTTGATTCATTCATTAATTAGAATATCAGCATGTAGGACAGAAAATGAGTTCATTTATAATATGTATGTTTCCAACGATTTGGATTCATCAACGTTCCTTGTAATTAATTGTTGTAGAGAACAAAGCCTTTGACCGTGGACAAAAGAAGTACCGTGCCTAATAATTTTATTCATATTATTGCATTAAAATGCGATTCTACAACACGATTATATATCATATATATATTCATATTTTAAATATTACCATCATGGAAATATTTTTAATATCGTTCTCTATATATCAGTCTCATCGTCTAGAAAATAGTTTGATACCGAATGATTCGGTGTTATCTGAACAACCTCTATTAGTTGGCTTTGACAAATTTAATTAGCCACGTGCTCATGTCTTATATAATAATATTAATATTTCACATTATGAGTTCATGGAGATATGTTTTACCAAAAAGATGTTCATGCAAACAATGTTCAACTTAATATAAAAAGGTTGATTTTGACGAACCAAAAAGAACTGCTGATTTTGTTTTTTTTGCTCAATTTTCAAAGTTATCTTTACAAATGTATCACCATTAATATGTTATCATGTTTCGATACGTACACTTATTTCTACATGTTTACTCGGACGTCGTTCAAATTTCTGTTTGCTCGAAGCGATTCATATATAATTTGTAATTAAAAAAAAAAGACTCGTATATATATATATATGTACAGTAGGAAAATTATGTATACGTCATTCACATTTACATGTATCATCACATCCATATTTCATCTAAACTCGTCGAGGCCCAGAAAGAGCCGAAGCAAGTTTGCTTCGGTCCAAAATCACACGTTATCCGACCGCGTAGACAGAGAGATTTTTGAAAAAACACAAACACAACCAATACCGAACGAACACGTGTCATAAACCCAGAAAAGCAAAGTTCTAATCGACAATTTCACTGCTAAAGAGCTTGAACTTGTTGGCATCAAGAACAAGTTTCCTAACAGAAGAGAAGGCACCCATGAGGCCAGCGCCAGTGAACACGACCATGATCGTCATATTGACCCAATACGTGACGGATCCTTTCGAGGGCTTATACGTCATGTTGTATAGAAGCATCGGCAGTATGAAATCGAGAGGTATGAATCCAAACGCTCCCACTACCGCGTTTATATCGCCGAAAAACGGAAGCATGGCCGCCATGAAACCGCAGAACGCCATGTAGATTGTTCTGAGGATCAGACGAGGTACTAGGTTTCTTCTCGAGAATATCCCTTTTGTCGTGTCCGCCGATTTCTTCTCCATGATCTCGTACGCCACTTGAGAGTACACCTGCCAAAAAGAAAAACAAAGGGATTAAACAGATGTTCACCAATGATATGCAATGGAGGGAGTTTGATGAAAACTACGAGGCCGATGGCGAAGAGCTGGAGGAGGACGAAGATGACAGCGAGACCGACAACCATAGTGGGGACGAGGGTGGGCCCGGTGTCGGGCATAAGGTTGTTGAGAATGTTAGAACTCGAACTGCTTCCGAACACCCAATACCCAGAAACGGCAGCCGAGTAGAAGGTGAAGAATATGACAGTGTAACACAAGAAGAGGCCTTTCACCATCTTCCCTGTTGCTGGTGGAGCCAGAGTTGCCTGCATTTTACCAATGGTGGATCCGTTCGATAGACAGCCGATCACTCTTGAAGTCAAGTTTTGGCTATAAATGCAATCCGATATATATAGTACCAAATGATATACCTGGATCTCGGGTAGAATTCCGTTACCGAAAATGGCAGCTATAATCGAAATGGAGGTGAATGCGCTGAAAACCCTGGCCGAATCAGAAGGTTCAAGGGAATAGTCCCTCTTGGGAGCATTTTTAGACAAACCTTCAGAACCAAACAGACAAGAATCTCCTTTAGAAAGTTCCAAGAACCCAAACAACACGCTACAAAGAAATTCATCAAGCTCTATCAAATGCACATTCAAGAATATTGGATAGCATATCATGTATAAGCGTACCGACGTGGATACAAGAGCCGACGACGAGGAAGGAGTAGCCTAAGCTGAGAAGGAGAGAGACGAAGTTGATGTGTCTGAGGGAGTGAAAAGTGGGGAACTGTGAGAGGAGCATCATCACTACCGTCACCATTGCTATGAACTCATACAGCTTCAACGCTCCTTTTGGAAATAGATTCGAATACATTATCTGCATTGTCCACACACCACAAAACATTTTACATACATAATTTTGTTTATATATATGTATGTATATGTGCAGATTAATGATGATGACGATGATGATGGTATATGTCACCTCAAGGCATTGTCCTGCGAGCAAAATCGCCCCAATCCCAATCCCGGTGTTGATAGCTGTTTGAATGAAGATTACTACATAAAACATCCATCCAGATCCTGCACCACCCAATTTATTATTCTTCACTAAACATTACAACATTTAAAAAAAATGCAATATAAAACATAATTAACATGTATTATATTACGAGATATATATATATATATATTACCCGCCAAAAAAGGAAGAGGGACACTAATAAAATAATCCATAAAATCTAAGCTGACTTTGTGGAAAGAAAATAGAAAAAAAAAAAGAAGCTAAGCTGACGTATGAGAACCGGTTAGAAATGGGATCAAGCAGAGTAATACGGAACCAAACCGAATAATTTTAGTCTAAACCGAAACCAACCCGATGATATGCGTCATGTTAACTGAATTAACTGACCCCCACCCAAACCAAATCAGTTGGAGAGAATATGTAAAATCTGAATTGAATCAGAGATCCAGATTTTGCATTAATATCCGCTCCATCTAAACCAAGATTGGAGTTCCAACACGGAAGAAAATCTAAACCGGATCCGAATTCGGTAAGCATCGGTTCAAACCGGGTTAAGGCCCACCAGAACCGAGCCGTAACGAGCTCACACCTACCCATCTGACTATGACATTAACCCACAATCGCCACGTGTCCCTAACGTACCATAAAACAATAAAAAAGTCAAAGCTTCAACATTGAAACTCGATCCAAGCTTCTCGCTTCACTAAAAAAAAAAGATGAAAAAAAAACTCCAACAACCCAGAAAATAATGTTTCCACGTTTCAGATAAAATCAGCCTCGAATTTCGGAGAATTCAGAATTCGTTCATGTGCTTGTTTTGTTGGAGATTCTCACCCAAAACATCGGCGGCGAGTTCCCGGAATCGGATGTGACGGCGGCCGGACTTCTCGCAGTGATCGAGAACCTTCGACATGAGGTAATAAGCGTAGAAAGTGACGATCCCCATCGTCGTCAGGCAGACGAACCCTAACCACCATCCCAATCCCTTGAACGCGTACGGCAATGTCAATATCGTCGGTCCCACGATCGCCGTCGTCAGATGGAATCCCGCGTGCCACCACTCCCCTGAATTTCGATTTCTCCGGCGAAAACAACACAATCAATCAGACAAATCCGACTCCAAATCTCAATAAAAAAAATTGACGCTGCTGTGGACGGAGATGATACGTGTCGATCGAGGCTTCAGCCGAGAATATTTGAAATCGAGTTCATATTTCAAACGGAAAAAAAGGGGTTTGTGTACCTTTGGACTCGAGGACGAAGGCGGCTCCGGCGTCGGAATCGAGACGGGTATCGGGGAACGGTTCGGGTCGGGGAGGCTCCGCCATTGATTTCGGGTCGAATGGAGGATTATTAGGCGAAGGTTAAGGCCTTTAAGGGTGTATGGGAAAAAGAGCACCGAGGAGGCGCACGTTAGAAGTTGGCAGTATATTTTCTGCTCATGATAGCTATCTTCCCTTTTGATTTGGGTCTTTTGAAATTTGCAGTGCTCATCATTTCTTTGTTTAATTTTTTGTTTGTTTTGCTTAATTATTGGTCAGTATCTTCACTTGGTGGGAACATGATAAAAAGCTTTTACATTCATGAAGAGGTTTCGGCCCATAGGTCTATCCAATTACACAGACTCCGTCCGGAAAATGTTATTCATATATATGTGTCTATATATATACCATACATACACATTTGCCTCAGAATTAAATTTGGCTTGTTGTACAGCAAAAAGGAAAGAGAATTTTCCTATAATATGAGAGGTGAAGGAAAAGGAAAATAATAGTTGTTACCTTTCTTTACCTCTTCCGAATATACAAATCTTGTAACGAGTCCCTTCGGTTTTAGTACAACCAGATGTTGGGTTTAGGGACTTCTCCTCTGTCGCAAGCCAGATTCGTTGTTTCTTTATACAAATCTTAGGCTGTCTTACCATTTTCAAGTTAAAAAAAAAAAAAACACACCAGAAGAATCATCATCCTATCGGACACATGGCCATTCCTTTTCTTAATAAAAAAACAATAACATCGATATTCTACACTGGCAACAGACGTTCTTTACAAACAATTTTTTTTTTTTAAAAAAAACAAACAGGAAATTCATCTCATCTCCCTTGAGGAAAAAACAACATACACGGAATAATACCCAAACCCAAACCCAAAATATTCTTTTAAAATAATAGAGAAACAAAAACAATTTTGAATATAAAAAATATGAAAGACAGTGACCTAGCAACTCAAACGACGACCCCACCGGACAATACACAAGAACAAAAAGGAACATCATATATATGTGTATAAAGAGATTGATGGAAGGAAACATACAACAACTGACGAGGAGGGAGAAGCAGAAGAAATCAACGATGTGGAATCTGTCTCCTGGCCACAACGGTCTCCCTCAGAGAATCAAACCTGTTCCTGTGGTAGTCAATCCAGAGACAGAGCTGCCTAATGGCCTCCCTCTTCTCCTCCCCTAAACCCGACATCTCCACCTCTTGTCCCTTCATCCTCTCCTTCATCCTCTCCTTCTCCTTCTCCCCCTCCCTCACTCTCTCTTGCAACCCCTTCACCCTCTCCCTCATCTCCCTCCCTTCTTCCTCCCCCCTCTCCTTCTCTCCCTTCGCTTCCGTCATCCAATTCGTTGCCTTCCACATTGTCCTCGACGCTTCCACCACCGTTTTCTCGTACTCTCCATACTCTTCAACGAGTCTTTCCACCACGGACTGAATCCCTTCCATCCCCGCATTCGCTTTCTCCGAGATTTCTCTTATCATTCCTCTGTACGCTTCGTGTGCTGCCTCGATTTTCTCTTCCATCATTCTCAGCTCTTCCGCGTGCTTTGCTTCGGCCTTTCTGAAAGCCTCCTCTTTCTCTGACAGCACCTGTTCTGTCACTCTCAGTTTCTGGTTCGAGAGGCGGAGTTTAACCTCTATGTTACTGATCTTCTCCATCAGAGTCTCGATCTCATCCGCTTTCACCTCTATCTCGTTCCTCAGGCCGTCCATTGTCTCCTCAAGATCGGCGATCGCGTAATCTTTGATCGAAATTTCATTACCCTTCTCTTCTATTTTTCTTTCCAAATCTTTGATCTTCGTCTTGTACTCCTCTAGCGTTTCTTGAGCTTGTTTGTATTCCTCGTTCAGCTTGTTGATTGTTGCCTCCTGTTCTTTTAACAGACTTTCGTTTTGTTTGTATTCCCCGCTCAGTTTATTGTAAGCTGCTTCATGTTCCAACGAAGAACTCTGATGGATGTTGAGCTGATTTAGCAATGCGGATTTCTCCTGTTTCTCTCTCTCGAGCTCTGCTTCAGTTTCGTTCTTCTGTGCCTGTAGAGAATCCAGTTCCCGTCTCAGATCATTGATTTGTTCTGTTAAGGCCGTTGTCCGAGCAGATGCTTCATTCTCGCCCCTTAAATGAATTTCCCGATGATCAGACAGTTCAACTTCTCTCTCTGCAAGTAACTTCTCGAGTTCGTTAAGCTTTTCTCTGATCTGATTGTTCTCATCAGTTTTATTTCTTAGGCTTTCTTCGTGTTCGCTTCTCTGTCTCTGTAGACTTTCCAGATCAACTTCTAAACCCTTGACCCTCTCGGATAAGCTGTTCCTTTCTTCCAGAATCTTTTCATGATCTGCGGTTTTATTAGCGATCTCCTCTTTCAGATTTGTAATCTGAGTCAAATATTCAGATATTTCCTCGGACTTTTTCTCAAGTTCGCTCCCGAGTGCTGCTTTCTGGCTGTGAAGGGACTCTACTTGCTGTTGCAGACCATTAATCTCGTCCATTAAGCCTTCAATCCGCACCGATGCTTCATCGCCACTGCTCACCATTTGTTTTTCCAATTCTTCCTTCTGAGCCGATCGTGAATTCAGTTCTGCCCGTAAGCCATTGATCTCAGCTGTCAAACCCTCGATCTTTGATGATGATTTGTTCTTGCTGTCCTCGAGTTTATCGGTAAGAGCAGAGAGTTCATTTCCTCTCTCGTTAATTGCAAGTTCAAGTTCTGAGATTTGGGAAAGCAACCCTTGATTCTGCTTGTCCAGTAACTCTGCTTCAGAGGCCTTGCTTCCAACCTGTGTCTCCAGATCTCTGTTATGGGTGCGGATTGACTCCAGCTCCATCTCCAGGCTTGTCACCTGTGCTTCTAGTTCTTTTAGTTGTCCCAACAATTCACCTTCTTTCTCTTCCAAATGCAAAACTTCGTTCTCTTTTTCATCGAGTTTCTCTCTCAATTCTCTTGATTCTGTCTCGAGTTTTTGTATAGTGTTCTGTGTCTGCTGGAGCTCATCTGAAGTTTCTGAGATTTTCGAGGATAGGGACTTGTTTTCTTCCTCTACGGTTTTCAGACTCTGTCTCAAATCCAAAGCCCGATGTTCTGACGTTTCCAACTGTGCTTCTAACTCTTTAACCCGGTCTGATGATTCTCTCTGATGGGCCTCGTGGATCTCCCTCAAACCCGAAAGTTCCATCTCTTTCACGCTGTGGCTCTCTTTCAACTGTCCTGACTCAGCCATGAGTTCTTGTATTGTGTTCTGTGCCTGTTCGATATCGTTTGAGATTTCCTCAAGTTTCAGAGACAGTGATTTTTTCTCTTCTTCTGTGCAGTTCAGGCTCTGACTCAAATCTATAACCCGTTGCTCGGAAGATCCGACTTGTGCTTCTAATTCTTTCATCCGAGCCGATGAATCTCTCTGATGTACCTCGTGTGTCTCCATCAAACTTGATAGCTTGTTTTCTTTTTCCCTGTGTTTGTCTTCCAACTCTCCCAATTCAGCCATGAGTCCTTGTGTGGTGATCTGTGCCTGCTGGATCTCACCAGAAATTTCTGAAACTTTCAAGGACAGAGATTTGTTTTCTTCCTTTGTGCTATTCAGATTGTGGGTCAGATCCGAGACTCGCTGTCCTGAAGATTCTAGTTGCTGCCTCAAATTAGCAGCTTCCTCTTTGAGCTGATCAGTCATGGTCTTCCAATCTTCTGCAACTTTCCCAGCTTCCTGAATTCTTTTGATTCCGGTGTCTCTCTCTATTTCCAATTCATTTCTCTCTCTTTTCACATCTTCCAGTTTTCGGTTTAGATCGGCTTCTGTCTTGCCTGCAAACTCCAGTTTCTGATGTAGTTCTCCCAATTCAGCCATGAGTCCTTGTGTGGTGATCTGTGCCTGCTGGATCTCACCAGAAATTTCTGAAACTTTCAAGGACAGAGATTTGTTTTCTTCCTTTGTGCTATTCAGATTGTGGGTCAGATCCGAAACTCGCTGTTCCGAAGATTCTAGTTGCTGCCTCAAATTAGCAGCTTCCTCTTTGAGCTGATCAGTCATGGTCTTCCAATCTTCTGCAACTTTCCCAGCTTCCTGAATTCTTTTGATTCCGGTGTCTCTCTCCATTTCCAATTCATTTCTCTCTCTTTTCACATCTTCCAGTTTTCGGTTTAGATCGGCTTCTGTCTTGCCTGCAAACTCCAGTTTCTGATGTAGTTCTCTGTTCTCGCTCAAAAGCATTGTTTTTTCAGCATCTAGCTTCACAGTTTCAAGCTTCAAATTTCCTGTGATTTCTTCTGATTCTTTCAACTTACTCAAAGCTATTCGGTACTCCGAATCTATAACTTCTTTTTCTTCAACTGCTGAGGTCAACTTCCTTTTCAGATCAGCAATTTCAAGATTTGCAGCTTCAATTTCTTGCTTCAAGCTATCTGTCCCTAAGTCATTTCCAACCTGCCCATTTCTCTTGCTCTTCCTCTTTGAAGAATCATCAGAATCTGAGTCAGAGCTAGAAGAAGAAGAGCTGTCATTCTCCCGTTTTCCGTGAACTTTTTTCCTAATCTCCCCAGTTAGATTATCATATTGGTTATAGAGCGACTCGTAGTCATTGTAGAATTCCTTCACTAACTCTGCAACTGCTTCTCTTTTAGAGCCATTTTCCTCCAGGTCTCCATTCTCAACCAGTGTCAAAATCGTTTTCACCTTTTCATCTATTTCTGCAATGTTGAGCGTAGTACTTTTGTATATTAAACACCAATCAAAATACTCAAGTGAACCAAGAGCATAAAATCTATAGAATCCAACAATTACCAGTTTTCGCCCCTTTGAGCATTTCACCGTTATCAGGATCGACATGATGCCCAAAGAAAGACTTCAAGTTCTCTCTAAAACGATGCTTTCTCATGTCTTCTTCGGGTTTTCAAAAGCTTCTCCGAGCAAATGGTATGGATGGAAGCAGTCACAATTCAAGATCATGAAATCGAAAAATCATCTCCGGCATCTCCTTGAAGTACAAATCTGTATTTTGCACAATTCACAAGAAAGCGAGAATGGATATAAGCAACAACCGCTAGAGCAAAACTACTTTGTTGAAATTTAACGTCAAATATTTTAGTAGAAGAAAAGGAGCCATGGACCATCGTGACACATTCATATACATATAAAAAAAAATACAAAAAGGCATGTTCAAGGATAGAACAGACGCGGAACTAGTGAATATAATATAACAAAAGAAACAAATCCTACACTTGAAGGCTGACAAGGTAAACAACTCATGGAATTAAAATTAAAATAACCTCGAGTATTATTCTATGACATGGTGGGTCCCAGTTAGGACATAAATACATTGGCCGGTAAAAGAAGAAACGAATCCACGCAGGTAAGTCTGACACGATAGATTAGATTAAATATTTTCTACTAACTAATTTATTTTTTTACCTATTACATAGTTACAAAGGATCACAAAATAAATGCAATTGACAGAGCGGATTAACCGTTAATTACGAAAAACGGCATGATACTGAATGTAGAACAAATCTCACGTGGAGCCACCTCAGCAACTTTGGAAATGAACAAGAAAGCACATAACCTTTGGAACGATAAAAGACAGCTATCATGCCTCAGAAAGGTGAGTTGTTTCTTTTTGTTCTTATCTTTGCGTTAACTATAGATTGATGCAAATCACACTCGATTCCAAATCTGATTGATTAGCATATCAGGAAAATCCTAATGCAATGAAATGTGCAATTCGGATCTCAAACTACTAATTGCAGAGTGGATTTTCCAGTTGTTGGAGAATAGGGATGATGGTCGCTGATGGTCGAACCAAACAAGAAAATAAAACACAAACAAACAAGACGAGATTCAATCACAGAACACAACTGGGAAATCAGATCATCTTGAAGAAAAGGAATGGCGAATGGTCGAACAGAGCAACAGGTGGGAATCCAGTAGAAAAGAAAACCAAAATCTCCCGATGCAAGAAATTAACAACGGATATCAAATCCATCGAACCCGAATCAACAATCACGTCTCAATTCGTGACAGAGAACGCCAAAAAAGAAGACGAAATCCCAAGGAAAACGAGCAACAAAATAACTCAGAAGATCTCTCCTACGACTACACCAAATTAACAAAAACTCAGTCGCCAAAACCTCAAAGATGATCATCAAACACGAAATGAAAACCGAAGATAAAGCTTATCGCCCTAGACTTAGCCTATAAGCGGTGCTATACAGAACCAACAGGAAGCCAAATACATCGGAGAACCCGATTAACGAAGGACCAAAATCGAAATGATTAATAGCAGGTTTAGATGGATAACACCTCATAATACATGAGAATTTCGGAAGAAATAGAAGGAGAACAGGATCGGTAAGAGAATCAAGTACGCATAACTTCAAACCGAAGTAGAACATCAAACATAAACCCCAAAGACTTCCTCTATACAATGACTTGATGAGTGAGAAATCAAACAAGGAACAACGCACGAGCTACATCGATCGAACCATCAAGCCACAAGAACTTCAAATCGAATAAGAAATCAAGCGGAGAAATCAAAGCCAGGAACCGATGCCGAATTAGCTCACGATCGGAGAAGTTACCTGAAAATCGAAGCCCCAGAAACTCGAAACGGCAGCAAAAAACAGAAGAAACGAAGATCGAATCTCTCTTGGACAGATGATAAGAGACCGAAATCTTCGATTGAATAGGAGAGAGACGAATTCAAATGGGAGAAAGATAGAGAAGAAGAAAAAAGTGATGTTGGTTTGGACTCATGCGAGAGCAACTGTGACTCAAAATTTTTCTCTCGCAACAATTTTCAATTTTCAGGAGAGACGGGGAATCTTTGGGGCATCGTCTTCCACAAATAAACCTCTTATTTCCAGATAATTACGTTTCTGCCACTGACGCTATGCGGAGTTGGCGATCTTCAAATTCTCGTCGAGGCGGTCAAAGTATCCGACGCCACCGGTTTATATCGTGATATTTTGGTTTAAATGTTCGCGAAAATATCGTGTCATGTGGAAATCAATGGGTCATGATTCAGTGCCCCTCACAAGCCACGAGGACGCTTTTCCCGCCCCTCTCGTTTGATATATATATATATATATATATCCGAATTTTAAAATTACAAAAAAGAATCAGGAAATGAAAAAAAATAGCTAAAATAGAACTCTTCCTAAGATTCACATATATACAAACATATTGTTTTTATTGTTGCCTTATATGAACGCATTCAACCATTAATTTCGTGAACCATTAAGTATAGTTATTCCTAATATTCACATATATACAAACACATTGTTTTTATTGTTGCCTTGAATGAGCGCATTTAACCATTAATTTCGTGCCAAAAAAGAACCATTAGTTTCGTCGTTGCGATGGGTATCATTATAACTCAATGGAAAACTATAAATAACATCATTTTCTGAATATATTTATTATATAAATAACCGAAAATAGAATAAATTTTAATTACACAGTGAGTACTGCCTTTAATTATATATAACTTATCACACTAACAAAGTCAACAAACCAAAGAGAGAAAATATAAAGAAAATGGTATTAAGAAATCTATTATATTTGACTTTTAAATCCATTTTCTGTCATATCAATGCTTTTTTAATTTATTTATTATTCGTTTTCAACCGAGTTAAAATCCAATTTGGAAAGATTAAGGAGTTCGAGTATCAAATTGGAGACGGAGTTTAATTTCAATCATATAGTTTATTCTCAATTTCGACATTAGAGATTAGTATTATAGTATATAACTCAATATAGAATACCCAGTTATAAAAAAAAATACAAAAAAAAATCTTATGAAAAAAATTATGATGTTTTTTTATAAAAAAAATGGATGCCCCTACAAAAGAAACTGGTAAAATCACATTGAGAAAGCACATCCACACAAAGATAAGCGTGCACGACCTTAGGTTGTAACATTAAACGGACGAAGACAAAAGCATAAGAACGTGATAGAGATTTGATTTGAAGTGCTGCAACTACTCTCACCAACTTGTCTTAAAATTGTATTTTCAAAAGTACTTCAAATTCAAAACATAAATATACACGAAATTCCAAATATAAACAAAATTAAAAAGGGTTACACTTTACAACAACATACAATGCACTGCACATGTCATCAAATTAACTTAACCCCAGATCTCGCTTCAATTTTTACACCTTTTTTTTTTTTTTTTGCAAGATGGGTTTAAAGAACTAAAAAGAAAAGAAGACATCAAAACAAGACTTTATATGTTAGGAGGAGGACCAGATAACTTGGTACACACGTAACAAGAAAAGGGATATATGTATACCTTTAGGGTTTAAGAGCAAACTTCAAGATTGATCTCTTGAGATCATCGTACCGACAACGTTGATAATCCACCAGAACACATAGCTGTCTTATCGCATCTCTCTTCTCTTCTCCTAAGCTCACCAATTCAACCTCTTTCCTCTTCACTTCGATCTCAAGCTCTTTGATTCTCGTGTCGAATTTGCTCAGAACCTTTGCTAAACCCAGTTTCTCTGTCCGTGTCACTTCACTTGCTTTGTTACAAATGCATATTGTCTTGGTTTTATCTTCATCTCCTTTCCATTCATACAATCCATCTTCATTTCTTTCCCAAATACCATCATACCTTACACACACACATGTATACAAATCTTCAATACCATCCATTTTTCTGTAAAAACCAACAACATTCATCATTTCCTAAACCCAAAATCAGTTTTCGGATTTCATACCCTACACCCATATCAAAGCATATAATTTTAAAAATGGAATGATAATAGACGAAATTGATTAGGATTTATAGCTATTGTACCTTATAAGCAGATTTTTCCATCAATCGCCCCAAAAAAATGACGCAAAAATCGCTCCAAAAGCTCAAAAATCTGTAACAAAGGAGGTGCCCTAAAGGGAACGATATAACAGGAAGCGAAGGGGAGAGATGACGGACGAGAGTTTCGGGGCAAAAGTACTTTTTCAAATAAAAAGTCCACGTGTGTTTAATTTCATTTTTGAGGGTATTTTTGACTTTTTCAAAACAGGGATATTTAAGTAATTTTGATAAAATAATGGTGTACAATTTGTTAAAATTTAACATATTGTTTTTATTGTTGCCTTATATGAACGCATTCAACCATTAATTTCGTGAACCATTAAGTATAGTTATTCCTAATATTCACATATATACAAACACATTGTTTTTATTGTTGCCTTGAATGAGCGCATTTAACCATTAATTTCGTGCCAAAAAAGAACCATTAGTTTCGTCGTTGCGATGGGTATCATTATAACTCAATGGAAAACTATAAATAACATCATTTTCTGAATATATTTATTATATAAATAACCGAAAATAGAATAAATTTTAATTACACAGTGAGTACTGCCTTTAATTATATATAACTTATCACACTAACAAAGTCAACAAACCAAAGAGAGAAAATATAAAGAAAATGGTATTAAGAAATCTATTATATTTGACTTTTAAATCCATTTTCTGTCATATCAATGCTTTTTTAATTTATTTATTATTCGTTTTCAACCGAGTTAAAATCCAATTTGGAAAGATTAAGGAGTTCGAGTATCAAATTGGAGACGGAGTTTAATTTCAATCATATAGTTTATTCTCAATTTCGACATTAGAGATTAGTATTATAGTATATAACTCAATATAGAATACCCAGTTATAAAAAAAAATACAAAAAAAAATCTTATGAAAAAAATTATGATGTTTCTTTATAAAAAAAATGGATGCCCCTACAAAAGAAACTGGAAAAATACCCATCCACACAAAGATAAGCGTGCACGACCTTAGGTTGTAACATTAAACGGACGAAGACAAAAGCATAAGAACGTGATAGAGATTTGATTTGAAGTGCTGCAACTACTCTCACCAACTTGTCTTAAAATTGTATTTTCAAAAGTACTTCAAATTCAAAACATAAATATACACGAAATTCCAAATATAAACAAAATTAAAAAGGGTTACACTTTACAACAACATACAATGCACTGCACATGTCATCAAATTAACTTAACCCCAGATCTCGCTTCAATTTTTACACCTTTTTTTTTTTTTTTTGCAAGATGGGTTTAAAGAACTAAAAAGAAAAGAAGACATCAAAACAAGACTTTATATGTTAGGAGGAGGACCAGATAACTTGGTACACACGTAACAAGAAAAGGGATATATGTATACCTTTAGGGTTTAAGAGCAAACTTCAAGATTGATCTCTTGAGATCATCGTACCGACAACGTTGATAATCCACCAGAACACATAGCTGTCTTATCGCATCTCTCTTCTCTTCTCCTAAGCTCACCAATTCAACCTCTTTCCTCTTCACTTCGATCTCAAGCTCTTTGATTCTCGTGTCGAATTTGCTCAGAACCTTTGCTAAACCCAGTTTCTCTGTCCCTTCCTCCGCAAGTTTTGTCTCTAGTTTTGATAGTTTCTCTTTCAACAATGATTCTTGAGCTTCTCTGCATTCTAGCTTCGCAGCTAGAGTTTCGACCTCGTGCTTCATCTGTTCTGTCTCACTGTTCTTCTCCCTTACCCAAGTTCTCGCTGCATCCATCTCTTTGGCAATTCTTGTGACTCGGGCCGTGTATTCTCCGGCTTCTTCTACTTTCTTGATTGCCACATCAGATCGAGTGAGTCCATGTTCGAACATTTCCTTGATTTTCTTGAACTGGGTTTCACAGAAAGCGAGGTTTCCTTTGCTTTCTCCATTTCCCATGTTTTCTCGGGTCTTGATAAACTCGTGCTTGCTTTCTAAGTGTATCTGTTCAGCCACGTGAATCCTCCTGTACAGTATTCGGATATGATCTTCCATTTTCATCCTGAAATCGTCTGCTAATTCTTCCATTTTCCTCTCGAGAACAATGGGGTTCAATTTTGGGTCCCGAATTGAACCAAAGGACCCTCGTTTTACTAGCTTTTGATCCTGCTCCGAGAGCTTATCAATGGTGTCCTTTTGTTCTTTGAGAAGTTTCTGCTGATCTTTGATCTTCGCAGATAGCCTGTGGTGAAGCAAATAAAGAAATTGTCAAGATTATGCAAAGATTGTGGAAGTGTATTTTAAAATTCTTCATAGTCAGGTATAGTCCATTTTCTATAATATTACTCTAAAGTTGCATTTCACTGAATAATCTTGACCTGTATTTAATCTATTGAGGTTCTTTTTTGCCGTGGAAAAATCAAAATTTTCTTTTACCTTCTAATTATATCATCTTGTTCCTTCACGGGTTTCTGCGGATCAGAAAGTTTCTTATCCAGTTTCATACTCTGAACTTCTATTTCTTCAATGTTCTTCTTCTGTTTCTCCATCTGTGATGAATCCAACTCTGCCATTTTTGTATGAAGCTTCTGATTCTCCTCCCTAAGTCGATCAAGCTCAGTAATCTTACTCTTCATCTGATCGCTAAACTCGTATTTCTCCTTCTGCAAACTATTGGTTTCGAGTTCGAGTTTCTCCACTTTTGTCAACAAAATTTTCTTTTCTTCTAGAATCTTCAGGTCAGCCTTAACCCGTTCCTCTGCTGCTTCCTCCAGATGCTTCAGTCTCATCTGAGTCCGTGCAACTTCTTCGGTTCTCTTCACCAGCTCTGATTCTAATTCTTTTCTCTGATTGCGTAATGACTCAAGTTCATGTTGTGAAATATTTACGTGATCCATCAAGTCCTTACAATGTTTTATCTCCTTGTTTTTCTTATCTTCGACGTCTCCTGCCAATTCCACGTTCTGGGTACGCAAAAAATCTGTCTCCTGTTGCAGATTACTCACCTGACTCTTCAAATCTTCGATTCTTGATGTTAGTCTGACCTCACTTATCCCAAACTTGTTCACAAGATTTGATATCTCATGTCCTTTCTCCTTCAAGACCAGTTCCAAACCCAGGATCCGACCTTGCAGCCCTTTGTTTTTCTCTCCCAAATGCTTAGCCTCACCCGCTCTCATCACAATCTGTTCTTCTAACTCTCTGTTCCGATCTTTCTGAGCTCTCAGCTCAGAATCTGCATCACCGAGCTGTCGTTCAAGCTCTTTCACACGTTCAGTTAGTTCCTGTTCTCTCTCTCCAGTCTTCCTCCTTAGATTCTCGTAAGTTAACTCTGCCTCCTTCAGCTTCCTAACCACTGCTGCATGTTCCGAGTTCAATGCTTCAAACCTCAGTTTTGACTCTGCACTTTCAGTCTTTTCCTTAGAGCTCAAATTCCCAGCAACAGCTTCATTCACATTACCAGGGAGGTTACTCTCAGTTTCCTCTGAAGAGTAATATTCCCAATCCGAACTGGAAGATGAAGCAGCAGTATGTATTTTTCCACGATTTCCTGAATACCCTTCTTGTAAGTCATCAAATATGGAATAGAGAGATTGGCACTGCTCGTGAAGATCGGTGATGAGGCCGAGAAGCTCTTTCTTGGCTTCCTTTGGGATCTTGTTCTTGGTCTGGATAAACTTGAGAGCTTTTGACACCTTCTTTTCTACTTCTGCAGGTATGACAATAAAACTACAAAATTTTACATAAAACAAAAACAAAAGTTTCAAAACTCTCTTCTTGAGTGGTTCCCATTCTATTACTTGAACAATCTCTGTACCTGCTTTCGCCTTCTCCATTTGCAAAACAAATCCTTCTGAACTTCCTGCTCACTCACAATGTAATCTCGAACACACCCGTAAAGGGTAACGATCCCGTCATGGTGCGAGCTGTCTGACTTTCCCCTGGAAGGAAAACAAGTTTTATGATTCTTTATCATAACAGAAGGAAGAGTCACTGTTTTAGGATGTGTATTGAGATGAAGGTCCTGCAATTGCCTAGAAAATGCATTTGCATGAAACCATGCTCTTCCGTCTATGATGTTCAACCTCATATCGTAAAGGCTTGGTATGATAAATCATGCAAATTCTTAATAAAGAAACCTTAAACAACCAAATTGAAATCGAGCTTTTTTACCAATACCTTTTTCCCCACAAACCTTGACGATGAGAGATTCAAAAAGACCGAAATAAAAATTCATCGAAACGCATCATGGCAACTTTGCATGACGAGTATATATATACTAACGTAAGATAGGGTCCCGCATGAAACGGTAAAAAGAATGGGTATCGAATGAAGAGATTTGATCAAATGATTTTGATATAACGGAAGAAACAAGAGGACCAAAGTAAAGAGCCCATCGTTTTCATACGCATATGATTCCACCAGGGATGGGAATGATTTTCTCGATCCGTCGATTTCGTTCTCAATAACAACTGGTTTCCACGTTCTACCAATTTATACCTCTAGAGAAATTTCAACCAAATCTTTCACCGCATTTTCTCGGCAGCCAAACAGGAGTAAAAAGAAAATGAGACCTAAAGTCGCACGATCAATCTCGGAGAGAAAATTTTCAAAATTACCGGCAGAATCTGGATCGCGAATATTCCTTCTCCGAAGGGCCGATTGAAAGCAACAAGATCTACCTGAATTCTGAATTGGAAAAATTAATTTTAGCCGAAAGGAACATGATTTGATTAGACAAAAAAACGAGAGGTGGGAATGAGAAGGGAAAAGAAAATGGAGGAGCAAGTTTTTTCTCTTTTATGGTTTCTTTTTGTCCTAAGCAGGGGGGGGAATGCAAAATTTGGCGCTACATTTACTGTAAATACCCTTCGATTTGAAATATATTTACAAGCAAAAACCACCACGACGAAATATTCGTTTTCTCGTTCTCCTAAAATCTCGGGGAAGTATCAAAAATGCGAAAAGAAACCGCGATATGTTGCGAAAGACGGGGCCAATAATCTATCCACGCTCCCAGCCATCGCCGTCCGAATATCAAGAAAATTTAGGGTATACAAACTTGTAATCAAAATGTTCGGTATTGTATACCCGGATTCGGACCGATGGGATGAGCATCCGTATGCAAAATATACTTGCATAAAAACAAGTTAGATTTTTTCAACAAAAATTTAAAATACATCCAAATGTAGTCTATAGACAATTCCAAAATATAAACCCAACATCAATAGATTCAATACAACTTCAACCGGTTTTAAACACTATATATTTATAGTATATAAAATTTCAAAATATTCATAAAAGGTGTATATATGCCTTTTTAAATGCATACACGATATCCACAGATTCCACTAATATAAACCAACTTCCCGAACTCAAAAACTACTCTAACCAAATTTGCATTAAAGATCGGATATCATACCCGCCACCCACCCCTTGCATCACATATTTCACAATAGCCAAAATGGTATTTTCGTAATAACGACTCCTCCTTGAGAGAGCGACAAAAATATTTGCTAAAAACACACAATTAGTGAAAACACGTACCAAATGATAAAAAATTACAAGATAAAATAGACAGTTGCAATTGGAAACCAAAAAGTCTAAAAATCATCCTCGGAAACCTTCTGTTTCTTCCATCTATAAGCAGCCTCCAGAATCTTGAGATTCGTCGTCTGAGATTCTTCGGGGAACAAGTAGTCGATGTATTCCTCGTACCTGCATATTCATAATATTCATCCACAAGAGATTAACCAAAGAGCTTTTTTTTAAAAAAAACGAATGTTCAAAAGATTCAAAGAAGAAGACATACTCAGTGGAACCGTCTTCTCTGGTAATGGGCTTCCTCTTCTTGAGCTTCTTGGGAAGCTTGGGTTGAACCACGCTCACGTCACCCATCTCACCGAAGCTGGACTCCATGTTCAACCAGTCCTCCAACAGTGTTGCTCTTTCTTCCTTCAGTTCAGGCGCCGAGTCCTTGAAATACATGTTCGCCCTCTCGAAAACCCCTGAGCCAAATATCGTCGTAAGACCAAATATTATACATAGATAACATCAGAATAACACCCAACCCATTTTTTCTTTGACAGATGAAAACATAACATGAATCTTCCAGACAAGACACTAGTTAATGTAAAGATTTCGGGTGGGTTAGCTTAAGTTACCTCTAGCACGTTGGATGCAATCCGATTTATGTTGGAGTTGTTCTTGGTCAGATACCATCGTGTCTTGATCAAAAGAAGAGGCTTCAAACTTCGCATAGCTGACCCATACCTTGTAATGCTTGGTACGGTCGAGGAGTCTCTCGTATAGAGCTCTTGTCCTCCCGGTTTCACCTTCTGATATCTCAAAATCGATATATGCCTGTCACAACACAACCCATTAGAATTCTTGATCATTCTGTTTGAAAAATCGCATTAACACTTACTCTGTCCACCAGGAAAAATAACAACACATTTTCATGCCAGACAATTAACAAATCACAAGGTCTCAACAAGACAAGAAAGAAAGACACATCCACAACAAATACGGAGAATCATATACGTGTGAGCACAGAAACTCATAAGACAGCAATAGCCATTCCTAGGTTCAAGCTACTGAAGAAATGAAGTGACGGATAAGGAGGGGAAATGTCCATATTCAACTTCTAAATTCTGGTGTTTAATGAATAACATTTGTACTGCAAACACGAGGACGTGGAAGAAGCACGTAGATACACGCACAAATCGCAAAAAGTGGAGTAGAGCAAAATCTACTAGAACGTGATAAAGCCAGAAGCGGAAACCTCTATATGCATCAGAATCTAAAATTTCCAGCACACAATATGTTAAGCAAACAAAGCAGATTAAAGCAAACTGGTCAAAGGAAAAATCCATTAATGAGGCACCTACAATAGTCTACAATTTCTAAAGCCAATGCATTGCTAACTACTGAGACACTTAAAAACAGAATACAAAGAACAAGAGGCGATGTCCATGTCCAATAAGCCTGATCAAATCATTACAAATATAAGAAATTCAAGAGTTGTGGACCAAAAGGCAAATACCTTCCATAGCAGCTCAGGCATGTCCAAAGCTGGCTGTGATATTGCAAGCTCAAAAATAGCCCTAGCCCGCTCAGTTTCAGCAAGAGATCTCTCTAACTCAGCGTATTTGCTCCATGCATAGCAATTCTCCGGGGACCACTCCAAATACCGCTCGTACAATCTTCTGCACCTATCTATGTTTCCCAGCTGGAGTTCGATCTCAATGTACTTTTTGAATATCTGTTCATTGAAAAAAAAAAGATCAGAGTAACCAAGTATGCTTAACATAATATAGCAGCAAACTGGCTCCAGTTTAAATGCTGGGCATACCTTATCTTTTGGGGCTTTTCCAATGGCATTGCCTAATATCTGCCGAGCACCCTTGAGATTCAATTGCCGGATCTCAAACTGAGCGGCAAGCAACCATATTTTGGCAAAGGAAAATTTCTGATGCGGTATAAGGTTCAGACACTCTCTGAAGACATGGGTAAGCCAATTCAGAAAAGAGTTGGTTTAAAGAATCTAAATAATCTGTAACAACAGAAGCTATTTGGTAAACCATAAACATAATGGAAATGTACGTAATTTCTTGTTCTGAACACACGGGCATACCTGTAAACATCTCGTGTTCGCTCGACATCTTCCGCTTCAATTTCCTCACATAACGCATAATTAATCCTACACCATTTCATGACAAATTGTAAACAGACCATATGCCAACACGAGATGTACAAGAAACCACAAACAGAGGGGGGTTTAACAAGAAACAGAATTAATTCTAAATGACGTAATGGCCCAACAGTTAAAAACCTTAACACAGAACTATATGTGACCAAGACAACCACTGCCAAACTACTAAAGCAAGCCTTGATCAACACCATAAACTCAGAACTTTTGAAGAAATCAATACCATGTTTAGGGTTATTGCCGAAATCTGTAAACAATACCAAAAGGGAGAACTCACCAGAGGTAAATGTATCTCTGCCAGTAACGTTTCTCCTGGGCAGGCGGAACATTTGCAATGGCCCTTTCATAGACTTCTCTGACTCGATCTCTGTTGGCCACGCTCTCCTCTAATCTAATATAGTCGAACCATGAATCATAATTCAAAGGGTTCTTCCTCACCTCATCCTCATATTGAAACCTCCTCTTCCCAACAATCGCGTCTTCGATCCCTTCCTTATCTCCGTACTGTTTCTCAAACGCCACAAACTTCCTATACAAATCCTCAGCCCTTCCTTTGGGAATATGATCAAGTGCAAACTTATATATGAACCTAGCCCGTTCTACTTCCTTGCACCGTTCCTCAAACTCGGCAAATGCCACGAAGAGCTGCTCAGCTTCTTCGTCATCTGCGAGCTTCTCGGTGGCGCGTTCGTACACATTCCTTGCACGCGCCACCTCGCCGTTCTTCATCTCGAACTTTGCATATCGAATGTACGCATTGACCTTGGGATGACATTTGACAAATCTCTCAAATATCGATCGAGCTCGATCCACCTCATTGTACCTGAGTTCAAATTTGATATATGAGTGCCAGCCTTGTAGGTCCGGCGCCCAATCCATCCAACGCTCAAAGATTTGCCGAGCTCCGGCGACATTCCCCAATATTTCCTCCATATGGATGTACTTGTACCAGAGCTGGTCCACGCGTGGGAGGAGCGTGACGGCGCGGTCCCATACATTCCGAGCACTGTTGACGAACTTGTTCTTCATCTCGAACTCGGCGTACTTGAGCCATAACGTGTGGTTCCTGTAATCGACTTCCAGAGCGCGTTCCCACACGCTCCGTGCACGCGCGTAATCCTTCTGCGACTCCTCCCACTGGGCGTACTTCACCCAGATTCCAATGTTCCACCGAGCGCGTCGGATCTGGTCCTCAAACTCTTTTCTACGGCGGAGGCGATAGTCGGCCAGCTCCGTCGTGTCTGTTATCTTCTGTTTTGGAGGCCGGATTTCAGCCTCTTGCCTCTCACGAGCTTCCCGGAGAATCTGCTCGGCGGTGATCTGCACCGGCGCCGGCGTCTTGTTCTTCACACGAGTCGGCCTCGGAAGCTTAACTTCCGTGTCCCTGCGGGTTAAATACCCAAGGGTTGGGTCCGAATCCTTCCCGGAAGCCATTTTTGACAGCGAGGACTCTTCGACGATAGGGTTTCTACCTTTCTGGATATCTGTTAAGGGAAATTCAGTACGAAGCTTACATCAAACAACTTAATTCGTCAATTTTCTACACTACAAAACATAAGAATTGGGATTTTCTAAGAAATTGGGGGTTTAGGGTTTCAGAACTTACATTTAGAATTACGATTTCGATCTTCGATTGAAGGAGAGACGAAGCTGATATTCGGAGATACGACAGAGCTCCACGAGGCCGACAGTCACCGTCGCGACGCCGAATGTCACCGCCGTGAGACGATAGTCGCGGCCGAAGAGTTTCAGTCGGGAGGGGGGGGGGGAGAGAGAGAAAGGAATCTTCGAGAGAGTAGAGGGACAAAAGGGTTTCTTAAATCGGTTGAACCGAAAACTTCCGGTTTGGCGAACAATGTTTCGTACGGTGGAGAGATTGGGCCCATGGGCTTTCATGTTTCGGCCTTCTTTTGTCAAATTTCCATTTTTCAAAATTTATTGTTTTTATTGACCGGATCGGGCCAAACCAAGTCCGAAGAATTACGAGAAGGGCTGGCCGGATCCAAAACATAAACGGGTCTAGAATTTTAGGCCTGAAATCCTGTCCGATGAATTTTTGTATGATTTCGAGTCCAGTTTTGTATCTGAATATTCGAAAAAAAAATTAAATATATACAAAATCGTAAAAACCTTATATATAAATAATAAAAAATCAAATCAACACTCATATGTCAATTTTCTAAATTATGGTTGTCTTCTAAAAATTTATATTAATATTAGCAAATATTAATTAAATAGTAAATATATATGAGTATTATATTTCCAGTGTTATGGTCATCTCTCCTCAAAGATCCATATTGTTATATCTACCGGCTTCAAATGCATGCATTAAATTATTTTTACTTGGCATATAATTTTTTTTTTGGTAACCGGGGAGTTCATCTGTCCTTTGGTCCAACATACATCTACGAAAAATTCTGCTGTCTTTTGGTCCAACCTATATCTCTCCACATGCGGGAGCAGCCGTTGTCAAAGGCTATAATTAGCCTCCCTCCCCAATTGCGAGGTTTGAACCCTAGACGTGAAGCCCCTTTGGGACATCACTCTAACCATTCTGCCTCAAACATTCGGGTAGAGCATACAAATTTACATGATACTGGTGAGGAATTTCTTCCAATCAAAAGCTCAGAAAGGATGATTCAAAAGGCGGAGAAAAATTCTTCTACTTATTTGGAATTTATAATAAAACTAGCCAATTGAGATGCTTGCAATTCTCTCTTCTCACCTGTAATCATACTGTTCAAATGTTTTACAAACAACAAGACGCATTTTTAAAAAATCCAAGTCGTCCCTGGTGGCAAACCAACGGCCGCCACGCGGCCAATGAAAAAACCGAGGCACTTGCTAAAAAAAACATTTCATCAATATAGCAAGGAATCATAACTAAATCTAAAACCATTGAAAGAAAAGAAACCGAGGAGAAGACAATTTTAGTTTAACACAGACATCAACGCAAAAGGCATCAGCTTTCATCTTAACAGTTTCAGACAGATAAGTGGTAAGTTCATGCCCGCAGACATTTGATAGAAAGACAGACCTTAAATTCAAATCCCATCTGTTTTCGTTGATGATGGTCTTTTTTTTTTTTGTAAGAAAAAGATAGATAGATGAAGAAGCCATCTCTCAGTAAGAACCGAGTGATACGAGGAGCTGAAGCAAAGGTTAGCCCATGGCATACTTCTGGGTCCAGCTTCTCCCGGTCGCCTCGTACTTGGCTCTATCGGTTTTGTACATGTGTGCTATCTCCGGCACCAATGGGTCATCCGGGTTTGGGTCCGTTAGCAGGGAACAGATTGATAGCAGGACCTGTCAAGTGATAGACCAGAGAGGAAATCAGATGTGTATTCATTCAAGTCTTGCTTGACATAAAGAATGCACAACCTTATCAGATTAATTCAGTGGTATGGACTCAAATATGATTTCCAAATGCAAAAGGGGTATGATATAAAGAAGATCTGAAGATGATGACCTTGGATATGGTGAGCGCAGGGCTCCACTGCTCTTTCAAGATGTCGAGGCAAATGCTTCCATTGCTGTTGATGTTTGGATGGAAGACCTTCGTCCTGAATGCAACCTGAAGCAAACGACGATTAAGAGTTGCTTTTGATATTGTGACGATGGTTTCCTTTGTTCTTCAATGGTAAATACAAATAGGTTAGTAGTACCTTTGGAGGTTTGAAAGGGTAGTCCGGAGGGAAATGGATAGTGACGAGAAACACTCCGCCTGCATATGGACTGTCAGTAGGACCCATAATGGTAGCTTGCCAGTGAAACATGTCTTCAGCAACGGGACCTAAAAAAACACTCAATTTATTCAAAGGAAACAACAGAAGTTAACCTAAATGAACTTATGTAATGCATAAAGGAGAACACAGGAGAAGACATAAAATGCTCTTCCACGTCAATGTTCTAAGGTATGCTCTTCCTCTAGAATATTCATGCATGAGCAGACTAAACATTTCATACGATAGCCTCTTGGAGACAGTGGAGAATGGAGAAAAAACCACGCAACATAGACGATGATGATGTGAACAGCAGAAACTATTACGCAAAATTTTCAAATGGCACAGATTACAAAGTCGAACCCATCCAGATGGAGGTGAACGTCAATACACAAGACATCAGAAACCAGCAGCAACCTACACAATAAATCTCACAAGCTCTCACTTAGAATTGGGGAACACGAAGACCATTTTTTTCTTGACCTCACATGCTGCTACGAGCAAACACTAGCACGGTGCATCCCGAGCCATGACTAAGGGTGCAGCAAAATCATAAAATCCATCAATCATGGCTACTTAGCTCAGCAAACCAAAATCAAATAGTACAAGGGCAAGCCAAAAACAAGCATCCGCAGCTGGAGGAGGGGAATCACCATCCAAAATCCAATAAAGATTAAAAAAACAACAACAACAACAGCAAATGTTTCTTTTTTTATCTTCGGGAAGAATTATTACGTAAACTAAGATTACACTGCCGAAACAGGTAAAATATCTCACCTATGAACAGATAATCGCGAAGCCACAGACAACAGAATATCATCTAGGAAAAACAGAGCCAAACACAATGGTACAAACATGAAAGCGAAGAACTTGTGCTAACCTGCGCTGCACGAGGTTGGAGGATCTTTCTGGAGATCCTTCAGCTCCTTCAAGATCCGTTTCGACGCCATTTCGCCCAAACAAACCCTGCAAAAAAAATCCAAGCAAACCCTAGATCGATTCAGCCAAAACGGCTTCGAATCGGAAAATCTTCACAAAACAGGACGAAGATCGAATAAATGGGGCGACAATCCACCGAATTTCCCAAAGAATTAGGGTTTACCTCAGAGAGATCCTCCGAACTCAGTCGCGATCCGGCTCCTGCAGCAGACGAGAAAGCTCCCTGCGAAGGAATGGGAAGTTTGGGATTTTATATGCTTGATAACTGCAAGGGAATTATTTGCACATACAATTTGATAATTATTAGTTTTTTCAAAAGGGAATCAATAATAACGTTTTAGGAAAAAAGATAAAATTCGAAAGGGATGGGCTGACCCATTATACTTGGATGGTTTTGATTTATTTGAATTAATATATTGTAAATATCTCTTATATAATTATTAATTCATTGATAGTTTGATACCCAACTGTATTTGTAAACACTATGATTAATTATACATGGCCCGACAATCGCAAAAATTGTTCGTAAAGAATAAATTCCTCTTCATCTTTGAGTTTAAAAAAATGGTGGAACTATATATAAAATGATAGGGAAATTTTAATGATAAAATATTTTTTTCACAGGTTCTTTTAGGATTATGTATTAATACTATTAAATTTTTATAAGTTACAAAATTTTCGATTTTATTTCACGTATTTTTCATAATAATGTTTTGCGATTTGCGCCGTGATATATCTAAAAAAAATGAACAACTTGAACTGAATTTTAAGAGAGACGGTACAAACTACAAAGAGAGAGTTCAAGACACTACAGGGCCAAATGGGATTTATTTAAACATTATAAATCGGACAATTATGAATTTTTTTTTCAAATCTTAAAAATATATGATTGATTGGAATGTAACAGAAAACAAATATATAAAGTTTATGTTAATTACAACAAAATCAGAGTGGCGCAGCGGAAGCGTGGTGGGCCCATAACCCACAGGTCCCTGGATCGAAACCAGGCTCTGATAAATAGAGTGGCTTCCGTTCATTTTTTTAAATTTTCCTTTTCAGCCCTCCGAATTTCGTAATTTCACAGAAAAAAATAGACTAAGAAAAACATTGATTGGTCACCGATTGTCCCTCAGATATAATTACAAAACTGTGGTCTGCAAATAGGACAATCTGTGAATCACCACATCGTCATCCTCATCATCACTGCGGGATCTCGAAGCAGAGTAGCAAGGGCGGTTTTTGTTTTGCCGATCTATCGTCTCCTTCGTAGTTGGTGGGTTGAATTTTTCCGGCAAAGATGAACGACGCGGATGTCTCCAAGCAGATCCAGCAGATGGTGAGGTTCATCCGCCAGGAAGCGGAAGAGAAATCCAACGAGATCTCCATCTCCGCCGAAGAAGTTCGTCACTCTTCTCTCTCTCTCTCTCTCTCTCTCTCTCTCTCTCTCTCTAT
This sequence comes from Tarenaya hassleriana, assembly GCF_000463585.1. Classification (NCBI taxonomy): domain Eukaryota; kingdom Viridiplantae; phylum Streptophyta; class Magnoliopsida; order Brassicales; family Cleomaceae; genus Tarenaya; species Tarenaya hassleriana. Next base: position 878,608 of record NW_010965019.1, read on the forward strand.
CTATCTGTTCATCTCGCAGTGATTTTTTTCCGAGTTTCACTGTGCGGCTGCGTTTTTTTTTTCCGGTTTGGTCGCTCCTTTTCTGAGGTATTTTTGTTTAGTCGCGCTGATCTCTGTCGGAGAAGTGAGATCGCAGTTCGTTTCCTTCGAATCTTAGTTTTTGTCGGAGAATTGATTGATTTTGCTGAACTTTACTGCGTTTAGTGTTGGTCAGAGTTCATATCGTAAGGGAAACTGCTTATCTAGAAGTTGGACTTGTTTGTTTACTTGATATGGATCGTGGTCTGATTGTTTTCTTCCAATATTAATTTTCCTCGAAGAATTATTTGATTTTGCATAATCTCCCCATGGTTACTCTCTTTGACAGTTCATAGCCTTGGAAAATTGCTGATCTGCAAGTTCGATTTGTTCGACTACTTGACATGAATCGTTGTCTGAATGTTTCATTCAAATCTTAGTTTTTCTCCTCGAATTATTTGATTTTTCTGAACTTAACTATATTTCGTGTCACTTAGAGTTCACACCCTGGGGAAATTACTGATCTGGAAGTTGGTTTTGTTCATATAATTGACATGAATCATGGTCTGATTGTGGATATGTGAATATGGTGTTGCAGGAATTCAACATCGAGAAGTTGCAGCTGGTTGAGGCGGAGAAGAAGAAGATCAGACAGGAGTATGAGAAGAAGGAGAAGCAAGTGGAGGTCCGAAAGAAGATGTGAGCTTACCTTCTTGTCCCCTCATCTAATTAAGATACTAACATTATATTCTTCGGGATTCTGGTGTCTGTTTGCCATTGTTTGAGATCTGTCTTCTTTGTTCGATCTGTTTTTAGGTCGAAATCATGATTTGGGTTATCTGAAATTGCCGTTTTTTGTTTGTTTTATCCACTAATGGTTACTGAAGAGTATGTCGAACATGTCACCATGTGCACATAGGCATATAGGGGTGTCAATCGATTTATATATCTCTGTGAATGGTTGTTTGTAATCCTCTGTCTTATTTTCTTGCAAAATGTTTGTAAGATGTCGGTGTTACCGTTAACAAGAGAACTTTCCCTCTGAACTTATGTGATTGAGCGTGTTTGTGCATGTCTGTTCAGTGAGTATTCCATGCAGCTGAATGCATCAAGGATCAAAGTTCTACAAGCCCAAGATGACATTGTCAATCAAATGAAAGAGGAAGCGGCAAAGGAACTTCTGAAAGTTAGCCATCACAACTTCTTCGGTCATCACCACCATGCGTATAAAAACCTTTTGAAAGATCTCATTGTTCAGGTGGGTTTGGAGACAAGTTCATCAGAGCTTCTGGAAAATCCTGTCCCTAGCTTTATTTTCCAGGGATACATTGATTCAGTTTTTCGTGGGAATCGATCTTATGCATTGCAGTGTTTGCTTAGACTGAAAGAACCTTCAGTATTACTGCGTTGTCGTGAAGAAGATCTGGAAATGGTGGAATCCGTACTGGATGATGCAAGAGATGAGTACGCTGAGAAAGCAAAGGTTCACACCCCCGAGATCTTAGTTGACAAGGATGTCTTCCTCCCAGCTGCTCCTTCTGGAGATGATCACATTGGTCCTCACTGGTAAAAACCTTTCCCCTTCTCTAACCAATCTCAGATCAGATCGTTGTATCACCTACACATATACACACCACACCTGTACGAAGAGCATGCATATATGATGGGTACTGGCTTTTCCTGCTGCCATGTTGGTATAGATATGGTTATATTACCCGGGCAAGTTTGGTTTTTGAATTACAAGAGACAAACATAAATGCACATTCGTCATGGAAATTGCTCTTAACTAATTACAGTTCGGGAGGAGTGGTGCTGGCATCACGCGATGGGAAGATAGTGTGTGAGAACACACTTGATGCAAGGCTTGAGGTTGCATTCCGCAAGCAGCTTCCTGAGGTAAATTGTGCCTTGCACTTTCATCTTTTGCTCATCCCTTTCTCCTTTGCCGTGAAAATTCTTCCAGCTGCCCTTTTTTCCCCAGCGGAGGAAGAAGACCCTCTTTTTTTTTTTTTTGTCATCATAATGCCACCAAATTCAATTAGCTTCTTCAATCACACTTTTATATTGTATCCAATCAGATTTTTTTCCTCCCGAAACCTGTAAAAACACAATGGTACACGAATGTTCATTGTGCAGATCCGGAAGTGGCTGTTTGGAAAGGTTGGTGCCTGAAGCACTCTTCCCTCCCGACAAAAGGCACATAGAGGTTTGGTTTGGTGTCCCATTTATGTGTGTGTGTGGTAAGTGGTTTTGATTATCTTATGGCTTGGGTGAGATTCCATTCGTCTGTTGTATTGTATTCTGGTTTGAGTGCACTCTTTTTTTCCCCCTGAAGACGAAAATGAAATGACGGAATGAATGAATAAACAAAGTGCCTGTTTTTCAGATTTCTGTTAACCAACTTGCTTCTCTTTCGAGTTCTTATTGTTTTTATTCTTTTTTGTGTCAAGCGCATTATATGGAATCTTTTTCTCAAAGTCTAAAAAGATCTTATATGAATTTACAAATGTGGATATGAAATATCTTTTAATATATAGATATTTTATGGCCCAATATATATATTGTGATTGGGCTGAATATCAAAATAAAATGCCAGAAAATGCAGGCCTATATTAAATGGCTCATTAGGTTTTTTCGTATATAACCCAAATTGGTGACTTTAGGTTTAGATCTTAACATGGGTTTGTATGATAATGTTTGTATTAGTTGTTTGTTTGTTTTTTTTAAACCCATGAACTTGGGTCGTCGATGTGTCCAGACTAATTATGAGAGTAAATGATTAGCATATATTATCTTTTTTTTTTAATTTGATATTCGAATTCCGATGAGAAACGTTTTACGCAATCGTTTCACTTTCACGGTAGAACTATACAAGTTGGTTGGGTTTGTAAAACTCTTATTTAACTGTTTTTATTCTATCTTGTAACCTTAATGTATTATTTAATTTAAAAAAAAAAGAGCCTAATGGTCTGACCATTCAACACCTTCAAAGGCTAACGTAACCACTTTGACAATTATTGAGACATATAAAATAGACCAAAATAAGAGGTAGTGTCCAAGTTCGATATGGGCAGGGCACACCAAATTTGATTGAGGAAAAACATTATAATAACAAAAAAGAAATGTCAACTACACACATCCCAAATTAAAATATTAATAAAAAAAAAAGATTCTGTTAAAATGAAAACGGCGTCGTATAGGTCGTCAGGAGAGATTCAACTTAATAATAATATCATCAGTCTATTTGGACACTTTTGTCCCTTCACTCCATCGACGAGTCCGTCACCTTTCATCGTATAAATATCTCCGCCAGGCGTTTCTTCCTCACTCTCTTTCCATCTCTCATCACCATCTCTCTCTCTCTCTCTCTCTCTCTCTATCTCTCTCTCTC